>NC_132783.1:132687301-132990331 GCF_048418805.1 Vulpes vulpes | reverse complement strand
GCTGGAAATATCAGTGTTTTCCTCTTTTCAAAAATATATGGATACAATCCCATCCAGCAATAGCAATGAAATTCAAATATATAATTATGCTTAAAGAATAGAGAGAACTGAAAGCCCCAATTACCTGACAGAAACATCTAGATTATTACCTAAATTTCTCATCCTATTTTTTCCTTACATTCATCATTTTTCTCCCATCATCATTAAATTGCTAAGAAGCAATTATCCTATCTGACTAGCCTGTGTGTGGTTCCCAGTTTATGCTATAAACTTTTCAGATATTTTCTCTTAGAAAAGAATTCTGTTTTGTGAACAATGTGTTTTTATAGAATGCCTTACATCTGAGTGAGAATTAATTTTTTTTTAATTTATTTTTAAGGAATTTCAGTAAGATGTTAATAATGAAGGAAATTGGGTGAGGAGTATATGAGAATTCACTGTACTATCTTTGCAACTTTTATGTAAGTCTAAAATTATTCCAAAATAAACAGAATATTTAGAGAGAGAGAGAGAAAGACACCTTCTTAGTCACAAATGCTAGTCCACTTTCACCAGGCTGTGACAAAACGTAGGTTACTTTTATTTTCTTTAACTGTTTTTATCTTGTTTTGACATCAAGGATATCAGTCTCATTAAAGAAATTATAAAAATATTGTCTTTTCTTTGTTATTAAACAATCTGTAATAACAAATTTACTACAAGCATGTATTAATTAATAATTTCCAAAATCCAATGAAGTATCATTATATAGTAATGTAAAATATACACTATAGTAAAATGTATTATATTTAGTGGTCTTGACTAACCTATCCAGACCCTCATCAAAACCAGAGAAACAAACACTGAATTTTATTGAATAAAAACAATCTTTGTGTCCTAATAAAGAACACGAGAATTAATATTTCTACTACCAAACCACTTATTATTCCATCCAGACAAACACAGTTACCCAACCTGCTGACAAAAGGTAATATGCCTCTTCAGATGTTTAGTTGCTTCTACACTAATTCTCTAGACTGCAGTGGTAGCTCTTCCGTTTCCTTCCCTATTAAATAAAGGGGTTGGGTCAGATTATCTCCAAGATCCCCATAGGTAATAAGATCCTATGGCGATGCTTGTGTACCCTGGGCTCTCTCTGTCATAGTCCAAGGTTGCCAGCACTCTCGGCTTCACCTACCTCATGTTCTCAGAGCTAGGGGTCATCTTAAGCAATCTCCTTTAGGGCCAGAACAAATGATCTCAGTGATTAAAGAAAAACGATGAAGTGAGTTAGGCTACTACATGGAACAAAATTTTCTTAATGTTGAGGAATAGGCAGTTTTGCCCGCCAACTTTTTTAGCTTCGACTTAGGAAGACTATACTCAATGCCTACTGATCTTTAAAATCTTAGAGCATCATCTTTTAAAGGAAGTGTCCTCAATCCTCCATGAATAGGTTAAATCTCTCTTACATTTAAATTCTGATGGTTCAGTACCTCTCCTACATATTATTTATCAATCACAGTCACAATTTTGCATTTATTCGCATGACTATTCAATTGATGTGTCTTTCTCTAAGAACCCCATGAAAGCAAATATTGTGCCTATCTTTTTTTAACCATCTTATTACCAGTTATAATTAAATTTAAATCTTTGGTCTTTAAAATAATGTCAACTCTTTTTACATTAAGTAAAACTATGATTTTTCTTTCAAAGCAACAAACAAAAAAGTAGAGCTAAAAATGATGGAGTGACACACATATATATCTTTATTGGAGCTTGGTATAAAGAAACCTAGGAAAGAATTACAAACTTGGGTTCAGGTTACAGCTCCACCATTAACTAGCAATATCTATAGCTAAGTATTACAAAGTTTAAGGCTTTAGTGTCAGATAGAACTGGTTTTAAATCCTGATTCTGACAAAATAGTTAAGTGACTTTGAACAAATCACTGAACCTCTTTGAGCCTCAGATTTCTTGTCTATAAAGTGGGGAAAGTAAAAAATGTAACAGTTACAATCACAGCAGGAAAGGAAGGGAACATCCGAACTGGGTAAATAAGAATAATTTAATGAAGGGATTATTAACAAAAGTGTGGGCAAGGTAAAGAATGTGAATATACAATGGTGGAGCATCCCAGTTCTACCAAAGTAGAGAGCCATAACTGCCTCTGCCCTCCTCCCTCCCTGACTAGATTGGCTGGAAGAATGAAAAAGTTACCTGACCTCAGAGAATTATAGGTAGTGCTGTAGCTATAGCAGAAGAACTTCAAAAGAACAACGCAGCCATGGCCAATTTGTAGCCTGGCAAGTAAGAACCAAGGAGGATAAAGACCACTTCCTCTACCATCTACAACGTTCTGATCTCTGGCCTATGATCATTGCTATGTTCCATTGGCAAAGGGGTCTAGTTAATGAGGTACACATAAGTAAGCCCCCCGTGCACAGAAGATAAAAAAGAGTGAAGAGCAAACTTTAAGGACAAACAGAAAAGACCTAGCACAAGTCCCTGCCAATACGTCAAAGAATTGAAGAGTTAATGAAATAAGATAATATGCACAAAGGTGTCCAGCATAATGCCAGCTACACAGAAAGCACTCAGTTAATGTGAATTCTTCATGTCAGCAAAAGTAAAATGAAGAAATTGTAATCACAGAGAACTCCATGGTTTCTTCAAACTCTAATTGCTATAACAATGTTCCAACTTCTCTTACTTTTATAAAATAGAGCCCCATTTCAGGCAAGTTCTTCCTTGTGACTAAACAGAAGTCTACATTCAGCTAACAATATTTGAGAAACCATCCTGCAAAGGAGCCTTCTATACCTAACAGAAAGCTTTCCTTTAGAAACCAAGAGTAGAAAATGAAGATTGTGGTAGATATATAGACAATTTGGCAAAGCTATCTCAGTTCAAAGAAATTACTCATAAAATATGTTCCCTATTTTCATCAAAGTGTGCTCCTCCCTTAGCAACATGCTTTTTTACTCTAATGCCTACCAGTAGCTGAGTAACACAATGACTGAACCAGAATGACTCATCCTAATTGCATGTACATGTATCTAGAATAACATGATTGGATTTATCCTGTTCAAGTAATTTAAGACTAGAAAGTAAGTCCAAATGTTCTGGGCAGAATGAAGAGCAGAAAACACAAAGAGAAAAGGAGTAGGTCTTATCCTGAGTTTTGATCAGGAAAGATTTTACCCCAATAAAAACCAGTTTTTTCCTCCCCTGTATATCTGTACTTAGTTTTGGAACTGTTTTGAATGGTCTCTTGAGACAGGATGTTTGCTTTCACAGCTTACTATGTCAAGCAAGCACACCCCTTTGCAATTGCTGTTCCCTCTAGGGGATGCTCTCTTCAGCAACCCACCCTCGCACTCCCCAAAACATCCACAAATCCAGTTCCCTCAATTTTTCACATCTCTGCTCAAACATCATCTTATCAGATAGGTCTTTCCTGACCATCTTATCCAAATAGCAGTTTCACTCTATCACTTTCTCTCTGACCTTAATTTTTCTCCACATTACTTATTGCCCCAATATATATTTTGTTTGTCTGTCTCTACCTACTTAACTGCCATGAAATCAGGGGCCATGTCTGTTTTGTTCCCAGAGCCCATAATTATCCCAGTAGATAATGAATAATTTGAAAGTATTTGTTCTTGGCTGTACATAGGCAAAGTGGACGAAGGAAAAGGAATTCTGTACTTTTCGTTGCATTTTACAAAATATGATTATAAGATATGTGATTTATTTTTAACACACATACATACATACACACACATATCAAAACTCACACATATAAATGTGTATTGTTCTGCTTAAAGTCTTCAACCTGGGTAGCTATACATATATTCTAAGTTGCCATTACTTAAAATTTGTTAGAGTTCCATTTTATTACAGGTATCAGATCAAATTCTTTTAAATAGTGTCAGTTGTAGTAAAACTTCATCCTCTAAAACTGAATTTTATTTTCTTACGTAATCCACAATGACTCAAAGTAAGGGATGGCAAGTAAAGTGGATAAGCAGGTTGGGTGATACTAGTTGTGGACATTAAGGATTACTTTAGGATTTACTTTAAGACACTAAGGATTATATTAAACATTAAAGAAGACTATGAAATAAGAATTCAATCTTTCAGAAGTTGGATCTGAAGACAATTATCCTATAAAAGGAGCTTCAAACATTTGTATACAATGGCCATACCACCAGAATCAGTGCACTATCCTTCAGAGTAACTACTCTGAGGGAAAATTGCCACCTTAATGCAAATATTCTAACTGTAATTTCAAAAATGATCTTATTGTCCTCTCTCTCGTGGATGAGTCTCAGATTTTTTTTCCCTAAAAAGTTAAATGGGAGTTTAAATTAGCAGTTACCATGAATTTCACTTCCCCTGAACTCTTAGAAGACATATTTTAAATTACACATCCTGGGATGCCAGGGGGGCTCAGCAGTTAAGTGTCTGCCTTTGGGTCAGGGCATGATCCCAGAGTCCCAGATGGAGTCCCAGATGGAGTCCCAGATCGGGCTCCCCACAGGGAGCCTGCTTCTCCATCTCCTGTGTCTCTGCCTCTCTCTCCGTGTTTCTCATGAATAAATAAATAAATCTTTTTAAAAAATAAAGTACACATTCTCACACTGTGTTTTCAATTTATGGGGCATTATTTTCCTTCTTCCTAGAAATCTAAAGCTGTGTCAGGGGATTCATGATTAGGTCCTGCAGTGACAACTATCAGAAGAAAGTAAGTCCAATAAAATGATCTCTTTTGTTTATAGATATTCACAGTTTAAACCAGAACTTGTAAAATGAATCAAAACAAATAGTTCCTGACCCTATGGGGTTTCTGGGAAGTATTAGCACTTGGTGCAAACCAAGCCAAACTAGGACATCCCAGCTAGTCACAAACATATACCATGTTGATCACAAAGCTGGACAAAGCCTAGGATAGCCCAAAACTTGAAAAGTCTATAAGCTAGTGGTATCCAAAATTCTTGGCTTAGTTATTAAATACAACATGAGTATCCAACTAGTTTTTAGCTAGTAGACCCATGAGATTAAGTGATCATTTGGTCTTTTTTCTTAAAACTTACTGTCAAACATAAACAATTTATTGTAGGTGTGGCCCTAAAGACATCAAGAAATGCTTTTTAAAAATAGGCCTTCTGAAAAAAAAAAAAATAGGCCTTCTGGATTTGTGGTAAGTCAAATAATAAGATATTAGGCTTTAATCTCTGGGCCCTGTAAATGCTGCCTTATAAGGAAAAAGGCTCTTTATAAATGTAGGATCTTGAGATGTAGAGTTTATTCTGGATTATTCTGTTAGGCCCTAAATGTAATCACATATATCATTATAAGAGACAGTAGACACATACATACAGACACACAGAAGAGAAAGAAGCAATGTGACCACAGAGGCATGTCAGCAGCCACTGAAAGTTAGAAGGAGCAAGAAAGGAATTTTCTCCCAGAGCCTCTGGAGGGAATACAGCCCTACCAACACCTTAATTTCAATTGAGTGAAACTAAATTTTGGACTTCTGGCCTCTAAAACTGCGAGAGAATAAATCTCTGTTGTTTTAGGCCACCTCCTAGTCTATGCTAATTTGTTACAGGAGCCTTAGGAAACAGCTGTATTGAGATATACATAACATGTAATATAGGGATCCCTGGGTGGCGCAGCGGTTTGGTGCCTGCCTTTGGCCCAGGGCGCGATCCTGGAGACCCGGGATCGAATCCCACGTCGGGCTCTCGGTGCATGGAGCCTGCTTCTCCCTCTGCCTGTGTCTCTGCCTCTCTCTCTCTCTGTGACTATCATAAATAAAAAAATAAAATAAAATAACATGTAATATATAATTATAATATAATTCACATAGTATACAAGTCATCCATAAAGTATACAAGTCAATGATTTTTAGAATATTCATAGAATTGTGCAACCATCATCACAATCAATTTTAGAACACTGTCATCAGCTCAAAAAGCAAACCCCATACCCACTAGTCAGTCATTATTCTCCATAACAAACTGGGAATCAACAACTTTTCTTAGATCTATCGGTGAATCAAGATCACACACAAACCACTGCCTTCAAATTCTGAGAGGTAGACAGGCAGATACATAGAATAACTTAGTGGATCAAAAACCCAGGAGCAGAAACTTCCATGGAAACTAGTACCAGGGTAGAAAAATCTAGACTATACTTACTTAATTGCTAGAAACTCAGTGTGGACAAATTTGAGAGCTAAAAATTCCAGGGAAGGGCAGTCTTAAGGGAAGATGGAGCTCCTTCACTTTTGTGAGTATTCCCTCCAGGAGCTCTGTGAGTTTCACAGAGATGATAAAAGAACTCATGCCTCCATTAAAGAGAGAAGAAAAGTATTCATTTTGAAACAAGCCCAAATATTCCATTCTTCTTAACAAAATAATCTATTTCACTAAAGCCCAAGAGACCGGGAGGAAGGGAAATACTCAGCTCCAATCCCCTCCAGCTTTTGATGTGGAGGAAGGGAAATACTAACTGCAGCCTCTTTCTTCTAGTTTTCCTGTTCGAAGTTAAGTGTATGTGTGTTTGTGGAGAAGGGGTGGCAAAGAGACATGAGAACTACTTTTGAAAGTCAAAGCTCAGGGGCTCAGGATCCCTAAAAATCTAAGACATAATCATAGGACTACAGAATGCTTACCCTCCCTCTACACCTTACTATCACATAAGTAAGGCCTGTATACTAAAGTTCCTTTTATCCCATATATTATGTCCAGCTTTCAACAAAAAAATTACAAGGCATATTAGAAGGTAAAAAACTCAGTTTAAAAAGAGAGGGTAGGGCAGCCCGGGTGGCTCAGGGGTTTAGCGCCGCCTTCAGCCCAGGGCCTGATCCTGGAGCCCCTGGATCGAGTCCCACGTCAGGCTTACTGCATAGAATCTGCTTCTCCCTCTGCTTGTGTCTCTGTCTCTGTCTCTCTCAATAAAAATAAAAAGACAGGGTAGCTTGGGGATCCCTGGATGGCTCAGCGGTTTGGCTCCTGCCTTTGGTCCAGGGCGCGATCCTGGAGTCCCGGGATCCAGTCCCGCGTCGGGCTCCCTGCGTGGAGCCTGCTTCTCCCTCTGCCTGTCAGTCTCTCTCTCTCTCTCTCTCTCTCTCTCTCTGTCTATCATGAATAAATAAATAAAAATCTTAAAAAAAAAAAAAAAGACAGGGTAGCATCAGAACCACACTCAGAGATGTACAAGGAGATGGGAATTATCATCAAAGACTGGGAATTTAAAATAACTATGGTTAATATGCCAAGGGATCAAGAAAATGAGAAGACAGCCCATAGATTGGGAGAAAACCCTTGCAAAGTATGTATCTAACAATGGACTGATATATATAAAATGTATAAATACTATTCATTAAGCTGGAGTACTTCTCTATATATGTATTATATAATCTCAATTTGAAAGAAGATAATAAAATAAAGGGTAGATGAAAATCTTAAGGCAAAGAGTGATTACGTGATTTGTATATTTCACACCCACCTTAAATATGTTACATGAGTACCAAACTTTATATGATAGAACCTTAGCATAAAACTGCCTTCTCTAGTCTTCTAAAAAGCCTTCATATTCCTTCCATCCCACAGTGATTATCTCATCATCTGTTCTCACAGAACTCATTGTTTAGACATATCACTGGCAATTAACTATGAAATGTCTCACAACCATTCCTATACTGTTATTTATCCTTTCACATTGTACGCTGTGTTTTTTGGTTTATGACTTGGCACACAGTACCCTCTTGATAACACATTTATTTATAAGAAGCAATACAGAAGTGTGAATCCCACATCAAAACAGATCATGTTAAAGCAGTGTCCTAGTATTTATCAGCATCGTTTATAAAAAAAACACTTTTCTTGAATCCAGCTCTGAGTGTTGGAATGAATGGATTTACTTCATAGTTTCCATTCAAAGCACAAAGCTCAATCATTCTTTCAATAAATTAATGATTTGTATCCACTACATGTATGTCACCAAGCCAAGACCTAATGACATGACATCTTGAATGTTCTTTTTTCTCCTTGCCAAATATATTCTCATTTGTTGATAATCATTACCAAGGGAGAAACACAATCCAAAATTAGCAAATAGTCTTTTTCTTTGTAACATGATATTGCAAGCAAGGTATCAAAATATAATAGCTACAACATTTCAGGGTGAAGTGCCAGACCAAGATGCAAATTTTAAAAGGTGGATATTTTTAAAAATTATTATAAAACTCTGGAATCCCTCATTTGGATTTAGGGCACAATAAATGGGGGAAGAACAGGGCTCAGAAAGATTTGCTCAAAGGATACCCTACCTCTTTTCCTCTATGGAAGAGATGTGGGAGAAGTACTAGCTCCTTTAAAAAAAAGTCTAATGACACGGGCTTCGAAGGGATTTATTACTGAGGGAGAATTTCTTAAGAATATATCTGTGGAGAAAATTCTTGGCATTCTATGAACTCATCCCCTTCCAAGGGGAAAGTGAATTCTCCCTTCTTGACTCCAATCAACATAGATAGAGGACAAAGAGAGCACTCAGAGAATTTATCATTAATCTCCTGTTAGAGAGGAACCCAGTGAACTGGTGTATGACTCCTGCCTGGAAATTCTAAAGAACAAGAGACAGGTAGGCTTGCAGCATTGGCAAAGCAAAAGTTGCGTTTACTGTATTTACTGGGGGCAAAGATGATGGCAGCATTCCCATGACCTAGATATGGGACATATATAAGTCAATAGTCAGCAATTTAGGTCTGGACAAAAAGAGCTACCTGGAAGAAACTGAAAACGAGCAAGCCCTCAGATTCCCAAGTAGTTTATTAATTCATCTCCTTCCTTCTGCCTTTGCCCTGGTCAGTGCATTTTACCACAGAAGTCAATGTTTTTGCTAAAACCTAAGTCAGATCATGTCACTCATCTGCTTAAAATCCTCCAATGGCTTCCATGCCACATGAAGTAGAAGCCCAGGCCCTCACTAGATCTCCAAGATTCTATACAATCAGACTGCATGGCCCATGCTTTTATTTCCTCCCCTGTCCTCAGTTCTCTGCAAAGTAGGCACATTGGCCTCTTCCTATTCCTCATGGCCATCAGAGCCTCTGCACTTGCTGGCTCCTTACCTTTTTCACAAAGCCTTCCCTAAGATCCCCATTTAAAATTTAAATGCCTCCCCTTTCTAACACCATTTCCCTTTCCCTATTTTAACTCTCATCACTGCCTAATTTACTGTGTGTGTGTTTATATATCTTATGTGTATATATATATATACACACTACATATACACATTATGTAGATTATGTATGCCATGCATATGTAAGGTATAGATGTATATTATATATGTATGGGAAATGATACCTATAGTATAAATATATTTGTATGTGTGTATGTATAAAATTATGTCTTCCACTACAACCATAATTTTCGTAAAGGCAGGGATTTTGTCTGTTTTGTTCATTGTTAGGTACCACAGCTTAAAACAGTGCCTGGCACAAAGTAGTTGCTTAATAAATATATGTTGACTGAATGAATTCATTTTAATAAAATTTGGGGGAACGAAAATATCTCTAGGTTATTGTTCCAAGAGGAGACCAAAAGGAAAAAAATCAGGAAACCCCAGCTGAAGAAGTCACCAAATCCACATAAATATTTGCTGGAAGCAGTAAGTTTGAGCCTTTTGCTCCTTCCTCTTTCACAAGCCCAGTGCATAGATTTCAGTCAGCAATGGTTATGATCTGTGATTTTCCCCTCTTGGGATGGATAAGAACTCAAACAAGCCAGGAAATGTCTGCCCAGACATGAAAACAAAGGGAAAAATCCAGAGCATGAATCATGTGGGACTGCAATTTTCCTGATGCTAAACACAATAACTATCATGATTTCTAAGCAGAGTTGAGACTATGTATTTTTCTTTGACTGCAAAATTTTCTAGAAATGTGTTCCTATCTTTAAAAATCCTGTGTCCAGAATTCAAGTACTAAAAGGAGGCAAAGTTACCAGGTGGCAGAAGTGTAAAGAGCAGAAAGACTGCAACATTAACACGGTCTTCTTACCTCCCCTTCATCATGACTTTTCCTACAGTTTCTTTCAAGATAACCAAGAAAAACTCTAAGGTTTTAAGGGAAAAGAAGCAAAGTATATTAAAATTAGCTGAATAATATATAAGTATCTTAGACTCAAATAAACTTAAAACTTTAACACTCATACACACACATGAACACAATTAACACATCTTCACAAGCACACAACCATATTCCGAGGGCCCCTCATTCTAACAGGTTATAAGGAACCACAGCCTTAAACTTCTCAGGCTCTCCCAAATGTCAAGGCCCACTTTACACAGGAATTCATTCATTCTATTATGCACCCCATTTCTGCACAGAGAGGACAGCAGCTAATTGAAGTTATAAATGAATATGCTGGAGGTTTGCCCAAAGCCAGAAAAAGTCTCATCTATAGTACGACAGTAGCAACAGTAGTAGGAGCAACAGTAATAGTAATAGCAATAGTAAGAGGAGGAAGAGTAGCAATAACTATCTCTCTTGAGCATTAATGCAGATAAAGGATTCTAATGCATCATGTCATTTGAATCCTCACATTTCCTTAAAGTAGATGATGGGACTCAAAATATTTATTTCATAAGAACCACTCTCCAGTGACTCTCCAGTGTAGTTTTAAACCTTGAGCTCTAACAATTCAGCAAGTTAGAGAAATAAAAAGATAAAAAAGAAATATTTTAATGCAATTACAAGTTTTCATTATTTTAATGAAGTAATAAATCTCCCTTCATGTCAGTGAGAATAAACTAAGAATATTCAAGGACCTGGGATGCCTGGGTGGCTCAGTGGTTGAGCTCAGGGCATGATGCCAGGATCCGAGATCGAGTCCCGCATCGGTCTCCTTTCATGGAACCTGCTTCTCCCTCTGCCTGTGTCTCTCCTCTCTCTCTCTCTCTCTCTCTCTCTCTCTCTCTTTCTCTCTCTCTGTATCTCTCCTGAATAAATAAATAAAACCTTAAAAAAATACAAGGACCAAACTGCATATTGTTAGGAGTGAATTAAGAAAACGGCTACAATGTCCTCAGACACATTTACCTATACAGTGTAAGTTATTAATAAGTACTTGATGAATGCATAAGTGACTGAACAAATAAATGAGTGAATGAACAAACAAACCAAAACAAAAGCAAAAACAAAAACAAAAGCAAAACAAAAACCAGCACTCCTCTCTGACTTCTTAGTTCCCTAAAAAACCTAAGACTCTTTTATTCCCCTTGAGTAATTTCTCTTGCTAGATCTGTCTCTCTCCATATGAAGCAAACTCTCCAGTGTTTTCTGGATAGTAACAGACACTTCATAGTCTTCTACTGTTCAGAAATAGCCAGTCATCCCTTCCATTTTGTTCCCATGGCCACCATCCTCATTCAAATTCAAATCCATATCACAAAGCCATCCACTTTCACCGTATACTCCAACCCATCTTCAACATTGTCCAAGATTAAGCTGCTTTTTATATCACTTTATATCATTTAGCTCCACAAATGGCTCTCCACTGACTACACAAAGGATACCCTCTCTATTCTGACATTCAAAACTTTCAACAACCTGACATGACCACATTTCCTCTTTTATCTCCTGTTGCCTCTCAACACATACTTTTTTTTTCAGCATGTACTTTTAAAACCAGTCATTCTTCAGGACTCCTGCACCTGCACCCCAATGTTTATAGCAGAAATGTCCACAAGAGTCAAACTGTGGAAGGAGCCACAATGTCCTTCAACAGATGAATGGATAAAGAAAATGTGATACATACACACACACACACACACACACACACACACACACACACACACACAAAATGGAATATTACTCAGCCATCAAAAGAGACAAATACCCATCATTTGCTTCAACATGGATGAACTGGAGGGTATTATGCTGAGTAAAATAAGTGAATCAGAGAAGGACAATCATCATATGGTTTCACTCATACGTGGAACATAAGAAATAGTGAAAGGGATTATAAGGGAAAGGAGGAGAACTGAGTGAGAAAAATGAGAGGAAGACAAATCATGAGAGACTCCTAACTCTGGGAAACAAAGGGTTGCAGAAGGGGAGGAGGGTGAAAGGATGGAGTGACTGGATGACAGGCACTGAGGAGGGCACTTGATGGGATAAGCACTGGTTGTTATATGCTGGTGAACTGAATTTAAATTTAAGAAAAACACAGTCATTCTTGACAGTCCATAATTTCGCAAAACCTACTATACTTTCCCTCTGTTCATGTCTTTGTTCATGCCATTTCTTTTACCCATAAATATCTCTATTCAGCTTCAGCTATGAAAATTTTATCCATTTTTCAGATTCCAGTTCTAGTTTTCCTGCTTCAATATGTATTCTATGATTGATTTAGTCACAGACACCCTCCAACCTGTTATCCCTAAAGAAAGCTTCTGAGATAAAAAAACACATCGATTTTGCAGACTCAAATATAACCCAGGTCAATGTTTCACTAACTGTGGTTCAAAGTGTCTCAAAATTTAAACAAACAAACAAATAAAACCAAACCAACAAAAAAAAGTTTCTGGTCAAATAGTTTTGTAAAAAAAAACTCTATATACTCTTTTCTTGGAGATTCACAGTGAATATTAGCATATCAAAGACTTGGAGAATCCTGCAGTGAAGAAACATGATTAACTTGGTTTAACCCAGTACTTCCCAAGTATATTTGGCCAGGTTTCATATATATTAGAAAGCTTAGAAAGCCAGTTTTCCATGAAACACAGTCTAGGAAAATACTGATCTAATATAATTCCCTCAAGGCAAGACATGATGAAATTAAGCTCCAGAGAAGTGAAGTAACTGAATAAAGACCATGAGTCAGTTTATAGAAGAGCCAGTACACCCCCAAAAGTCTCTTGCCTTCCAAACCAGTGCTCTCTTACTATATCACTAATATCAAATTATATGACAGCATGAAATTATATGCTTGGGATTTTTATTTTATACCTCACTAAATGTCTTAGAGTTGAAATCCTTTTAGCAGTAATTTGCTTTGGGAGCAATATATTATAGGCACAAAATAAAGCCACATTTTGGCTCAATGAAGACTCTACACACACACACACACACACACACAGAAATTAATCAGGGAAGCTAATATCTATATAGTCTCTAGGAATTAGAATTCGTTTTACCAAGTTGAATTTACAAAAATCTAAAATTCTGGGATACCATAAAGACAAGGTGTTTAAGGAAGATAAACCTAGTGTCATATTATACAAATAGGCACAAGCATAAAATAAATAAGTAAATCCTTCCCAGGATTCACTATATAGTATTTTTCCCTTATCACAAGCCTCTGAGTAAAAGCAAAAACAAAAGCAAAAGTGTATTTTTGTCTAATGAGATTTCAGCTGGATCTATCATTTGTGGCAAATACTACTGATTGTCTACTCAACACCTTCCCCTTCCATTTTTCCTTCCTGATTTGGTCAGAGAGTGTGCAGCCATGTATTCAGGAAAAGTGAGCTCTTCTCACATTTCCAAAATATATACCATGATTTGTTTATGCAAATTTTGATCATTCTCACTATATTTCCAGTGGTTAGGAAAGTAATAATATAACCAATATATAAAGAAAGTAATTGGGGTTTCTGGCAAAGATTTTCACCCCTAAATAAGAGAGAAGGGGTGGGATAACCACTTTTCATACCATCCTGTATTCCTGTAATACAGAAGTAATGCCTGAATCATTGAAATCATCTTGACACCCTACTGAATAAGCCTAAGAACAAAGGCTAATTATGTTGAGGCTGGTAGAACAGAAGGTTTTCAGAAAAGAAAGGCACTCTCCCCTCACACAGTACTTAGAGTTTTCTTTCTTCTCTTTTCCTTCCAATCCTCTAAACCATGCACCCTGAATCAACTGCTCCCTACCTTCTTCCTGTTTTTGCCTTCACTTCTAGAAACTGATAGTTTTCCAAAAGTCCTCATTGTCACCCCAATGCAAAATATTTTAACACTTAAGATCACAGATTTGCTACATATACCAATATCCACCATTTCTCCAACCTCCCAGATTGGAGTTCTTTCTCTTCTTTCCACATATCAGCACCTTTTAAAAAGAATATTTTAATGAAAGCAACAAAGACAAATTTACAGTTTTACTGAAGGTCACCCTGCTTTCATAAAACTCCTTGATGATAAAGTATCCTAAATCTCTTTTTTATCCACCGAACTGCTTAGCAGTACATGTACTAGTGCTCAATAACTACTTTTTAATTAATTTACCAAAAAAAGTAGACCCAATTAATTTTTTCCAAGAAAAAGAAAAAAGAACAGGAACATCTGGCTAACTTAATATTTGGTTAAATGAAAGAAACGTCTAAATAAAATGACAAGTTCTATTGATGCAAGGGTATTCCAACAATGGTTTCAGACTCACCTGTTGTTAATATGGGGACTTAGTTACAACATCTCATATTTATTTACTGTTTTGTGAGTTTCAAAGAGCCTCTATCTATTACTTTATCTGAGCATCCTTCATGTGAGATATCAGGTAAAACAAGTTTATACAATGACATTGGTAAATAATTTGAGAGACAGTATATGATCAGAGTTCATTCACAAACAAATATTCAATTGTAAGTTGATTTGAAGCTTTAAAAGAAAAAAGAAAGAAAATGAAAATGAACAATAAAGAAAATGGAGTCCATTGTATTAGGCCGGCCAGATCTGGAACACTTGCGTTTATTTCTGCATGCTATATTGTAAAAGGGACACTGTCAAAACAATGTATCAGACAAAGGCAATCAAGATGATGTCTGGAAATTATCTTATATGAAAAATGTAAGAACTGGAAGTGTTTAGCCTATAAAAGAAAAAATTTGAGAGATGATATAGACATCTTTAAATTCAAGGGCTGTCAAGTGAAAAAGTGTAAGATTCTTTCCCTCATGATACTGATAGCAGAGCTGGGGCCAACGAGCAGAAATTAAAAAGGCAAAGTAATCAACATAAGAACACAGAGGATTTTCTAATACCCCTCTCTTCCATTTTCTCCAATCTTCCAGGCTATTCAACACAAAGAATTTTCTGAAATCTAAAGTTGTCTATTAACAGACTGAACTACCTGTAAATTAGATACCTAAAGAGTTTCTGATGTCCTTCCTCAGGAATTCTGTAAGAGGAATTTTTAAATTGGCAGGATGAGCCAGATAACTAACCTCTATAAACCCTTCCAACTTGAAGACTCAAGGATTCCATGTTCTGAGAGTAGCCCAGGAATCACTGATCAAGTCCCACTCAATTTATTTGTGTAACCAACTTATCTTTCAAAATATGAGATAACTAGGGATCCCTGGGTGGCGCAGCAGTTTGGCGCCTGCCTTTGGCCCAGGGCGCGATCCTGGAGACCCGGGATCGAATCCCACGTCAGGCTCCCGGTGCATGGAGCCTGCTTCTCCCTCTGCCTGTGTCTCTGCCTCTCTCTCTCTCTCTCTCTGTGACTATCATAAATAAATGAAAATTTAAAAAAAATAAGACAAAATATGAGATAACTAAATATATAATTTCCAAAAGATATGGGTAAACAACTAAAATCTAATCTATAGTGATTGGTAATGAGCATCCCCAGAACCTAGAACAACACCAGGCACAGAGTAGGAGCTCAATAATATGTATGATTTAATGAACGATGTAACTATCTAAAAGTTAGGCAATTCTGACAGGTTTCCAAATATTTTTATACAAGTTAGCTCTTTGAGATTCAGCAACAACCTTCTGAGGCAGACTAGGCAGTTTAGTATGCCATTTTATACACCTTATTTTGTTGCCCTCTCCCAAGAATGCTCTTCAGTTAACATTATGCTTTTAGGTTTCATCATAGATTATAAAGAAAACTTCATCACAAGAACATCTTACAGAAAATCACAAGCAAAACATCACTGTCCATCACGCTCCTCACACAACAAACAAAATTATAAATTTTCCTGCAATTAATGACAAAAAAACATTTGCCTTGCCATACTGGTTTGTCTGCTCTGCCCTCCTTCCCTTCCTCTTTTCCTTTCTTTCTTTCTTTCTTTTCTTTTTTTTCTAAATAAGATAATGGGAACCTTATAAACAAACATGGTTCCTCTTTCTCCTTGGAACTTGCCAGAAAGTTCAACCTTGTGGCTCTAATTTTGACATCCCAAATTCCTAACATAAATCTCTCCAACATTCTAACACATTAGGACTTAGAAACTTTTTTGTTTTTAGAGTAATGGAATTTTGGGTTTGAAAAAAATTATTACTTGCAATCTTGATATATAAAACAGGTAAAAGTACAGCTATTGAGAACAGAGCTCAGAGCCCTCTCAACTAAGCCTCCCTCAAACATTCTCTATGCACAGGTAGCCCTAGATCCCAATGATTGTCATTTGAAAACTACTGTTCTACATATTTTCAGTTATTTTAGCTGCCTTGTTTTGTGCATTTTTTTTATAAACTACATGAAAATGTTTCAGTACTAGGCACATGAAAAGTATGTGTATTTCTATATACGCTTACACATGAGAAAATGTAAATGTTAGACATTAACAATTGGTAGCCAATGAGTGGAGCCAAGATCATAAACCAAAATTGACTTCAGATTCAAGCAATACCTAGGTTTATTTTTTAAAAATTTTTATTTATTTATGATAGTCACACAGAGAGAGAGAGAGAGAGAGAGAGAGAGAGAGGCAGAGACATAGGCAGAGGGAGAAGCAGGCTCCATGCACCGGGAACCCGACGTGGGATTCAATCCCGGGTCTCCAGGATTGCGCCCTGGGCCAAAGGCAGGCGCTAAACCACTGCGTCACCCAGGGATCCCCACTGCGCCACCCAGGGATCCCAATACCTAGGTTTAAATCTCAGCTTCTCACTGTATAAAGCTGAGAGTTATTTTACCTGTCTTGGCTAAAATTTATACACATATAAAACAGTTACAATCATATCTATCTTACAACATTGCTTTGAGGATTAAATGAAATAAAGTTTGTAAATAATTCTATACAATACTTGACACATAACGGATATTATTATTTTCATTACTTTTTGACACTTAAGCCTCTGGTCTGGTCAATATGTTATGCCAATAGAAAAATTTTCTAAAAGGCGGGGGGGTGTGGGAGACACCAAGTCTGGAGCCTGGAAACCACAGGGACAACAAACAGTCTTGGAAAGCAAGAGTAGGATAAGACCGACCAAGAGAAAGAGTTAGCTTGGTATTTATTAATAATTTTGAGGGAAAAGTATAATGGTCAAACTTTTGCTAACAAAAGAAACTAAGACATCATAAAAGGCAGAAAATGAGGCTGACTCAAGGAAGTACTTAAAGATTTTGTCACTAACTCAATAGATAAGGGAAAGTTTTTACTTTCTTAAGCCTTGTCCCAGACATTTTACTTTCAAGGAAACATTAGTTTGCTTGTATGTAATGAATTACAACTTCAACAGAGTGACTGGGGAAAACATTGAAGAGCATTTGTTGGCCTAGCCCAGCAAAACTGCCCTCCCGCTCGTCTGTCAAACCCCTACAACAGGAAATCTTTTAAAGCAATGTTTTAGCTCTACCACTGACATCTACCTATAAACTAATGTGATGCTTGGCATGGAAGATTGTTTATTTGGGTGTGTAAAGGTTCTGGCTGTTAACTTGGAGAGAAAAGTTATTACTCTACTTCCCTTCAGGGACCATCCAAATACTTGTTTGACAGGGTAAATACCCATTAAACACAAAAGTAGGATTGAGCCAGACTTCTGCAAAACTAGTAGGTGAACTTGTCTCTGACACTTCCTTTCCACCTCTCCTGTCTGTGAGCCCCATCCCTTACCCCCAGTGGTCCCACTACTCAATCAAGGTAACTATCTGAACTCTTTTTGCCAGGACTTTCCTATATCTAATCGTCATCTGATGCCCTTTCTCCCTTTCCCTTATCCTTTCAAGCAGGTTATAGCTGATAAGTGTTTCCAGAAACATTTAGGCCTTAACTGATACTTAAGAATGTCATGCTGAAAGGTCTTCAGAACTTAAAGCAATAAAATCCAACTAACAAAATTTGAGGTTCCAGGACGCCTGGGTGGCTCAGGGGTTGAGCATCTGCCTTTGGCCCAGGACATGATCCTGGAGTCCTGGGGTTGAGTCCCACATTGCGCTTCCTGCATGGAGCCTGCTTCTCCCTCTGCCTTTGTCTCTCCCTCTCTGTGTCATTCATGAATAAATAAATAAAATCTTTAAAAAAGAAATTGAGGTTCCATGATGGGTCTGAGGGAGATGTTTATAGATTCATACAAATTAATCACCCCATTAGTGACCATTTACTACCTCTACTTTCAAGGCTGACCTGGAAGGAAATAATCATTTCCTTAGAGACACCTAGAAGAAGGAAATTATCATATATATATATAATATATATTACACCATATATTTATAATGTATACAGTAAATATGTATATATGTGTAACTACATAGTATATTTAGGGTAATGTGTCTATACATATATAGTACTTATATATAGTATATACTATATAAATATAGTATAATAGATAACGTATATATTGATAGCATATATACACACAAAGTATGTACCACATGGATAGTGTATCTATACATATGATTTATAAATTACAGTATGTGTGTGTGTATATATATATATATTTATATTTATGGAAAAAGGAAATTATTATATATATATATATATAAATTTCAAGCACACTCAAGCCCTATAAGTTTTACTTTATTTTTTTCCTTCCTTTTTTTCTTCATGTTAGACAGGTAATGTGCCAAGGTTGTAGCAAGATTTGAGGGAAGTACATGTCACCACACAACAGCATGAATATCCTAGATCATCATGCTTATGAACTACAAATGAATCCAAGTCCTGTAAGTTTTTAAAAATATTTAGGAAATTTATTTTGTAAGTCACACAACCTTTACAAATGTTCCCATAATCATATTTTGGCTGGGTGCAGATTCACTCTACATTATGAATTAAGGATATTTCTCCACTAACAGCTCATTTCTAATGAGAATCTTCCACAGTAATGTAGTTAGGCAGCCAGGTAACCTCCACAGAGCAGGTTCTTAAATTCCCATGAATACAGTTCTAAGGCAGAGTTGCCAGAAACAGCAAGTCACAGATTCCATGACTCCCACCCTTTATTTTATACTGAAGAGTATAGGATACCTCACAAGATAGGCCAAAGACCCAAGGGATGATTGCAACTTGATAACAAGTTCAAATCATTTAAATCCAGCAAAGTAGATGCCCTGGTATGGAAAGATGCAGGATATGGAAAGATGGAGAATTGGGAAGAATTAAATTTAAAAAACAGAATATGAAGAGGAAAGTAAACCAGGCACTTAGAAGACCAAGGGGAAAAAGGTGGAATTCAAATACTTCATGTATAACTATTATAACAAGATGACAGAGGGTATTTTTTAAAAGCCTTAAAGTAGAGACAGACACTCAGTCCAAAACATCTGTGGAATTGGAAAAAAAAAAAAAAAGGCTTTATTGCCAACATCTCAATTCTGCTTCCCTCCCTCTTCAGCACCAACAATGAGCAATACATTAAAAAGGTGTTTAGACTGTCAGTAAATATGATTGATTTTTTTCTACTCTGCTAAAAGCCTGCTACACCGTGGAACAAAAGCAAATGCTTTCCTCATATCCACGTCTGGGTTGAACTCTTACATTAGTTTAACACCCATCAAGGGATAGCTTTGTCTCTCCATGGAGACAGGGAAAGCAATCTATGTCCACAAAAAAGCTTTTTGCCCTTTCATTGTCCCCCTTTCCCTCCAGATTCCAATGGAATTTCACTCAAGACTAGAAAACCTCACCATGGAAAATTAGTACAAATGGTCTATCTATTTACTGGACCAAAATGGGATGAAGAAACATAAAAGCCTGGATAATCTTAGAACCAAGTTCTGTAAGATGGGAACAAAGCTGGGTGGAGCTAATCAGTTCAGAATAAATGGGGCTACATTTAGTGTTCTGTTTTTCCATCCATCAAACTGACAGTAGGAATCACCAAGATAGAAATGATCATTCATTACTGAACTAGGAAAAGAAAGGCAGAACTTGGAGCCATATGCCAAAATTGAGGATCAGGTATCTTTTAATTTAGTGTGGACTGCAGATGGTAAAGTTATTACTATTAAGTAGTTATATAATTGCTTACTTAGGGTTAAAGGTCACACTTCTAACTGTAACTTTGCCAGGAATAGAACTGCCAGAAAAGGCCATTTCTTATAGAAAAGACAAAAGGGCCAGATGTAATTATAGTTTTATAATGTAAATTCCATATTCAGATTTTACATTATACAACTTTGTATTATCCTTCATATCCACTAAATAACTGATAGTTTTTGAAGGACTTAAGTTTAATATAAAAGATCTGTAACTAAATCTAAGCATCATCTCTCAAGGGCTTTTGTAAACACTATAGTCATTATTTCCAGTTCACATGGTGCAATTCATGGTTATGGCAATATTTTTACTGCTTTTCTAAGTCCCTCCGAAGTCAAACTGCATGGGATAAAAAGTAAGGAAGGGTTACGTTGTCTTGCTCTAATTTAGTTTATTACTTTACTCTTAGAATGAAAATTGGATATAAGGAGGCTCTTACCTGGAGATTTCCTGGGGTAGGCAAAATTTATGGCAGTGGTACCTTTTCTGTAGCTGTTCTATGTTTTTTGAGACTGAAGAACATCTGGAAAAAAATGTAACTTATGAGAGGAACAAAACTCCACAAGGCATATGTGTGCCCTATGATCTAAGTGATTATCAGGATCTAGGTTTATTTCCAAGATGGAATGGCTAGAATTTGTTCTATTAGAGGCTATTGTTACTCTTCTATATCGCATATTAGATAAGTACAACTTGATCAGAACTCCTGCTACCTCAGGATTTTTGAGGGGAGGAAGAAAAAAGAAAATTATTAATCATCACGTCTGGAGTAGTTTAATAATTGAAGAAATAAAGAGCACCCAACAGGTAAGAAAAAAAGTTTGTTTGCTCTATCTATTCTCAAGTCCATAAGAAATAGATATTTTACTATCTTTTTGGGTTAAGAAGTGAGAAGCCAAGATTATTACTGCTCATATTCTGAGAATAATTAAGATTTTATAAATTCTAACAAGTCAACATAATATTGTGTTCCTCATATGAACTTGGGAAGGCAAGAAAATACTTCAGCTTTCCTCAACAAACCCAGGCCAAGGCAACCTCTCTTTCTTCTTAACTTCTATAATATCAACCACACTACAGTAGTCATTTGGCACATATATAGGCCACCATCTCTATCCCACTCACCTATACAAATATAGCATAAGACACAATAGTGAGACTGCCACCTCCAAAGTTTCAGAAAGGGAAAGTAGAACACACATTTCCTCTACTCTTGAATGCCTGAAAAATCTCAAGGGAAATGTTACCAGCCTCACCCCTACTGGGATGCTAAGAGTACAGCACAAGGTTACTGCACTATATCTAATATTCCTCTTCCTGAACAAATGCTCCTTCCCTCTGCCAATTCAAAGGATCTTTTACCCAGTCTGGAAACAGACCAAGAAACCTGTTTATTCTGTTGGCATCTCCTTCTCAAACAGTCTCTATCTTGCTCCACATGGAACTTTTTGAAGTTAGAAGCTACAAATCTGGCATGTGCTGTTTATGACACTACAGTAATAAGTGACCAAGCTGTAAATGCCAAATGGGGTATGACTGACAGCTAAACTAGGAGGATGAAAAAGAGTCCATTAATTAAACTCCACATTCCATCACACCACAGATAAGTGTATATTCATCATCAGCTGCAATGCCATGAACATAGTAAACGCCCAAGAAAGGCCTGTGATTCATGATTAATCAAAGTATTTTAGACATATTTTGTATTAAAGTTCATACTAGAGAGTTGTGATACCAATCTTTCCCAATAAAATACTGCTAACATCAGAAGTACATAGAAAGTTTCTACAGCAAGGGAAATAGTCCTTTAGAGACTTGTATTTTATTTGAACAATGCACACATACCCCAGTTTGACTACTGTGAAAACCAGAAATATCAACTACCCAAAGTAGATATTCTACTGAGTAACCTTGCTGAGATATGACTATATTCTAATTCCAAAGTGAATCTCCATGTATCCATCTATATGTACAGAAACAGTCAGGCCTCCTAGGGTATGAAGGAGGAATTTTCTCTATTAGTGCCATATTAAGACAAACAATCTCATGGTACCTTTAGCATATCAATTTCCAATGCTCTAATTCCATATTCCTATTCCCCATAATCTAATAGAGATACTGAACCATATGTGCAACTATTTGATCAGCTCTTCATATGGGCAGAAAAAATATTCACCAGCCCCCAAAAGATACAAATCAGCTTGTCCTTTATAAATACAAAAATGATTGAAAACAACAGTGCTTTTACGGTTAGCCAAAGGAAAATATCTATCAAAGAGCAATCTATTTCTATAGAAGCTAGGTCAACTTTCTAAGTTTGAATGTAGCTCAGCAATATAAAAATTCTTGTCTGCATTCACAGAAATTGGCATTCTTTACTCACTGAAAGCCAATAGATAACATCTGGTAATGGATGAAATAAACCAATGATTTCTTCCCAGTCACAGGGCAGACACGCTCATAAATACTTTTTTGTTAATGGATTGTTTTGCTTTTAGCTCTTCCTCCATGAAATGGTATATGCTATAGATTATATTTTTTCTTTTAAATTAAATAAGACCCATGAACCAGAAAATTTTGGTGCACTATAAAGGTGTATGCAGAGAGAAAAAAAAAAGGTTTTTCTGCTGTTAATTTGCAAATATTTTCTGATTTAATCATAAGCAGCATGGTCTGAGGCTCAGAACTAGTATGAAGCATCCAAATTTATTATGCTTTATCATCTTGGGTGATTGCTTTGTTCTAGCTGGACCCTTTTTTTGTTTTGTTTTTAAAGATTTTATTTATTTATTCATAAGAGAGACAGAAATAGAGAGGCAGAGACATAGGCAGAGGGAGAAGCAGGCTCCATGCAGGGAGCCCAATGTGGGACTTGATCCTGGGATTTTAGGATCACGCCCTGAGACGAAGGCAGATGCTCAAACACTGAGCTACTCAGGCATCCCCTAATGGGACCCTTCTTGTGGGCTATAGACAAGAAGTGAAAAATAAAATTAAGACCATACCAATCTTTTTTTTAACAGCATACCAATCCTTATCATTTTTATCTTTAATTAGATCCAAAAGTATTCATAACAAATGAGGGATTTTTATGGGTAAAATACCACCAAAATTCTCACTAAATGACTTTAAATGATAAACAGGACACATTTCTTAATTTTCTACATAGAAAAGATTTCTCTCACATGTATTATTACTTTTCAGATGTACAAAGATGCTATTGTATTTAATAAAATAATAAAATATTCACTAAAAAGCTTTATTACAGTCACAATAACTGTTTTCCACTATGGATTTTCTTAAATTACAGAGAGTAAAAGTGAAACCAGTATTATGTATGTATATATGCATGTGTCCAGCAGGGACAGGAATGACATGACATTTTGACATTCAAAAGCAGTCCTTGGGCACCTGGCTGCCTCAGATGGTAAAGCATATGACTCTTGATCTCAGGGTTGTATGGTCAAGCCCCACATTGGACGTAGAGATTGCTTAAAAAATAAAATCTTTTTAAAAAATCGTCCTTGTACTCAAAAAGATTTCAAATCACTGCTATGTGATTTGTTGCATAACTTCTTTGGATACAACCTCTGTTGTGTACAGTTACATCATATGCAGCATCAGCTATCTGTATCATTATTAACAACTAGCACATGAATAAGACAACCAACAGAATACAAAATGGCTTCAATTTTCAGCAAATGTCAAAACATACATTTACATTTATAAGAGTGCTATCTGCTTTTCTTTTTAAAAATTGCATGAATTTTAAGATGCTAGAATTTAACACAGTAAAGGAGACTGTGACACAATCTCTTCCACTGGAGATTCTAAGAGATTTAATAAGAGAACAAATGAGAGGCTATGTTAGGTGGAGTACTGGGCAGTCATGCCTGAAGATTTTGAATGTGCTAGATGGTGTTTTACAGTCACTTACTGCCAAAGGTCAATTAAAACATATCAATCATTCCTTATTCTTTTTTTAAAAAAGATTTTTTTTTTATTTATTTGAGAGAAACAGAGAGGGAGAGAGAACAAGTGAGGAGAGGGGCAGAGGGAGAAGCAATCTCAGGATCAATCTCAGGACCTGGGGATCATGAGCTGAGCGGAGGGCAGATGCTTAAATGATTGAGCCACCCAGGCACCCCAGTCATTCCTTATTCTTAATGCACTATTAGTTTCCCATTAAACTTGGAAACTTTATTAAACTATATGTGAATTTCAAGTAAAAACTTTAATAAGAAACTTTTGATTTCTGAAAAAAAATGAAATGTTGTGTTCACTCAAATAGTTCCAGAATGCAGAAAATATTGGCAAAGAAATTATAAGGGGTTTTTTGCCACTGACTATTAAAAGCAAGAGGAGCCATCAGAGAAATTCTGAAGAGAAGGTTCATTTTGATGAAGTAAAATTTATTTCAGGGACATGGTCTCATGAGGAAGAGTCTGTAGTAGTTAAAATGCACTAACAAAACAAAATGAAAAATGGAATCTCCTTGTTCATACCTTATACACATATAAAAGTCTACAAATGTTAGCATATGGAAAAGGTATTAGACCCAGAAGAAAATGCCCTAGGTTTTCCTATTTGAATCTATTCTTTTATTCCATCAATCCTTTCTCATTTACAAGCCCCAACAAAGCCCATCATGCAACAAGTACAATAGTTAATTTTACCCTCCAAACTCAGTCTCTTACTCTCATTATGGTGAGGTATGATCCCAGCCGTCTTTGATTAGAGACAGAACCAACGATGTCAAAAAAAAGAGATTCGTACCCACTGGTTAATCTTTCCTATAGCAAATGGGAACTATCTTGCTATAAACCCAGTTGCTATAAACTGGGTTTACTGGAAATAACATACTGCTATAAGCAAGAAATTTAAACAACCCTTAAAACACTTACTAAATGGACATAAGAAGTGAAACATTAGTTGTTTCTCTAGCAATGTCTAGAAGAGGTTACCCAAACTAGCCAACAGAGTGTTTGCTATCTTCTATCAGTATGATATCAAAGTAATGGTTAAAACAATATATTCTAATTTCTCTATTCTGAGCAAAAAAAAAATGTTTGGAGAAGTTGGAATAAGGGAGACTAGCATGATATTCCTTTGCTAAGAGACTCATAAGAGAACAAAAGTAATTGGATAATAACAGCTGACTCTTATTAAGTGCTTCCTATGTTCCAGGCATTATACTAAACTGTCATGCATTATTTCATTTTTTAAAAGATTTTATTTACTTATTCACAAGAGACACAGAGAGAAAGAGAGGCAGAGACATAAGCAGAGGTAGAAGCAGGGTCCCCTCGGGGAGGCTGATATGGGGGGACTCAATCCTTGAACTCCAGGATCACACCCTGAACCAAAAGTAGACCTTAACCGCTGAGCCATCCAGGCGTCACATGCATTATTTCATTTAATACACTAATAATATCATGTTGGTGTCACTATTATCCACATTTTACAAAGAAATTGAGATCCATAGAGAACTTGACCAAGTTCCTACTGCAAAGAAATAGCATAGCTCTGTCTACTTCCAAATCCAGTGCATTTAAGCATTACTCAAAACTGCTTCTATAGGATTTACCAGGTTTGTGAGTAGTTCTTGTCAGCACTATTACTTAAACATAAAAAGCATTCTTAGACCCAGAGAATATAAAATGCATAGCTAAACAACATATGTAAAATGAAGCTGAGAAAAAAATTAAGTACATAATCGACAATCTTCCCTGTTTTCACTTATCCTTACATGAAGATCAAAAACCCACAAATTTTTATAGTTCTTTGCCACATGTCTTTTGTAGACAGACTCTTTCAGCTATAATCCTTGCCATCGTTATTTTGACTTCATCACTTAACAGTGTCTGGTATGTTGAATGAGTGAATATTCATCCATCGGCTTGAACTGAATTCAATCCCTGTCCTAAAGATAAGCTTGAAAACAATCTGAATGATATCAACTGCATATTACCATATAGTTTTACAAGAAAGCTGGTCACCATCAAATCAACCCTTGCACCATATTGCTTCTTTTCCAGATTTCTCTTCTAATATACATTATAACATGATCAGGTTTACATCTTGAAATAGGAAGAATGATCTCTTTTTCAACTATCCAGCCTCACAAGCAAAACTGGAGAAAAACAAAGAGGAGTTACCTTTCCAACTTTTATTTTCACATTTTTTTGAGGTGAAGTTGAGATTGAATATTCTCAGCCACCCAGGAAATGAATATCAAATTTGCTACTGAACTAAAGAGTGCTCCATGGTTTTGTTATGTCTATGACAGGGTGCTGCTACAGTTAAACTTCAGCACATTAAGCAATGGTTCAGCTTTCTGGTTGCTTGCATCATAACCTGATGGTTTATTATTTTGGGCATTAGTTAAAAAGAAGGAAAAAAACCTTAGAGCATATAATCTGGAAAGGTTCGTGTTATTTGAAGACTAGAGGCCAGGATACAAGAGTAACTTGATTATGAAAAATAAAGTTTAAAAAATGAATTTATGCACATGTGAACCAAAAAAATAGAAAAAAGGTGCAGCATAACCATGCACTCATCACAAAATGCCTGTGCATGTGACAGTGAGCCAGAGGGAGAGGGAGTGGTGGAAATACTAAAAGTACGTGTTGCTACTAATGTAAATAGTGTTTATGACCCTATTCATAAGCCTTTAAAGACAGTTGTTAGCACTGGGCACCAAGTCAGGGCCTGGCAGTAGAATAACTCTAACAGTTAATAAAAAACACAGTGAGAACAGGATATTAATTTATGCCTCCTGAGAGTTACTGTATTCACAAATGATCATTTCAGCACAGCAATTTTTGGCCACCTTTCAGGAATGAAAGTACCATAAGACTAGTCTGAAACAGGAATAAGGGCAATATGCCACCTTGCAGGTAACAGATAAACATGAATCCTTTCTTGGGAAAGCAGAAGTACCTTGAAAAAAAAAAAAACAGATTTTCTAAGAGCGCCCAAATGCAATGTGAAAATGGTAGAGGAAAATGAAGAAAGAGAGAGAGGAGAAAAAGACAACTCTTGTAGTTTTAGGCTGTCACATAAAATGCATAAACCAAATAGGCCCTAAAGAACAAAATGGATGAGAAAATTTTACTCACTCATAAATGAGAAAAATCATAAACTCTTTCCTGTCTTCTTTAGAGGCCCTAGAGGTGAAAGAGAGGTGAAGAACCACAAATTTCTATACTTCCTTGCAGTGTGTTTATTTCTGTATGGATTCTGTCAGATATAATCCTAAAAACTCATAAAATCCAGGGCTACTTACTAAAATAGTAAAAATAGCAAGTGTTTCTGATACCATTTAGGATTGCAAAATACAGAACTGCTAATACAAAATGTCTTTGAAAGTTAAAAGCAGACCACTTGACAAGCATCCTCGAAGCCCTAAAACGAGCTGCATGCATTCTTTATGGTCTCTGTCTTCAAAGAGCTTACAATAGCTGGAAATGCACAACTAATTCATGAAAAATAAGTTGGTAGCAAAGCAAGACAACAAATAATTAAGTTCCAAAAGAAGTGGTGCAGAATAAGGATTGTGAAATTCCAGAGGAAGGTGATTAAGGCCTGGTACTAGGGAAAGTTTTATTGAAATAAAGATAAAAATAATAGCTACATCTTATTAAGAATTTATTACATGCCAGGCCCTATTCTAAGCACATTTGTATTAATTCATTTAATCCTCACAGCACTCACAAGGACAGTTCCTATTCTGTATATGAAGAAACTGAGATAGCCAAGTACTGAATTGGACTATTTTGTCATAAATCACTTGAGTGTTCTGGAATCCCTTTTCTTCTACTCATCTATTTGTCCAGGCTTATACGTGTCACATGTTGTAATTATTATAACTTTGTTCAAGTTTATATACCTAATAAACCAGGAATCAGAAAAAGATAGTAAGGTTCTAGAATCTCCTCTCTGGATTATTTAAAATTTGAGAAAAAGAAAAATATGGAGAGATAAAGGAAAAAAGAGGAAGCTTTATAAGCAGACACTGTTTCTGCAAAGAAATCCTAGGATTAATCTGCCCTGCCTCCTTCTACTTCTATACCCATCACTTGTAATTTTTGACCAATTTCTTTCTACTCTGACCATCTGATGAATACAAAATTATCTGTCAGTTTTACCACTAATTTTAGTTTTCAGAATTTTTCTTTACTGCTAATAAGCACAAAATCAAGCTTAAGATAAAACCAACAAAAACACCTTTCCTATGTCCTCTCTCCTTTCTTTTTACTTAGACCCTGACGGGAAAACCCAAGATATTTGAAGATAGCTCTGAGTCCACCAAAGGAAGACTAATCCACTTACACAGTAAAGGTCCTTAAAACTTTTCTAAGAGTACCAAACCTTTGGGATTGAGGTGTGATTGGTGGATAGGGAAAGAATGTGGCCATAGCACTGGGCCCAGTGGCACATATTCAAGTTTCTCACGTTACCTTTGCATTCACAATCCCTGTTGCTTGCAGCTGTGCTCTGACTTAGCACTGAGGTCAGCAGAAGAGCAAAGATCAGAGATGAAGAAAGATCCTAGGAAGCAGAACTGGAGAGAGAAAAAAGAGGGAAAAGGGGAAGAAAGTTCTGTTCCCTTCCCTTTTGCAGCCATCAAGTCTGACAATTGCAATCCTAACCTACCCAACTGTATTATGGTGAACAGAACAAATATCTGAATAAGGAAGGAAGAGCCTAGCAAACATCATATTCACTATTCACTGCAGTGGATAGTGACGGGGGGGTGGGGAGAGGAAAGATGACCATGGGGAGCAGTGGGACAGGATAAAGCCACAGAAAATAATACGTATTTAAACAAAAACTGCAAATATGAGAAAGTTAATCACGACAAAGGTAGTCAAACTAAAGAGGACAGTTCATATTCAAAGAGGTATAGTTAACATGGCAATTTGAAAATATCTATTAAATTCTTCAAAATAATAATGAAATGGTTCTAGTTAAACATAGTGGATTAAACACATGATTTTAGCTTTCTTCCATCTCTTTAAAAAAAATTCCACTAAAAATAAAAATTTCATATCCGAAAAAGATAAATCCACAAGAATAAAAAAAAAAGAGAGAGAAGAGAGGACAGCAAATGATTCACATTAAGATTTTTGGAAGCTAGAAAGCAGATAAAGAGTGAACACTGAAAACATACTGGATAAAGCAAAAGCTAATTACTTACAAGTGTGAAGACTGATTTTATAAATAGATTGTAATTAAAAGACTATAGATTCAGAGACATAAGGCACAGCTAAAGGCAGCAGTTCCATACTGAAAATAGTAGGTTAAGTAAAAATCTATTCCCCAGTTTTGCTTATAATCATTAAAAACTAGGTTTTATCAGGGCACTTGGGTGGCTCAATCAGTTACGGATCTCTTGATTTTGGCTCAGGTCATAATCTCAGGATTGTGAGATTGAGCCCTGTGTTGGGCTATGCACTGGACATGAAGCCTACTTAAGATTCTCTGTCTCCTTCTCCTTCTGCCCTTCCCTCCCTAAAAAACAAAACAACAAAACAAAAACAAGACAAAAATCAACTGTTATATCTCTAGGTCAGGAAATTAGAGGATTCTTCTTTGGGATAACAAACCAATCCAAAGAAAATGCCTCACTAAAATTCCTCTTAATACTAACGTTCAAAGAAAAAGTACTTGAAAAAAATGACCAGGCCCTTGCCTGATAATTCTACAATGAAGCATACTTTGACAAGCCCACTCCCTGTCTATGGAACTAGTTAGTATCTTTCAGTAAAATATCAACGAACAGCCTGTAACACAGGATAAAGTTTATCATATGAAACACCAACAAAAACAAATGAGAAAAAATATATGGAAAACAGACAATGCAGCAGGCAGAAAACTTAAAAAAATGTTCTATGGTTAACGTCCTCTGATATATAGGACAATACATTGCATATATGAAATAAGAATAAAATGTTGTAACAAGAAACATTCAGAAAATGTTTTAAAAGAGCACTTTCAAATATCACAGAAATAGGATTTTAGAAGAGTTAGAAGATAAAGCTAGGAGGAATTCTCCCAGAAAATAGAAGAAAAATACTGATATATAGACAATATAAGAGAAAAGAAATTACCTAAAGGATCAGACCAAATGGCCCAGAAAAAAAGAGAACAGAGAGAATGGAGAGAAGGTGACTGTCAAAGAAATAACATAAGAAACTTTCTCAAAAGGACATTATTTTCCACATGGAATGGGCCTACTTTATATATAGCACAAAGACTAAAAATTGCCCATAGAAAATATATCAAACTGGGTTTTGAGAACTACGGATTACGAAAAGTCCCAAAAGCTTACAAAGAAAAAAAAGTATATAAAAAAGTCAGAGATAATAATGGTTTCCAACTTCCCAGTTAAGATTAAAAACTTTAAAAACATAAATTAGTACTTCAAATTATGAGGGACATTATTTCAAATCTAGAATTCTATACCTGAATGTAAGCCTGGAATATATTTCCAGACATACATTTTTTTTTTCAAAAATTTTACTTTGCACATACCCTCTCAGGCTACTAGAGGATGTAATTCAGCAAAACAAAAAGGAAACCAGAAAAAAATTGAAAAAGGAACACATGGGATCCAGGAAATAAGAGAATCAACACAGGAAATCCTGGGAAGACAGCTGTGTAGCAGTATTAGAGGGCAATCAAATCCAGATTGTAACAGGAGATCTAGGAGGAATATCTCCAAGAAACACAGATTCTTAATCTGTTATCATTGGATTACTAAGAGTTCACTAATAAACTTGGGTGAATAAATACAGGGATGAATTCAAGACAAGAAGGTAGAAAAATAACCAACCTCTCCTCAAAAGCATGTATTAACTCTGGAGAAAATAAAAAGTAAAATGAAGGAATGAGACACAGTAAATGATTCAGGAATGAATAAGCTTTACATAAAACACTAAATTTTATGTTACTGGAAGGAATTAAGAAAGCAGAACCCTCACCTTTTTCATATTCCACAGAGAAAGGCTGCATAGAATATATAAAATTAAAAGAGAGCAACATAAACATGTTATTTAGAAATATAGAAATAAGTAACAGAATCATCTAAAAGATTGGAAAATAGTTGCTACTAGGAAGCAGGAACCAGAGTTGGAGAGGAGCATAACAGAAGACTCCTGATTTTAATTACAAACTTTATAGAATTATTTCACCTTTAAAATTATTCATTTGATCTATAACTTCATCTGTTTGATAAAAAATTATTTTAAAATATAAAAACAAAGGAAGATTAGCATCCATAAAACAAGACAGAGATTTAGGCACAAAAAGATTATAGTAAAAAGTGCAATCATAAAAAAAAAAAGTCAACATATGGGTGAATTAGTAGAAGTAGAACTGAAAGGAGATTTAATAAAGAAATTTCCCAGAATGCAGCACAGAGATTTGAAGAAGGAAAAAGGTGAAGGTCAATTGAAGTGTAGAAGGGAAAAGTTTCAACAAACATCCAAAAGGAGTTCCAGAAATATAAAAAATTGAGAATGACAGAGAGGCAGGCAGCACATCAAAAGCATCAAGGAAGTTTATAATCACAAATTCCAGATCTACTGGATCAAGCGTCTCCATTGTTGCAACCAATGCATCTACCTGACTCTACAGTTTTACAGGTAATTCAGGTGAGCAGTAAAGATTAAGAAACACTGCTTAAAACTATATTGAATAATCCATCTCATTAATTCCCCTGGACTTTCATATAGACTAGACTAGAAGTTAAGAATATCATATTGGAATCCCACCCTGGACCATATATGAGCCATAGGGCTTTGAAGTCCCTGTTAATCTTCTGAGAACTTCAGTTACCCCACAGTAAAGTGCAGGAACCAATGCACTTCCAATCTCACAAGCTTTGGACAATCAAATATTTATTCACAATGACATAGGCACTGGGTTAAATGCTTAATACACAATCTCCTTGAACTTCAAAACAGTTTTATAAGATAGTACTATTATCAGCCTCATTTTATAAATGGAAAAGTAGAGAGGCCTAATGCTTTAAATAACTTTCATGTGAAAGTTACTAATATTAAGTTACCTGAATTTATTTATCTAGCAATTCACTCTTGTGTATTAGTGCCTATACAGAGTTAAAGAATTCAATTAGAACTAATTAAACTCAACACCAAAGAAACAAACAATCCAATCATGAAATGGGCAAAAGACATGAACAGAAATCTCACAAAGGAAGACATAGACATGGACAACATGCACATGAGAAAATGCATCACTTGCCATCAGGGAAATACAAATCAAAACCACAATGAGATCCCACCTCACACCAGTGAGAATGGGGAAAATTAACAAGGCAGGAAACCACTAATGTTGGAGAGGATGTGGAGAAAAGGGAACCCTCTTACACTGTTGGTGGGAATGTGAACTGGTGCAGCCACTCTGGAAAACTGTGTGGAGGTTCCTCAAAGAGTTAAAAATACACCTGCCCTACGACCCAGCAATTGCACTGTTGGGGATTTACCCCAAAGATTCAGATGCAATGAAACGCTGGGACACCTGCACCCCGATGTTTCTATCAGCAATGGCCACAATAGCCAAACTGTGGAAGGAGCCTCGGTGTCCATCGAAAGATGAATGGATAAAGAAGATGTGGTTTATGTATACAATGGAATATTACTCAGCCATTAGAAATGACAAATACCCACCATTTGCTTCAACGTGGATGGAACTGGAGGGTATTATGCTGAGTGAAGTAAGTCAATCAGAGAAGGACAAACATTATATGTTCTCATTCATTTGGGGAATATAAATAATAGTGAAAGGGAATAGAAGGTAAGGGAGAAGAAATGTGTGGGAAATATCAGAAAGGGAGACAGAACATAAAGACTCCTAACTCTGGGAAACGAACTAGGGGTGGTGGAAGGGCGGGGGGGGGGGGGGGGTGGATGTGAACGGGTGACAGGCACTGAGGGGGGCACTTGACGGGCTGAGCACTGGGTGTTATTCTGTATGTTGGCAAATTGAACACCAATAAAAAATAAATTTATAATTTAAAAAATTTAAAAAGAATTCAATTATCTTAATAGTTCCCCCATTTTAGAAATTAGTGCAACCCTGTTATAAAAATTAGCTGATTAACAATTTTCTTAAGGAAAATTAAGATTACCCTAAAGAAACCCATCTGCCAAAATTATGAACCTCTCCTAAAAAAAGAAAAAAGAACAAAACAAAACTGGAAGCATGCTCCCTTTAGCACTTTAACACCAATTAGTCAAAAAGAAGTTGGTGAATGAGTGGGGAGGCCATATGCAAAATGCTCTTTGAGGACTGTTCCAAAGAGGGAAAAAAAAACTAAACATATATGGAAACATTTGCTCCATTTGGTTATAAATGTAACATCAGAGTGTTTGCCAACGTAACTCTAAAGGGCACTCTCCTCGCACAATGACTGCTGAGCAGTTTTTTAACTGAGTTACAATCAAACTGGCACTAGGGAAGAGTAATAACCATAAACTGAATTCTCAATAATATGTTTTCAGGCAAAGGGCTATATGACTATTTCCAGATTTGACTGATAGGATTCATAAATTCCAAAAGCCTCATGGCTCTCCATATCACAGCGTAGTTAAGTTCACTAGTCCTGTTGTGCCCAAGATCGCGAATCCGAGAAACCACCAAGGAGCCGACACGATGCAAACACACGAGGGTTTATTTACAAGCTCGAGCCTGGGTCCAAGTATACCCAACACAGCGGAGGAGGGACTTGGACCCCGAGACTAAGAGGCTTAGCAATTTATAGGGGCCAGTGGCCAATGGGATACGCAGAAAGTTGCACAGTCTTGCTGGTCCACTCACAGGTGGCCGGTGGCCGACTGAATTACATTTTACCCTACAGTATCCATATGAACTGGCCTATCACTGAGCCGGATTTCCGGTTAGGGTGTGCCCTGGTCTTTGACTAGGGCGGGGCAGTACCCTAAGCAATAAGCAGGTCAGCACAAGGCGGGTGCAGCACAAAATAGAGTCAGCCCTGCTCTGCTTGTCCAAGGGTAGGGGATCTTGTTAAATTTCCTGGGTCCCACAGTCCCTGTAGAGAATTAACTGCTTACAAACCTTAGCAATAAAGTCATCAGTTTGGACCTAATGAAAAATAAAGAGAAGTTGGCACCTAAGCAGAACCTGTGAGAAAACAGAACAGGTTGAATGCAAGCCTGTGATTTTTGTAGCAGAGCACATACATACATACATACATACACACATACACATAGCAGAACATACATACAGTAGGATTATTCACATTTTAACCTAATGCAGGACTTTGAAAGCCAAATAAATGCTTCCAATAGACTCCACTCCATAATAATTCTTTTGGTCAGTGCCAAGGGTAAAATGAAAAGCACAAGTTTCAATGCTGGCAAATGTCATTGTTCCTAAAGACTATTTTCCCCACAGGTTTAGGTGGTATTTCTTTACATTTTCTGTAGCTTTGATACGAAAGATCTTGGTTCCTGTCTCACACAGTCGAAGACTGAATCTGAATCTCGCTGAGGACAGAAAGTGAGCAAAGAGAGAGAGAGGTTTATTAAGCAGAGATACAGAAAAAGTTCTCAAAAGTGAGAGGGGTACCCACAGGGTTCCCACTGAGGGCTTTTATGGTCTGTCTTTTCTAGGAAACTGGGAAAATTAGTAAATTTCTTATCAATATGAGAGCAGATATTTAGAACAAATATGGTGGACTTGTAACAAAATGTTTCTTGTAAATATCATGAGCACAAACAAGGTGTTCCCTTTTCTCTGGTTAATATCTCCTCCCTAATATTTCTCTACATCTGGAGTTTCTGTGAACCTAGTAGCCATTAAAGGGGGATACTACCTAACATTTTGGAGCTAGGGGGCCAGTTTTATTTTTTTATTTTTACTATCTTATCTCTATTTCCTTGGGATGGGTAGGAGCCTGACAGCTGGGGCCTTTCGGTGTCCTTGGGGTTTATGGGAGCCCACAGATTCCTGGAAGCCTGACTCTGGGCCTTTCCCTTATCTTTCCCTGCCTAGCCCCTCTGCCCCTAACTTGTTCCTACATCAGCTTAATGGAAAGGTCAAGTTAATTACCTGAGACTCCTTCTAAATAATTGCAAAATAAAAACTAAACAACTTTCAAATGTGAGGAAAAACTTGAGTGGCCCATACACATAAGCCTATAGCCTGCAAATCTGAAGTGTGCACTGAACAAAAGAAGCAGGTGTTCAAAGACCAGTTAGATAATTAGATGCTGCAGTATAATGGGTTTTACCAGTAATGACAGTTGCAGAGATCACTGGAAAACCTAACTCTAGAACATTGGAGTGTGAGGAAGGTAAATGGAGGAGTATTAAAATCAATGATCTTCCTGACTTGACTCTGAAACTTGAAGTAACTCAAGAGAAACCATGGAACTAAGTATCTAAAAGCACCACCTTAGCCTTACTAAAGCAAAAGCCAAAGAAAGGATTAATAACAATGTAGCCTCCATGTTCTGGGTACATGCTCTGTGCCAAATACAGTGAGAAGCTCTTTCTGTGCATTAGCTCATTTAATTTAATCCTCTCCACAATATTATTAATCTGATTTTACAGAGGCACCTATTTAGTCTTAGCGAGATTAACTAAATTGCCAAGGTCACAAGGTTTGTAATGGAGGAGCTAGGATATGAACAGATCAATATGACTCCAACATATGTCATTTAATGATCTTGAGAGTTTCAAAAATTCCATCATTTATCAACATTTTTTTCAAAGATCAGTTTAAAAAGTTCTAAATAAGATTCAGATAGCCTCCTACCTGTATGAACATACAACCACAAGAATAGATTGAATCAGAGATGAAATAGGATCATATTATGTAACAAAGCATGCCTAGAATCTCTCACAGGGAGAGGAATGGCACCCTACAGTCTGTGCTAGTGCTGAACAGTTCAACTTACTACTATGGTCTCAATAGTGAGTTGAAATCCTCCCTTCAGTTTCCATTCATTGGTTCCATTCAACTCTGTTACACATAGAAATAAGCTGAATCCCTTCTCCACATTTTTAGGTAGCCAGCATGTCACCTCTCTATTCTCTTCAGGTAAAATAGCTTTGTTTCTTCAACCATCCCTCATATTAGAGTTTTCATGGCCCTTGACCCTCCTGTCTTCATCTAAACTCATCTTTTTCTTTATAAATATCTAAGTATAGTATCAAATCTGAATAATACTTCTGGAATGGTCTAACCATTGGGGAGTATAATGGAACCATTATAGACTAGTTTTGCTACGGATGTTATTACTCGAACCTGAAATCACCCTAGCTGTTTTGGCTGTCATATAACACTACTGGCTTATTCGTATTGGGCCTTCACGTTTTTGGGTTTTTTTTTTTTGCACACACCCTCATTTTAGACAAGAAAATTTGAAATTCTAAATATAAAATCCTATATTTATCTTACAGTTTTTTTTTCTTATAAAACTTCATTAAATCCTAAACTGTCAAGGTAGATTTGAGTTACTCTAAGCCAAAGACTGATACAGATGTTAGATCCTACAGAGTTGTTTTCCCCCTCTGCCATTTTGACTAGCAGTAATCTAGATGATGGCTGCTCTGTCAATCTAGATCCCAGAATGAGGACAACATTGTTGTGAATCAAAGCCCTCTGGTGACCCGTGGTGGACATGCAGTGGAACAAGAAATATTCCTTTGTTATTTAAACCATTCAGATTTTGGAGTGGCATTTTACTATGATCTGGTCTAACCTGGTGAATAAGAGTTTTGCAATATGGCATCTGACTCCCTAGGTACCAGATGCTAGTTCCAGCAGTCCATCTGTGATACAATTCCAAAAGCTAAAAGACAAAAAATTCCTCACTTATTCAATGTTACTAGGAAAGAGCTCTTCAGAATTGCTTCCCTATCTGGGAAATTCACTATTACCACCACCGTATGTACACACACACACACACACACACACACACACACCTACCTTTCTCAGATTCTTTTTATTTTTTTTAAGATTTTATTATATGTGAGAGACACAGAGAGAGAGGCAGAGACACAGGCAGAGGAAGAAGCAGGCTCCCTGCGGGAAGCCTGATGCAGGACTTGATTCCAGAATCCTCGGATCACAACCTGAGCCAAAAACAGATGCTCTAACACTGAGCCACCCAGGCGCCCCCTTAAGTTCCTTTCTCCAAAAACATAATTCTGTTTTTGAGACTGGTTTTAAAGTCTAACGACTCCGTTACTCTTGGACTGGTACATCCTAAGATGGATACATGCAATTCTTGTCCAAAGGACTACAATTACAGCATCATGCTGTTTTCAAAATGCCATCAGCACACTACAAAAAAATCCTGTGCTGTTTACTTTGGTGGATGGTTAGGGTAAGATTATATTATTGGACAAGGGAAAGAAAGGTTTAAATAAAAATTACAAATGGAATTTACAATATATGACAAGAGGAATTTGACCTTCAATCAAATAGGTAGTCTGGAGCAGCTCATCCTGCCCATGGGTCCTGTCCCCATGCTTTAATAAAACCACCTTTTTGCACAAAAAATAACAATAACAATAAAATAAAATAAATATTCTGGGAAGATACCTAAATAGTAATTTAACAACTCTCTCAGGAATCACAGATGTATTACTTCAGCTCATATTAATCAATTCTGTACTCAAATAGTGATAGTTTGACATAGTATGTCACTTAATAACTACTCACTGTTTTCTAATTATCTCTTGTGTATTTTTCTTGTTCTCTTAGGTTAGAAATAAAGGGAATATAAAACTTTAAATTTCATTTAAACCAACGACATCTCCCAGGCTTGTGTATAAAGGCTGTTTATGCCACTACCGTACCATTTTGATAACCATAGCTTAATGATATTCCTCAGTGGGCAGCCCCAGTGGCTCAGCAGTTTAGCACCACCTTCAGCCTACAGCCTGATCCTGGAAACCCGGGATGGAGTCCCATGTCAGGCTCCCTGCGTGGAGCCTGCTTCCCTTTCTGCCTGTGTCTCTGCCTCTCTCTCTCTCTCTCTCTGTCTCATGAATAAATAAATAAAATATTTTTTAAAAAATAGTATTGCTCAGAATCTGGATATGTGAATGGTTTCTGCAGTGTTCTCCTTTCTCAGAATTTCTTTAGGTATTCAGTCTTTTGTGGTTCCATATAAATTTTAGGAGTGTTTTTTCTACTTCTGGAAAACAAACAAACAAACAAAAAAAAAAAACAAAAAAACAAAACAAAACAAAAAAAAACGCCACAAGAATCTAGATAGGGATCGCATTAAATCTATAGATGGCTTTTGGTAGTATTGAGATTTTAATAATATTAATTTTCCAATCCATGGAACACAGGATAAGTTTCCATTTGTGTTTTCTTCCATTGCTTTCATCAATGTCTTATAGTTTACAAAGTACAGTCTTTCATCTCCCTTGTCAAATTTACTATTTTATTATTTCTGATGCTACTGTAAATGGTACCATTTTTTTTTTCATAAAGCTCATTGTTAGTATATAGAAAGACAACTGATTTTTGTATGTTAATTCTGTACCCCGCAACTTTATTGAATTCATTGTTTAGATCCAACGGGTTTTCAGTTGAGTCTTTAGGATTTTCTGTATATAAAATCACATCTTAGTCAAGAAAGGATGCTGTATTTTGTCAAATGCTTTTCCTGCATCTACTGAGATAATCATATGATTCTTTCCTTTCATTCTATTAATGTGATATATCACATTGATTAATTTGCATATGTTAAGCCATCTTTGCATTCCAGGGATGAATCCCAGTTGATCATAGTGTATGATCCTTTTATTTTTTATTTTTTTAAATTTATTTATTTATTTATGATAGTCACACACACACAGAGAGAGAGAGAGAGAGAGAGGCAGAGACACAGGCAGAGAGAGAAGCAGGCTCCATGCACCGGGAGCCCGATATGGGATTCGATCCCGGGTCTCCAGGATCGCGCCCTGGGCCAAAGGCAGGCGCCAAACCGCTGCGCCACCCAGGGATCCCAATATTTTTTATTTTTTTATTTATTTTCTTTGTATGATCCTTTTAATGTGATGCTGAATTTGGTTTGCTAATATTTAATTGAGAATTTTTATAACTGTATTTACCAGCAAACTGGCCTGTGGTGTTCTTTTCTAATAGCGCATTTTTCGGGTTTTCAGTTCATGACAATGCTGGCTTCATAAAATGAGTTTGGGAGTGTTCTTTAAATAGTTGATAAAATTTACCAGTTAAGTCACCAGACCCTGGGCTTTATCTTCATTGGAGATTTTTGATTACTGATTCAATCTCCTTACTAGTAATTGGTCTTTTCAGATTTTCTATTTCTTCCTGATTCAGTCTAGGTGGGTTGTATGTTTCTAGAATTTTTGTATTTCTTCTGGGATGTCCAGTTTGTTGGCATATTGTTGTTCATAGTAGCCTCTTATGATCCTTTGGATTTCTGTGGTATCAGTTGGTTTTTTTTAAAGATTTTATTTATTTATTCATGAGAGATATATAGAGAGAGAAGCAGAGACACAGGCAGAAGGAGAAGCAGGCTCCATGCAGGGAGCCCTATGTGGGACTCGATCCCGGGACTCCAGGATCACGCCCTGGGCTGAAGGCAGGCGCTAAACTGCCGAGCCACCCAGGGATCCCCTGTGGTATTAGTTGTAATGTCTCCTTTTTCATTTATAATTTTGTTGATTTGAATTCTTTCTCTTTTTTTCTTGGTTAGTGTAGCTAAGCATTTGTCAGGTTTTTTTTTTTTTTCTTTTCTTTTCAAAGAACAAATTCTTAGTTTGGGTAATCTTTTCTATCTTTTTTCTTCTCTGTTTCATTTATTTCTGCTCTAATCCTTATCCTTTTTTTTTTTCTTTCTTTTCTTTTCTTTTTTTTTTTTTTTTAGAAAGAGAGAGCAAGAGCAGGTGGTTTGGGGGGTGTACAAAGAGAGAGGGAGAGAGAGAATTTTAAGCAGACTTCACACTCAGTGCAGAGCCTGAGGGAGGGCTTGATCTCATGAGCCCAAGATCATGACCTGAGCTGAAATCAAGAATTGGATGCTTAACCAACTGAACCACCCAGGCCCTCCATATTTCTGCTGTAATTATCTTCTTTCTTCTGTTAACGTTGAGCTCAGTTCTTCTTTTTCTAGTTCCTTAAGGTGTAAAGTTATATTGGTTATTTGCTATCTTCCTTGCTTCTGAACATAGGCATTTATTGCTTCTTCCCTCTTAGGACTGATTTTGCTGCATACCACAACTTTTGGTATGTTGTTTTTATTTTCATTTGTCTCAAAAAAAAAAACTATTTTTATTTCCCCTTTAACTTATTCTCTGATCCACTGGCTGTTCAGAGGAGTGTTAAATAATTTCCATTTGTTCATGAATTTTCCAGGTTTCATCTTATTATTGATTCCTGGTTTCATGCCACTGCAGTCAGAGAAGATGCTTGGTATGATTTCAATCTTCTTGAATTTGCTAAAACTTTTTTGAGTTTAAAATATGATCAATCCTAGAGAATGTTCCATGTGCAGTTGAGAGGAATGTATATTCTGGCATTGTTGGATAGAATGTTCTGTATGTGTCTGTTAGGTCCATTTCATCTACCACATTGTTCAAATCCACATCTGATCTTCTGTGTCAATGATTTATCCATTATTGACAATGAGATATTAAAGTCCCCAACTATTACTGTATTATTGTTTATTTCTCCTTTTATCTCCATTAGTTTTTGTTTTATATATTTATGTGTTCCAATGTTGGGTACATAAATATTTACAATTGGTGTATGTTCTTAACGTGCTGACCCCTTTATCATTATATAATGACCTGCTTTGTGTCTTTTTACTATTTTAGTTTAGAGTCTATTTTTTAGGCTTTGGGGTTTGGAGTTTGTTTGTTTGTTTTTTGGTTACCATTTAGTTGAAATTTTTTTTATCCCTGCACTCTCAGTCTCTGTTTTTGAGGCTTAAGTGAGTCTCTTGTGAGCAGCAAATTTCTGGATCTTGTTTTTTATCCATTCAGCTATTCAATGTCTTCTAATGGGAGAATTTTATCCATTTTTGTTTAAGTAATCATTTTTAGGTAAGAACCTTCTATTATCATTTTGTTCATTGTTTTCTAGTTGTTTTCTAGATCCTCCAATCTTTGTTTCTCTTACTTTTTTGTGTTTTGATGTCTTTTGTTATCAATATACTTTGACTTCTTTATCATGTTCTTTTCTGTAATAACTACAGTATCTTGGGATCCCTGGCTGGCTCAGCGGTTTAGCGCCGCCTTCAGCCCAGGGCCTTATCCTAGAGACCCGGGATTGAGTCCCACATTGGGCTCCCTGCATGGAGCCTGCTTCTCCCTCTGCCTGTGTCTCTGCCTCTCTCTCTCTCTCTCTCTCTCTCTCTCTCTCTCATGAGTAAATAAATAAAATCTTTAAAAATTAAAAAAATAAAATAAAAAAATAACTATAGGATTTTCCCTTATGGTTACCATGGAGGCTTATACAAAATATTTTAGGCTTACAGCACCCTATTTTAGACTGATAACAACTTCAGTAGAATTTGTAAACTTTACATTTTAACTTCTCACATTTGAGGTTACTGTTGTTACAATTTCCATATTTTTATATTGTCTAACTAATAACATATTATAGTTGTGGTTATTTTTACTGTATTCATTCTTTAACTTTTAAGCTAGAGTTTTAAGTGAATTATGCACCACTATTACCATATTTCAGAATCTAACCATGACAATATATTTACTATTACCCATGAAATTTACACTACCTTTTATGCTTTTATGATGTTAATTAGTGTTCTTTTATTTCCATTCAAAAAACTTCCTTTAGCGTTTCTTGTAAGGCAGGTCTGGTAGTAATGAACTCCCTCAACTTTTGTCTGTTCAGGAAAGTCTTTGTCCCTTCTTCACTTCTGAAGAAAAGTTTCACTGGATATAGAATTCTTGGCTGACAGTTATTCTTTCTTACAGTGTTTTGAAAATGTCATCCCATTCTCCCTGGCCTAAAAAGTTCTGTTGAAAAATCTGCCTATAGTTTTGTGGGGGTTGGGTGGCTTCCTTGTATGGAATGTCTCTCTTCTCTTGCTGTTCTTAAAATTCTTTCTTTGACTTTTGACAATTTAATTATAATGTGTCTTAGTATAGCCCTATTTATGTTCAACCTAGTTGAAGTTCTTTGGACCTCATGGATCTAAATATCTATTTGTCTCCCCAGGTTTAGGAAGTTTTTAGCCATTATTGCTTTAAATACACTTTATGTCACATTCTCTTTCTCTTCTCTTTTGGAATTCCCATAATGCAAATATCATTTTTTTAAGTGTCTTTTATATCATTGCTGTTGGCTTTCTTCACTCTTTTTCATTCTTTGTTCTTTTTGCTCCTCTGGGTAATTTCCAATGTCCTATCATCCAGGTCATTTATTCTTCTGCAGAGTCAAGTCTACTTGAATTCTTTTTGAATTTTGAAACTCTCTATTGAATTCTTCAGTTTAGCTATTGTATTTTTCAACTCTAGAATTTCTAGGGTTTTTTCACTTTTGTTTTTCATGGCTGCGATTTTCTTGTCAAACTCATCATTTTATTCCTGTATTGTTTTTGCTGATTTCATTTTGTTGTCTGGCTATGCTTTCCTGTAGCTCACTAAACTTCCTAGGAGGTTCATTTTTAATTCCTTGTCTGACAGTTCATATATCTCCATTTCTTTAAGGTCAGTTATTGCAATTTTACTAGATTCTTTTGGTGCGTCATATTTATATATAATGTTTCATGATCCTTGATACCATACACTGGTATCTACATATTTGAGTAATCAGACTCTACCAGATGTTACAGGTTTGCTTGATAGAGACAATTCTTCACCAGTCACCTCAGTTTGAGTTTCTAGGTATGTTTACTAGTAATGGGCTTAGACAGGTGAAGCCTGCTATTAAGGTCTACTTTTAGGTGAAGCAACTATTGAAACTCTGAAGACAGGGATGAGGGATATGCCATGGCCTGAGAACAGTTAAATAAAACTGCTGGCTTTGATTTCTACCTAAGTGAGGCAGTAGGGAGGGTTACACACTTGCCTGGATTCTCTGATCAGGATTACTAGATAATAGAGACTGACTACTATATTCAGCAGTGGATGGGGCTATGAATTAACTTCTCTGCCCTGGCAGGGGTGCAGGATGGGACTTGGAGCCTGTATAACTTGTTGCTTGGGTATCAGAATCAAGCCAAAATGTGCACTAAATTCCCTGGTCTGGTGATGGGACTGGTTTTGCTCTACAAATGGGGGAAGCCACAGGCTGTGCCACTGCATGAGGGCTGCAGCTTCCCATATGCTGTGGTTAGGTTCCTTGGTCAAATAAATAGGCTGTATTCTGTGATAAGCAGGGCTACACATTAGATTCCCTGCCTGGGTGCTGTGGGAGAAGCCGTTCTACAGCTGGTAAAATTTTGTTTGTTATCTTATCTTAAACTGATCAGACCCCAAGTTCCCTGACTGAATAGGGCCACTGGCTTTGTTCTACTAACTGGCTTTGCTTCCCCACCTGTTGGCTCAAGTGCTACTGGGCCACACAACTTCCAGGAGTGTCTCCAGCCCCTCTAATGAGATGAGGACAGAAGATGCTCTTCACAGCAAGTGGCTCTATGTCTCAGCTTCCTTGCCTGAGTGGGAGGTGGAGGAACTGCTCCAGGCTACTCTCAATTTCCAGAATAGGTTCTGCAGTTGGTAGTGACTGAGAGCTACACTTAGCCTTTGCTATGAATTAATCCTCCTGCCTATGTGTAGCACAAGAACAGTCCATGCCTGATAGTGGTTTTGTTCTAAGTTATGACCAGCTTTGCTTGCCAACCTTTTCAGCTGGAGTGCCACTGGGCCACAATGCTCCCAGGAATTGTCAGTCATCCTGGTCAGATGGAGGCAGAAGATAATCTCCACAGCAGTTGGGGCTATGATTCAGCTCCTTTCCTGGTCAATGGCAAACCAAGCTCTAAAGTAGGCAAAACTCATTTGAGGATCACAATCAGGGAGATTTATACCCTGCTGAGTTCCTTGGTCACAAAGTGCCCCTGACTTGATTCTGCGTATAAACAAAACCATTGCTTGGGATTACTACCTGGGCACTGCAGGTATGAACTTGATCTGCCAAGATCTATGAGCTGGTTGTTGACCTCACTGTGACCAAAATCCAGATATACTTTTTTAATCTTTTTTTTTAATTCCAGTATAATTAACATAGAATGGTATATTAATTTCAGGTGTACAACACAGTGATTCAACAATTCTGTACAATGCTCATCATGGTAAGTGTACTCTTAATCACCTTCATCAGTTTCACCCATCCCCTCACCGTCCCTCCTGGCAAGCACCAATTTGTTCCTTATATTTAAGAGTATGTGTTCTTTGTCTCTTTTTTATTTTGTTCATTTGTTTTGTTTCTTATATTCCACATTTGAGTGAAATATGGCATTTGTCTTTCTCTGACTAACTTATTTCACTTAGCATTATACCCTCTAGATCCATCCATGTTGCTGCAAATGGCAAGATTTCATTCTTCTTTTTGGATGAGTGATATTCCATTACATATGTTCACCACATCTTTATTCATTCACCACATCTTTATTCATTCATCTATGAATAAATATTGGGTTGCTTCCATACCCATCTGGCTACTGTATATAATGCTGCAATAAACACAATGATGTATATAACTTTTCAAATTAGCATTTTTGTTTTCTAGGGCTAAATAATAGTAGGATTACTGAATCATTTGGTAATTCTATTTTTAATTTTTTGAGGAACCCCCATAACTGCTTTCCACAGTACCTTCCCCAGTTTGCATTCCCACCAAAAGTGCACAAGGGTTTCTTTGTCTCTACATGCTCACCAATATTTGTTTCTTCTTGATTCTAGCCATTCTGACAGATGTGAGGTGATATCTCATTGTGATTTTGATTTGCATTTCCCTGATTATTAATGATGTTGGGCATCTTTTCATGTGTCTGTTGACTATATGTCTTCTTTGGGAAAATGTCTGTTCATGTCTTCTGTCCATATTTTTTAAAGATTTTATTTATTTATTCATGAAAGACACACACACACACACAGAGAGAGAGAGAGAGAGAGAGAGAGGCAGAGACAAAGACAGAGGGAGAAGCAGGCTCCATGCAGGGAGCCCTATGCAGGACTCGATCCCAGGACTCCAGGATCACTCCCTGGGCCAAAGGCAGATGCTTAACCGCTGAACTACCCAGGGATCCCTGTCCATTTTTCAATTGTATTTTTTTTTTTTTTGGTGTTGAGTTGTATACATTATTTATATATTTTGGATACTAACCCCTCAAAAGACGTACCATTTGCAAGTATCTTCCACCCTTCCTTTTTGACTGTCTTTTTGTTTTGTTGATGGTTTCCTTCATTGTACAAAAGCTTTTTTACTTTGATATAGTCCCAATAGAAAAACCCAAACTTTTAAAACAAGCAATTAAATCATTACAACTTTGAATATTCAGCCCCACTAAAACATTTTATATAAGTTGATATATTTTTTAAAAAAACAGATTACTGTAGTACAGATGATAATAACAAGTAAAAACTTGGGAAAATTACTAGCTAGAAATCAAACTGCCCATTATATCTTACTTTACACCAGCGATTCTTAATGTTTTATGGGATGCAGATTTACTAAGGAATCTGATGAACACTTTGAACAAACTTCTACCCTCAGGAAAATAGACACACAAAGTTTTACAAGAATTTTACAGAAAATCGTAACACTGAGTTGTGAACAATATTAAAACAAATAAACCAATTAAGATCTACAAGTCTACTATTAATTGGATGAAGTCTCCAACTTGAAATGAGTTACCTCATGGGACCAATTTAATAAAATGGCACTTAGAACCCCAAGATAGGCCACAATATCAGTAAGTTATGTGGATAAAATACCATATATGTAACTTTTTTAAATAATAGAAAATAACCTCTACTAACTGGAATTGATAATTACCTCTTGGATATCTACTGTATATGCAACTGAAGTAGGCCTATCAGGTATGCAAAAAAAAGTGGAAGACTTGGCCATAACTCTTTAGATAAGGACTGCTAACTATCCCTCAATATCTTTTCTTCTACTTATGAAGAACCCTCAATGTTTGCCTGGGCTTCAGGCAACCAGAATAAAGATTACATTTCCCATCCTCCCTTGAAGCCAAGTTCTAAGTTTTGGCCAGTTGGGTATAAGTGCAAGTGAATTGTTCTACTTTTGGGAAATGTCCTTAAAGGGAAGGAGCTCCCCCCTTCCTTGCCTTACCTCCTTCCTGTTGCTGCAACATAAACATCATGGACAGGGCTTTTGCCTTCATTTTAGACTACATAGTAATCATTAAAATGGAAGCCTCACTTGGTAGAAAAGCAAAATAGAAGGATCCCAGGCCTCTAACATCATGGAGAATCATGCCAGACCCTCACTCAGTTTATACATGAGAAATAAATGTTTTTCTTGTTTAAGCAGCTATTATTTTGGGTGTTTGATCACTTGCACATAAACCTAATCTTCCTTCAAAAAGCTTATAATGGTATTGAGTATGAAAACTAGTTTATGTGAAACTATGCAAGTAAAATGGCACAGCCAGTGTTAAATTAAAAACCAGCTGAGTTCCAGTTGTACAAAAGTTTTCAGTTTGAAATGGGATGTATTTTCCCATAAGAGTAATTTAATAAAATTATGTTTAAGAGACCCGACATAGCCCACAAAAAGCAAAAGCATAACGTGGTTAAAAACTTGTACTTCAGGCTCAGGGAGCCTGCTTCTCCCTCTGCCTATGTCTCTGCCTCTGTGTGTGTGTGTGTGTGTGTGTGTCATGAATAAATAAATATTTTTTTAAAAATTGTACTTAAGGGGATCCCTGGGTGGCTCAGCGGTTTAGCACCTGCCTTCGGCCCAGGGCATGACCCTGGAGTCCCGGGATTGAGTCCCCGCATCAGGCTCCCTGCGTGGAGCCTGCTTCTCCCTCTGCCTGTGTCTCTGCCTCTCTCTCTCTCTCATGAATAAATAAATAAAATCTTTTTTAAAAAAATTGTACTTAAAAAATTTTAAACAGTAAAATAAGTAAATTAATAATATATTTGAGCTTACAGAATCTATGAAAGTGTATTCAAAGAGGAACAACACAGGACTTCACAATAAACTACAATATTAAAACTGGGAGAAAAATAGTGAAAAATAATAAAAAATAAATAGTAAAAATTCATCATTAATGATGGTACATTTGGAATCATGTAATAAGCTTTTAAAAATGCTGATTCCTAAAACCTACCCCAGACTAAATCAGAACCTGGGGATTAGGGGCAAGGCCCAGTATCAATAGTTTACAAAGTTCCTAGTAATTCTAATGGGTAGCCATAGTTGAGAACTACTGCTGGAGAAAATTAAAAGGGCTGTGACATATCTAAATGGGACATTCAAGGGCTTCAGCAAGTGATGCTATCAGTTTTTTTTAATTTTTGTCTGGGTTTTACTGAAAAATAACTTACAGGGCACCTAGGTGGCTCAGTCAGTTAAGCATTTGCCTTGGGCTCAGGTCGTGATCCCAGGATTCTGGGATCAGCCCTGCACTGCTTCCCTGCTCAGAGAGGAGACTGCTTCTCCCTCTGCCTCTCCCCACTTGTGCTTGTGCACATGCTCTCTCTCTCTCTCTCTGTCTCAAATAAATAAATAACATCCAGAAAGAAGAAAGAAGGGATGAGAGAGAGAGAGAGGGAGGGAAGAGTAAGGAAGAAAGAAAACTTGCTTTTAGGTGTTTTGTTGTTTTGAAGTTGAGGGGTTTTTTGACCCAGCTATTATCACACATCACCTCTTACTCAAAATTAAGTTCATTGGAGGTTTATAAATGGACTAAACAGTTTCTACTTTCAGTGTGAATATAACATAATTTCTTCAACTGCCAAAGCTAAATATCCCTCTTAATCAACAGTTTTCTTAACCAAGATCTATATTCCTATCTCTCTCAGGGTTTCTATCTCCAACTCTTTCCATGTTTCTCTCTCCACTGACTTCATGTTCTCCCCTCCTTCCAATCCCAAGAGAGATGCTTCCTCTCATCCTCTCCACTGTCCAGTTTTATGGGAAAGGCTTAAGTCCATGAAGCTGGAGATAGTCAATGAACAGGCCAAAGCCAAAGACTGAGACCCAGAGAGCAGAAGAGCATCATCAATGAGCATTATTGAGAACACACTGGGAGTCTCCAGATATAAAGAGAGTTTGCCTGCTGAGAAAGATACTGCTAAAAAATATTTTTGAGGCAATCAGAGAAATTTGAATATTGGCTGGAAGGAATTATCATTAATGTTGTTAGATTGATGGCATTGTAATTATAAGAAAAAACCCTTATCAATTAGATATATTCCATCAACTATATATGTAATTACATGATGTCTGGGGATTTGCTTCAAAATACTGTGGCCAAAATTAAATAGGAGTGAGGAAGATGGGTGAAACAAGATTAACAGATGTTGATAATTGTTGAAGTTGGGTAATTGAGGCTATTATACCATTTCACTACTTTTATGTTTGAATGTTTGAAATTTCCCCTAATAAGAAAATTGGCTTGAAATATGGTTCCAACTATAGCATTCATGAAGAAAATAATAGAAAATAAAAATAATAGACTATGTAGAAAATATTAGAAACTGCTCTCTAGATCAATTGGCATGGAGAATGTGTCAGTCAGAAAATTAAAGGAGACAGAGATAAGTGGTATGGAAGGGGGAAAGATTTGATTGAGAGGGGAAACTAGATCCAGAACTTTAGGAGTCATAATTTAACATGTTTAAAAACAAGATAAATAGCCATTTTGATTAGGGGAGGGATTTTCTTCAATAAAGATAGGAATGATGTCACCCCCATATCATGATGTAGGAGATTAAAATTAATTTTTATGGAAAAATATTAATAAAGGTATTAACAATAATAATAAAACAACTAACAGCAATTGAGTGCTTACCACTTTCCAGGCAGTATGCAAAGTACTTTATATACATTTCTCATATAAGCTTCACAGCAGTCTTATGACCTGTAGGCTATTATTAGCACCCAACCCCTATTCTTTTAATATTTGAAGAAACTGAGCTCAGACAGGTAACGAGAGATTGCCCAAAGTCACACGCTACCAAAAGCCAGAGCTGGGACTTTAATCCAGGTCTGCTTAAATCCAAATCCCAGGTCTTTAATCATCTCGTTATTCTATACCCTCATGTCATTGTAAACTTCTTTTTGTATAAGGAAGTATAAGGGGTATTCGGGGCTGTGATTCCTGGCATCAGTGATTTCCTCTTGTTGCCTGGAGTGTTTAGTAGGAATCTAATAAAGAAATGCAGAGAATGCCTCAGGGAAAGGGTTACAAGGGAAGTACACCATACAAGAACAGAAGTACTGTACCTCTGCCAAAGAGGTAAAAAAGAATAAAGGGAATCACACATCTCTTATACATCCAGAACTGATTAAAAAACAAACAAACAAAACAAAAAGCCCAGCTAGAGAAAAATTGAAGAGTATATATGCCAGGGTTACATTCTACTCTTCGAATCAATTTCCACTCTAACAACAACCCATCTGTCTTCCCAATTACAGGTTCCCAGGTTGTTCTGTGCTCTCCTCCAGGGAACCTTTCTCTTAGGCAACAAACTCCTATCTAGATATATCTATTAGGATAGAATAGTATAGCTGTCTAGCCTCCCCCAGGTATTTGTTTTAAGCCTCTACCACCCCTGGTGACAATCAAAACAATCTCCATCCCTCCTTGAGCAGGTGGGGGTTAGAGGGGAGGCATGTGCACTGGAAAGCCAAGAAACTGTTTCCTGGCCCCTGAAATGTGCATAGTGTGAATGACAGATTCCTTATGTTATGGTGTTAGGAAGTGAGTACACATGAATAAATAGTATCCATCTGGGAGCTGGAGGACCTGTGTTTATGTTTCCCACTTCTGGTACTAGATTATCTTTAGTAAGTCACTTTACCACTCTGGGCTTCAGATTCCTTATTTAATATGAGGGGGTTATAATAAAGAATTTTATAACATTTCTAGTTGCAGAATCCTTTCACCAAATGATAGCTCTCAGGGAAACTAACAATGTATATAACAGACAAAATGTGAAACTACTCTGAGTGAGGGTCAAAGGGACCCTTTCCCATGCCCTATTGTAATGGATCATATTAAGGTGCTTCTTATTTTAAATGTTCTATGATTATAAGTAAACTCCTTGTAGCCTGAGGAGAAGGCAGGGTCCATTTGAGCAGCTGCACCAGAGGATCCTCTGGCCCCCAGATGGCTGCCCTCCTTTATCAGTGAGCCTCTTCCTAAAGCAAATAAGCAAAGAAAAAAATCCCACAGAAACAGAGTCCGACGTGAGGACTCAGGGAGCCAACAGAAAATTCAAATCCATCCAGGCAAACTAAAACACATTCCAAGGAAGAGATAAGGTTTATGAAAAGGAAACTAACACAATCACTTAAAAGAATTTCAACATTAAACCACTCAGGCCAGGCTGCCAGGCCACACGGAGGCTACAAAATGTCCAAGGTCGGCCCTGAAAAAAAAAGACTTCACAGGGACGCATGCCTTGATTTTCCTCTTTTGTTTCTCATTGCCCTGGGGTCAACTTCTCTCAGGTCCCTGTGTGTGGGAAGTGGCAGTACATTGTGCACAGCATACATTTCTTCTGGCACTGAGTCCTACAGGAACTCAGCATTTTGGAAAAAGGGATTATAGGAAGAGTGACTATAGATTAATAAATCTGAACTTTTACATATATCAGAACAAAGTAGCCAACTCAATAGGGTCACCTGATGAAAAATACAACACCCTGTTTTTGAATTTTAAACAAGAGATTTCAGATAAACATATTTTTTTTTAGTATAAGTATACTCTGAATATTGAATTCTTTAAAGTATTGTTATTTACCTAAAATTCAAATTTAACTCCACATCTCACATTTTTATTTGCTAAATCTGCCAATCCTAACCCTCAAGATGAAAACATATTCCAGCTATATTTTCAATATCCAAATCATTTTTTTAAAACTCCTCCTTGGAAATGGCCTTTACAAGATGAGGAACATTCCTTCCCCAAGCCTCTATGGAATTAAAGCCTCAGCCTTGGAGACTGGATTAAATTTCTGAAAACTACCAAATGTTATTCATCAAGTGTGTGAGTGAAATGAGAATGATTAAGCAAGGTGACTCCACTTGGGGCCAAAACATGAGGTGTTGTTCTACGCAAATGAAATTAGGTGTCTTATGATACCCACTGTCCTTATTAACTCTCTATTGCCTACAGAATAAATACTCAGTTTTGTAATACTGCATCAAGGTATCCAGCCAAATCTACCTCTCCAGCTTGTTTTTACCCACTGGGGCCACACAAGCTACCCGTTGATGGATCCTTTCATACTACTACTCCTGTTATTGCCTTTAACAAGAAAGTCCTTTTTGGTCCTACCTACCTGATGGACACATGTCTTTCAAGACTCAGCCCAAATGTTACTTTTCCAAAAACCACCTTAAATCCTTTCTGAAATATGTGGAAGGAAGGATGAATGGATGGATAGATAGATGAACTAATAAAATTTCTTCATAAAATCTTCTTGCTTCTATTCTCAACTCCCAAACACAGGTTTAAAACATGGGCTTTGGAGTTAGGTAGACCTGAAATCAAATCTTAATTGTGTTACTGAGTAGATATGTGATTTGGGGGGAGAAATTTAGCATCAATAAATTGCAATACCCTTGTCTATAAAACTGGAATAACACAGCTTGTCCCACAAAGGGTTATGGGGATGATTAAATAAGAGTAAGAAAAATCACTTGGCATAGTGCCTAACTCAGAGTAAACATTTGATAAATTGTAGCTATTATCTTATTAATATTACTCCTTTCTTTGTGTTCTGCATTTAACAATTTACACAGCTTCTAGCCAAGAATCACTTTTTTTTTTGCAGAGGGAGAAGCAGGCTCCATGCAGGGAGCCTGACATGGGACTTGATCCTGGGTCTCCAGGATCCTACCCTGGGCTGAAGGCGGCACTAAACCACTGAGCCACCAGGGCTGCCCTTTTTTCTCTTTTTTAAAGCATCAGCTCCTACCTCACTGTTCCTAGGGGTGTAGAAGAACAAGGGAATAAAAAGGGAGGAATATAATATTTACTGACTCTAACTATGTAAATATATACAGGGCACTATGCAGGACATTACTACTTAACCTCTGTACAAGAGTTACAAAGTAGATAAAATTATATCTACTTAAGAGATGAAGAAACTAAATCGTAAAAGCTCAGTGATTTACTCAGGATTCAAAGTTAGGTAATGGCATGAGCAGGATTTGCCTCTAGGCCTATCTGACAACATGCCTGCCTGGGCACACCACCCATACAAGAGATTAGTGTCTTTACTTTTCCATTTCCAGCTCTTCCCAAGGTCAAAATGAGTAGTTTGTGGAAATCAATGGAAAGTTTTGCTTAGTAGAGGTAAACTAGGGATTGTGATAAGGAGTAGGGGAAAGCACAAAGGGAAAGACTTGTCAGGCAAAACATAGCAAGACAAGAGGAAGGCTATCTTGTGCCAATTATCTCAATTTCTTTTTTCTTCCTACAAAACTGCTTCATATATGATATTTAATAAGTCTTTAACTCATTATTTTTCAGTTAACATCTAATAACATCAATTATAAATGAGTCGTTATATTTTTTAAAATAAATCAAACATTATAGATAACAAAGTCCTCTTTGCCCCTCTTCAATCCTGGTCCCATCCCTACTTCCTCCAAGGTAAAAAGATACTGGATTAGGTATGTGCTCTTTCAGATATTTAAAACTACATTTGCATAGAGAAATGTGTAGCCACATAAAATATATATTGTTTCATGTATAATTAATGTATAAATTATTTTCACTGTATATGCAAAAAGAACAAGAAAATAAAATAAAACCCTGATTTACCCAACTCCTATTCTATGTATGCATTCTCTAACTCCAAAATGGGTCTTCCCATTATTTCAGACATTTCTGATAAAGAGACAAAGCTAATTTACTATTTAGTATTGGTATGACTACTCAAAAATGGATTCTAAGACAGACATTGCAAAAGAAAACCAAAATAAAGACAACTACCAGAATTCAGAACTGGCCACATTTTTTTTTAAGGTGGTTTGTTTCTTGTTTTGGTTTGGTTTTTAGTTTGTTTGTTTTCACAGAGAGAAAGCAAGTGAGAGTGGGAAGGAGCAAAGAGAAAAAAATCGGCTCCATACCCAGTGCAGAGCTCAATCCTATGACCCTGAGATCATGACCTGAGCCAAAATCAAGAGTCATTTAACTGACTGAGCCACCCAGGCGCCCTTGACCACTTTTTTTTTAAGCGAAATTCAAGCCAAACTTTTGCAGAATACTTAAAGTGCCTTCATGAGTGGAGCCCCATAAACATAGTTTGAAAACACTTGACTTGGTATTTTCTAGGCCTTTCCTAGGACTGTATGTCTATGATTAATAAAGTGAGTGCATATCAAATCCAGACTCTGAAAAGGACTTGATTCTTTGGATGCCTACTCCAAATATCAGAAATCATACACCCATGAGCCTCAGCCAGGTTGGAGCCAGTTCTGAACCTTAAAGAGTGCCTCCCTGCAATGCAAACAGTCCCATATTGTTTCCCCTTCCTGTACCAAAAAAAAAAAGAAAAGAAAAGAAAAGAAAAGAAAAGAAAAGAAAAGAAAGAAAGAAAGAAAGAAAGAAAGAAAGAAAGAAAGAAACATAGACATATCTTTAAGTGTCAATTTCCTTGTTGAGACCATATTATAATGGAAAGGTTTTGCTAAGAGCTATAAATAGTAATTTCCTTCAGTAGTGATAGACTATTTCTGGTAAGAGCAAGGAAATCCACCAGCTTCTTCCTGGCAACACTATGCTACTTGCATAAGAAAGTGACCAACTGAAGCAGGATGGTCATATATAAGGTAAGAAGATGGGTAAGGAGCCTGGGAAATGGGAAGAAGCAGGGGTGATTTTACTTTAGTCTCCTGAAACTCCATCACCTGATTTCTATATATTTAAAAAAAAAAGTAGAAAGATGTCTCCAGGGGATCCCTGGGTGGCGCAGCGGTTTGGTGCCTGCCTTTGGCCCAGGGCACAATCCTGGAGACCCGGGATCGAATCCCACGTCGGGCTCCCCGGTGCATGGAGCCTGCTTCTTCCTCTGCCTATGTCTCTGCCTCTCTCTCTCTCTCTCTCTCTCTCTCTCTCTCTATCGTAAATTTAAAAAAAAAAAAAAAAAAGAAAGATGTCTCCATGGTCTCCCCCTCCCTCACCAAAAATACCACCTGGAGCTCTCCTCCTCGGGGCATGAAGGATTTTAGATTAAAAGAGACTTAAAAGACATATATAGACCAAATAAAGCAAGTAGACCCTTTTTTTGGCTCTAACCGGAAAAGTAATAGAAAAGAAATGTTAAGACAATCAGACAAATCTGGACTGGGTATTAATAACAAATATCAGGAATTATTGTTAATTTTGTTAGGTGTGACATGGCATTGTACTTGAGTCAAAATCTGTCCTTTTTTAAATGCATCCTGGAGTATTTAAGGGTAAAATGCCATGCTACTTGTGAGGGTACACTTGAAATTTTTCGTGATATTTTCAAAGAAGTGAAGTAAAGAGTATGGCATAATACTGATGGTTGTTGAAATTAAGTGACTAGTTGATAGAGGTTTGCTGAACTTATTTTTGTATATGTTTGGAAATTTCCATAATAAAAAGTTCACTTTGAGACTTCTGAAATGTGACCCTTTCCTTTACCTAACCACACCCCCATGCTTTTCATCTTTCCCACCCATCCACTATATTGATTTATCACTCCAGTGATTGGCAGCAGAGTTTAGTGGTTAAGTTGCAGGTTCTAGAACTACATTGTCTGGGTCCCTGCCTGGTTCTAGCATTGCCCACTTGACCTTATGAGAGGTCATTAACCTCTACATCTCATCTGTAAAATGAAGATGTAAAATTTGCCTTTTGGGCTGTTATGAAGATAAATGGGTTAATAAATGTATTTAGAATAGTGGCTGATATAAGTACTCAATAAATCTTAGTCCTTATCATAATTAACTTCTGAAAGTAGGAAGGTATACTACAACATCATCTAGTCCAGTTCTTTGTTTAATAAAAGAAAAATTTAGGGTCAAAACGTCAAAACGCTTTTAAAAAAGAAAAAAAGAAATCTGCCTAAGGACACAAAGCTGGATAAAAGGCAGAGCAGATTAGAATTCAGCTTTCCTAGAATCCAGGTCAATGTCCTTATACTTTATTCACTTTTTTTTTTAAGGTCTTTATTTATTTATGAATGAGAGACAGAGAGAGAGATAGGTAGAGACACAGGCAGAGGGAAAAGGAGGCTCCATGCAGGGAGCCCGACGTGGGACTCAATCCTAGGTCTCCAGGATCATGGCCTGGGCTGAAGGTGGCACTAAACCGCTGAGCCACCCAGGTTGCCCACTTTATTCACTTTAATACATATTCAATATTGAATCAGTATTTGCCATGCTCTCTGTGTAGTACTATGTAAAATATTAGATCTTTTAAGTAATTACTACCTAGTTGTAAAATAGTAATAATACTAGATTTTGTACAGTAACTCACTTTTCAAAGTGCTTCTAACAAGCTCAAGGGCAGGAAAACTAATCTCTAGTGACAGAAACCAGAATAGTGGTAGCCAATGGGTGGAATACAAAAAACTTGAGCAAACTTCCCGGGGTGATAGAAATATAGTATATCCTGAGTGAAGTGTTTGTTACAGATATATACATTTTTAAAACTCATCAAACTGTACACTTAAGACATACGCATTTTACTGTACGTAAATAAATTTTACCCCTAAGTTTTTTAAAATCCCTCCACATACATGTATTTTCCTGGCTTCTAAACACTGTTAACTATAGCAAGTAGAAATTTCCTGAAAGTTGAGAAACGTGGAAGTTTTAAAAGGGCACGTTCAAGGATATACAAAGCTAAAGCTAGAAGTAGGTCTCGATTCCTGGCTCAATATGACTTCAAATTCAAGAGTGAACTCAGACAACACAGGTATTAGTATAAATGGGAAAAGAGGGGAAGACAGAAGAAACACTAGCCTTGTTTGGAGAAAATATGGAAAAGACAGGAATCAACACAGAGCAGATGCATTAGGGAAGACTCTATGGGCAAAGTGGGATTTACCTGAGTCTGTCATAAATGCTCTAGTGGCATCTGCCCCTCTCTATCAGAATGCCTCAGGCTATTTGAGAGCAGGAATCATATTGTATGAAGTGGACTCCAGGCATAAATACTATCACCTCAACTTGTCCTCTGGGCCCTCTAATTCTCCTTTTTCATTGCCCCTTGCAACTCCTTTCCAATGAGCTCCTAGGATGCTGTTCAATCCCCCCAGGATAAACTCTGAGCCAAATGTCTTTACTTTTCCTAATGGCAAAAGCCTTGAGACCAGGAGTAGTAGAAGGCCCCAGGCATTCTGTGGGATACAGTGAGTGTTCAGTAGTTAAAAAAAAGTCCATTGTCCCTTATTATTCCCTCTAGATTTTATCAACATGGAAAATAATGCCCTTCACGCAATGGCAAAGTAAAGTACAATGTGTCTTTAATCTGTCCTTCAGTGTTTACATGTGAGCTATTTGGCACCAAGTAAGCAAACAGAGGTTCACTTAAGTGGGGGAAAAGTTGTCACTTTCACACAATGCATATGAGCTAAGTGGTGTGATGTAACTACTGTCTTAAAGCAGAACTACCCACTAAGGAGTTCTGCTCCTGCTGTTACTGGCTTAGATGGCCTGCAGTTTAACTGCACACAGCTGAATGACTCAGTAGTTCACTGCTGTATATAATTCTCATGATCTACAATGCACTACCCTTTAAATCTGGAAGTTTCCTTTAATCCTTTAGATGTGGATGGGAGGTGGGGTCCAGTATCATGTCAGAGCTGCCATGTCTTGTGACCAGAATCCTTCTAGTGGATTTTAACTTGCAATTGGTATTTGACTATTCCCCAGCCTCTTAGTCTCTAATTGTTCCACCCCTAGTAGCTTTGCATATCTAATGACAATAAGAGTTCTGAGAGAGACTCCTAGGCTCTAGCAGATAATAACTTCATACCTTACTCACAGGAATTGTCATTTCATGAACACCTACCATATGCCAGACACTGAATTTTTACAATGACTCTGTGAGTTGAGTACTGTAATCCTCACTCTACAAACAAGAAAACCAAGCTACCAAAGTAAGTTGTGGCAGAGCAATAGTTTGGTCTTATGTCTAAGTAAGAGTCCCATGTACTTTTCACTTACCCACACTTGAATCATGGAATTTCCATGGTAAGAAAACTTCTGTAGCTTCAATTATCTATTAACTCTAACTTTAGTGATTCCTTTCTGTTATGTTAAATTAAAACTTTTCAAGCTATCCTTCAGCACTGTCTTAACAATTCCTTTTCAGAAGCATGAGATGGAATTATCTCAGGGACCAATGGCTGGATATTCTTTATTTGTCTTGCCAGATCCATTTTCCACTTACCTCAGTGCCCTAGGAAGTAGCCTTTATGCACTACATCATTTATTTCCTTATCCTCTGGCTTTCAGCTGGGTTTACCCACTAGGAACACTAGATGGAAGTTAAGGGAGAGAAAAGAGTCTTGGTAATAATGATGTTTTCCTTTTGCTTTTAACTCTGACATCACTGGACACAAGAGAAGTCCTTCAGGTTGGCTGGGTTTATCTACAATACCCACCAGCTCCTCTCCTGTAGTTCTCTTCTAGAACTACAGCTATTTTCTTTGGGGTGAAACTTCAGGGTACTTCACCATTCCTTGTTACTTTCCCTTAAACCTATTTCACCTGAATAAATAGTTCCTAAATTAATTTTTCCTTAATTGTTCCATTTGAAGATCTCATATATTCTGCAGGTTTTCAAACTGATACAACTTGAGCTCTAGAATCTTCTTGATGCTTTGGATCACTGAACAAATACAAGATGCCTTTTCATGCATGCATTTATATATTCATTCCACAAATATTTATTGAGCACCTATTGTGTGCCAGGCACTGGATTTACAATGGTAACAAATGTGGCCACTGCTCTCCTACATAAAATACAGTAAATAAATAATCACACACAAACTAGAAGAACACTATAATTGTGCCATATGCTATGGCCCAATGAGGGCTAATGAGAGGAGTCAATCTGGTAGGGAGATCAATAAAGGCTTGCATAAAAAAGTAAAACTTGAGCAAAAGACAAAGAGGTGTTTATTGGGCATAGAAGAAAAGAAAGATCATTCCTGGCAGAAGCTGATGGCTGATAAAGGCTGGCGTAGCAGGAATAGAGAAAGCAGGAGATGCTTGAGGAGATATAAAACTGAAAAGGCTTTGCAGGCCTCCTTGAAAAATTGCCTTTTTCCTACAGTTACAGTGTGATATTGGGTTGGAAGGCCAGACTGGATTGAACACAGACCAGGCAGACAAAGGGAGAAGTAATCTAAATGGTGGTGGGAAAAAAAAAAAATGGAGAAAATAGATTGATCTTCTATATAAGTATAGAGAGATACTGAAAAATAGCCTTGCTCCTGGGAGATTTCAGTGCCTGATTCCTTGAATACATTAATACAACTGTCTTAGGGCAATGACATCTCAATAAATGGAAAAACGCTGCCTTCTCATTGTGGGATGGGGTCAAGAAAGATTATGCTATGTCTAAGAAAGAGGATGAAACTCAGTAATGCAGTTATATACATAGGGTTGGAACATAAAAACTGTTCCTATATGGACTTCCTGTCTTGACCTCTAACAATTCTCACCCCTTAGAAATTCTGTAAGGAGAGACTAATTCTAGAGAGAGCTGAGAAACTCAAAGAGACTAGAGTTACCATCTTGGCTCTCCCACTTACTGTGTTGACTATGCAATTAGTTAATTTCTCTGATCTTCACATTCCTCTTCTGTAAAATGAGAATGATAAATATTTCATAGAAGTGTTGTGAGAATTAAATAAGGTAATGTATGTGTATACATATGATGTTCACTAATTCAAGTAACAGAAAACTGATTTAAAATAACTTCAAACTTATCTAACATATTGGGAAATCTTAGGTATGACAAACTTCAAGTTTTATTGACTGAGCAGCATAATCAATTTCTAACTTTCTCCTCTGTCATCCTTGATGTGTTGTTGACTCTTGAATTGGCTCCACTTGTGATCAGGAGTCAGAAGCATCACATTTAAAGAAAGAAATATCTAAAGTGGAAAGAAATACCTTTTTTGCTATGCCCGACTTGAATGTGAAAACCTTTACCAAACAACAATAGACTTATATCTCATTAACTAGAACCTAAAGTAAAATATACAAGGGCAGGAATATTTGTTTGTTTTGCTTACTGATGTATACCAACATTCAGAATAGTGGTTAGGTCTTGAAAATATTTGTTTGAATGGACTGCATGCCTAATTCTAATCTAACCACTAATAAACAAAGTGGGATTACCACATACTGGCACTTTTTCTGTAAAAGACAAAATAGTAACAATCTTAGGCTTCGTGGGCCGCATAGAACCTCTGTAGCAATTCTTCTTTTTTCAACCCTATAAAAACATAAAAAAAAAATTCTTAGCTCATGGGTCTTCCAAAAACAAGTCTAGGAATGGATGTCCCACATGCTATTGTTTGCTGCCCCCTGGCTTAGATTAATCACATGGGATGAAATGGAAGGACAGTCAAGCACCACAACCAGTAGAATATGTACAGCACTCAGCAGAATCCTCCACATGTAAAAAGCACTCAATAAATATTAGCTGTCATTGTTTTTCGATGATGTATTATTTTCCTTGTTCTTGTTTCTCTAGGATAGCTGGACTCCAGAGACCTCTGTTCTATGATAACCTGTCTTAAGTTGTGGGCTGCCTCCGACTCTGGGCTGAACCATGTCAGCCAGTACACAGAAAGACAAAACATACAACAAGAAAGAAAATAGAAAAAATAAGCTCAGGGTCAAAAACCAAGATGCACAAAATTAGGAGAGGATATGAAAAGTGTATTATGATGGAGGAAATGAATCCTATTCTCAAATACTAGAAAATTCAGTTAAAAAGATAAATTACTCTCAGAATCTTGAATAGGCTAATAGGCAACCAATCTCACCAAGATAAAAACCTCTGACATCTGTGTTATTTTCAATACAACAGAATTCTTTCTCCAGAGGCCATTGCTATTACATTTTAAAAAATACTGCCTTTTGAGGTTTATAGCTGGTATGTCATCTTCATTGTTTTATACTATCTGATCTTCAGCAGCAGCCCACTGAAGCCAGGAAGAATTATTATTATCCCACTCACTGACAATATTACAAATATTTAATTATTAATATAGCTTGGGACCAACCATAGTTCTGGAATGAGAGGAGTCCTTAATGCCCCGTGCTGAATCCCACACTGATGCTTTTGTTAGTAAATTATGAGGAGGTGGGTGGGAATCTCAAAGGAAGGGGTCAGTTAGAGTAGCTATTCACCAAACAGTACAGAAGGGGTTCAATATTTTAATAGTAATGTGGCTATACCAGTGCATACCAGATGACTATGAGCCCACCTATTTTTGCCAAACATAAAAGAAAGGAAGGAAGGAAGGAAAAGGAAGAATAAAGGAAAGAAAGAAGAAGAAATGGCTTTTCTAGGACTATAAAACAGTGAATGGCAGAGCTCGGATTCAAAATTAAGTTTTCAAAAAAAAAAAATTAAGTTTTCAAGAATCCAAAACCTCTACTTTTTTTTTTCTGTTATCCATTTTCTTTACGTGTATGTTCTATTTCACATCCTGTGGATCATCCTAGTCAATGACTCAGATCATAGAAAAGAATATCGTATTTAGAGACAGAAGATTTATGTTCAAGTCTTACTTCTGCTATTTATTAATTGTGAGACCTTGGGCAATTCACCTGATCCTACAAGGCTGAGCTTCTTCACTGGGGAAATCACAGCAATTATGTCTGCATAGCAGGGCAGCTGAAGAAAAGCTTTGTAAAATACTAAGTACTATTCAGACATCAGCCATTCACATTATGCACAAATTGGCAGTTTTCATCTTAAAAAACCTGAATGTTGGAACTGGAATTCTTTTTCCAGATGAGAAAACTCAGACTTCTGAGAGATTAAGTTACTTGCCCAAGGTCATACAACTAGTGATGATAGAGCCAGGAATGATTTCAAAGCTCTGGACTTCTAATTCATAGCTTTTAACTGGGTGGCCTCCAAACTCACATCACAGGCTGCCTACAAAGATGGAAATGTGAATGATCCTAACTTACAGTCAGAGCTCTGCTGGCAGACCTTTGTCATCAGCTCCTTCCAAGTCTGCAGGAAGAAGGCCTGCTTCTGGCCCACCATACATCTTATATAGTTCAGGGTATACCTAGCCAATTGCTAGGTCATTCCAGCAGCTGCAGGACTGGAATAGCAAAATTATGGAGTTAGCGACAGTATTTCTGCTATGGATATGCAAGATAAAAGATAGCATGGATGGGAACAGAGCCTCCCCCAGAGGATCTGACTTTCAAGCCCTCATCTGCCACAGGCCAAAGGATCTTGATGCATAGTATGACAACTGAGAAGGAAAAGTTATTCTCAGCTTAGGAAAATCAGGCTAGATTGCCTCAAAAAAGTCAACCCTCACTGAAAAGCATGAGAAAGTCAAACGATATGAATATCCCCAATTCCAGAACTCTAGGCAAACTGAGTAAAGCAATGTGGTTTTGTAAAATCTGTCTTTGCAGTCAGGTAGTTTTTGGATTCAGAAACCCAGACATCCACTTACTAGGTCGGGTAGTCATTTGCACTGCCCCTGAAATTTCTTTGTTCTGTCTTCCAGGTATAGGACTACACTTCCTAGCTTGTCTGTGGTTCGGTAGAGTCATACAATTAATCTTGGCAAATACATCGTAAAAGGGATGTATGTCACTTCTAGGCCAAGGTTTTATTGGTGATGTGACACTCTCTAGAGGTCTTTTCCTCTGGTACAGCAGTATTTGTGATGGTTGCTGCTCTGCAGCCTGGATCCCTAACAACAACAAGCAGGGCCCTCCTGCTGACTCACTGTGAACTTGTGACAGAAACCTTTGTGTTTTAAGTCACTGAGATGTGGAGGTTGTTTACTACTGCAGCAAAATTGTGCCTATCCAAATTGATACATTAGCTATATTATTTTTAATAAGTTACTTAGCGTCTGAGTTTCTGACTCTTTAAAATAAGGATGCACACCTTTTTAGGATTGTGAGGATTACCAATAGTTTATGTAAAGCACCTCACAGCTCCTAGCACAAATTTTGTCCTTAAGCAATGTTATCTATTACTATTCTAAAAGTCAGGGAGAAAAGCAGGTGGAAGCAGGACATCCTTAAGCAAACACACAGCTCTTAAAGTACTCATCCAGCCACCTAGATAGAGCTTTGCCAGCCAGGTGCTCCAGCTAGAAGGAGGCCCCTGAATGCCTCTGGTCACTTGTTCATTTTTTCACTTTGTAAATAGATACTGAGTACCTACTATGTGACAGACACTACTTAGAAACTGGAACTATAAGAGAGACAAAGTCCCAGCTCTAATGGTCTTTACTTAGATCATCTAATGCATTTGAATGGGTATTTTTCGGATTACCTAATTGTACCCTCAGAGAAAACAAAGAGCCTGGAATTTGTTTTTTGTTTTAAGATTTTATTTATTTATTCATGAGAGACACACACAGAGAGAGAGAGAGAGAGAGAGGGAGAAGCAGGCTCCCTGCAGGAAGCCTGATGTGGGACTAGGTCTCGGGGCTCTGGGATCATGCCCTGAGCCGAAGACAGGCGCTCAACCGCTGAGCCACCCAGGCGTCCTGAGCCTGGAATTTGATTCTTTCCATTTTAGAGATTTTTAATTCCCTGGAAATATTTTTGCATATATTAACAGATTCAATTCTCACTGCACTTTGACAGAAATGCAAGGAAACTATTACCATATTACCATTCACAGGTGCAGAAATTACGGCTGGAAAAAAATTGTTTTTATTAACATCAGTGGCAGTGCCAGATCTAGAATCTGCACTCTCAAGGTTCCTCATTAAGGGTCATTTTCTTTTTTTAATCCCAGGTTGACAATAAAAACTTGAATCACTATTTTGCCCACGGATACTCCCAGATAACAACTATATTAAAGTACCATAGGTGAAATACAAAAATGGAGTCATTCTGTGATTGTAGCAATAATAAACCGTTACAAATAGGATACTAAACAGAACTATCCTATAACAAATTCTGCCTACTAATGGATTAAATTTCAGGAAGTTCCTACTTCACAACTCCACGTGCAGAAAGAGACCTAAGCACACATTTAATGTAGGTGATTTTACTGCCTTGGTGCAGTATGAAATAAGAAAAGAGCAACGAAAATATTTTCTGGTCTCCTGGAGTCTTTATTGTTGGAGTAAATGTCCTAGAAAGCTCGGCCACATCTAGTTGCTCACTAATAACTCAGTATTTTTAAGCCCATGCCTTAAAAATCCAACATGTCAAGGATCAATTCAAATGCCATCTTTTAGGGCAGTCTGGGTGGCTCCGCGGTGGACTGCCACCTTCAGCCAGGGGCCTGATCCTGGAGTGCCGGGATCGAGTCCCCTTCGGGCTCCCTGCATGGAGCCTGCTTCTCCCTCTGCCTGTGTCTCTGCCTCTCTCTGTGTGTCTCTCATGAATAAACAAAATCTTAAAAAAAACAAGTCATCTTTTACTGAGACGCTCAGTAGTTGTGCATCTGCCTTGCTCAGGGCGTGATCCGGGGTCCAGGGATGGAGTTCCACATCAAGCTCCCTGCCAGGAGCCCGCTTCTCCCTCTAAGTCTCTGCTTCTCTCTTTGTGTCATAAATAAATGAATGAATCAATGAATCAATAAATTTTTAAGTCATTTTTTATGAATACTTCCTTAATTGCCTTATCAAAAGTGATATCCTAGCATCCCTCATTTGTATCTTAATCTGGTTTCTACTGTAACCTAAAGTCACATCCAGATGACCATGAAACATACTGAGCTGCTGGCTGCATAGAGGGAAGTGATGGAAAAGATGAGAAATACAGATCTCAGGTGAACAGTGGAGGCCTCTGAATACCAGACTAAAAAGTTAGATTTTCCTCTACAGGCAGGAGTAGCTCCTGGGAAATTTGGAGTATTTACAAAATAGAATCCTATGATCACTGATCTACTCAAAGAAAGGGAGGTGGAAGAGAAATCAGGGTTTCAATCATGTGAGAGTCTAGAAACAGTTCCTTTGGTCTTGGGGATATTTTCGATCCACATTGGAGTAGCTGGATTTGTTTCAAATCTGATAAACACGCTGCAGCTGAACCCCGGAATCGAGACCTGGGAAACCACGTGCTCCGTGCCCTCATCTGTGAACCCCTGCGGGAATCCTCCTAGATCGCCGCTACTGTCAAAGAAAATACCCCCTGCTGCTTTCCCAGGAGATCAGAGAACTGCGAAACAGGAGTGGTCTCTCCACAAAGCTAAGAAGTTGAATTCAGGGACGGCCGGGTGGCTCGGTGGTTGGCGTCGGCCTTCCGCTCCAGTCGCGATCTTGGGGTCGCGGGATCGAGTTCCGCAACCGGCTCCCTGCGCGGGGCCTGCTTCTCCCTCTGCCTGTGTGTGTGTGTGTGTGTGTGTGTGTCTCATGAATAAATAAAATCTTAAAGGAAAAAAAAAAAAAAGAAGTTGAATTCACCACATACTGAGTGGCCTGGGAGAGGGAGTTTGCACAGACGTCCTTGTCCTCATCCCCAGGGGACCGTGTGTGTGTGTGTGTGTGTGTGTGTGTGTCTCATGAATAAATAAAATCTTAAAGGAAAAAAAAAAAAGAAGTTGAATTCACCACATACTGAGTGGCCTGGGAGAGGGAGTTTGCACAGACGTCCTTGTCCTCATCCCCAGGGGACCCTGGGCTGTTCGGCCGGCACCCCCGTCACTCTCGGCGACCAACATCCCGACACCGTCCCGAGTCGGGCGTGCAATTCTGAGGCAATTCTGAGGCGCTCGCTTGCACGCCTTTAGACGCACGGACCGCTGTGCCGGAGCGCGGCTCTCGGCAGGTCCCAAGGGAAGCAGTGACGGCTCCGCTCCGGCAGCACCGACTCCAACTCACCGGCGGGGCGGGCGGGAGCCCTTCACGTCCCATCTCGCGGGGAGCCTGTCCCGGCGGCGGCCGTTGCTCCAAGCCAACCCGCCGTCGCCACCCCGGCAGCACCCCGCGGCGCCGCGCCTCGCCTCGCAGTCAAACGGCCGCCATCTTGCTCGCCGGCGCGGGTTCCCGGAGCCACTGGCGTGGGCGGCGTGCGCCTCTCTGTCCCTCGGTCATCCAGCGCCCTCTATGGTGCACCCCGGGGACCCGCCGGCCTGCCGGCCCCGCCCCTCGCGCCCCGGCCTCCGCGCCCGCTGCTCCGCGCTCCCCGCCGCTCCCCTACCTTGTGGTAGCCGCCTCCAGACTTCTTACATTTACTCCCGAAAGATGGAAAGTTGAGCACCCATTCACTCGTTTTTAACTTCTATCCTTCAAAATTTCCCATCGGCAATTTCAATCATGGGCAGCCGGGCTGGCGCAGCGGTTTAGCGCCCCCTTCTGCCCAGGGCGTGACCTGGGGACCGGGGATCGAGTCCCGCGTCGGGCTCGCTGCGCGGAGCCTGCTTCTCCCTCGGCCTGTGTCTCTGCCTCTCTCTCTCTCTCTGTGTCTCTCATGGATAAATAAATAAAAACTTAAAAATAAATAAAATCTTAAAAATAAATTTCAAAATAAATAAATTTCAATCATTTCAAAGGGTGATATTTCCAGTGCATTGTAAATAGTGACATTTAAAACCAAAACGATTGCATCTCTTTATAAATCTGTCCAATGAAGTCTAAATACCACAATGATTTGATAATATCCATCCGTATGAAAATCAGTAAAATGAACACTTCTTTCATCATGTATTTTACACTGTGTTTTGTTTTGCTTTCTGTTTTGTTTGAGAGCTAGAGAGCAGGAGCAGTGGAGGTTGGGTGGGGAAGAAAAGATCCAGAGAAAATCTTAGGCAGGCTCCCTGCCGGGCCTGCAGCTGCATCTCAGGACCTGAGCAGAAACCAAGAGTTGATGCTTCACCCACTGAGCTACCCAGGCACCCACACTGTTGCTTTTTCAGTCATCAAGAAGAATGCCCTCAGAGAATCTGTCCAGAGATATATATCTCTATGCTTTACTGACCCCCCATCGTAGTTCTCTACAACAAAAACATATGTTATTCAAATATGTATTTATGTTTTTAATTTTGTATATCCATAATTCTTTTATGTTTATGATTTCTTCTAGATTGAGTTCCCCATTAAAATTACTAGCACAAGACTGTTCCAAACAACATATATTACAAAATTTGATAATTCTTGAATAAAAGAGTGAAATTTTACTAGTCATCTTTTAATAATATGTAAACATTATATATATTACGTATTATATATTATACATATATGCATTACAAAATACATATTATGTATTTTACAAATACCTCACAGGAAATGTAGAGCTGAAGTTGCAATAGGAAGGCCATCAGAGCAATGACAGTCTTTTTCGAGGTGCAGAAGGCAGTGGCAACCTCCTTGATTTCTACAAAAACCCTTCAGTGCATATGGGAGAAAGCCCCAATTCCAGCCATTGATTTGAAAACCTCCCAAATGGAGCCTAAACTTCTCTTTCTAGATTTTTTTTTTTATTGCACTTTCCTTTACCACATGCTCTCTTTTTCTGCCAACACATGTTTTTCTCATTTCTGTTTTCTGCTTAAATGAGAACCTCTCCCCAGGCAATGCAGTATTCAGACTCAGTAAAATTCAGAAATGCTGGGAGGTATGCCTTTCTTTTGTCAAGTGGTGGAAAGGTGACTGTGAAAGGAAAGTTGGGAAAGAGAACTAGAATGACATCCAACTCAGACTGATCAATTTTAGGACAAAGTAAATGCGGAGCTTTAGGATTTAGAAACGTGTTCCCTAAATCTCTCTCACCCACTCAACCCCTCCCAGGAGTTTCTATGCACCCTAGGGGTATAAGTAATCCAGTTTGTTGACAGCTGATCTAAATAGAGGGTAGATATTTGGATTTCAAACGGCTCAACTGATAGGCATTTCCTGGAAACAAAGTACAAATAAACAGGCAGAAAAGAGAAATAAGTCCTTATTGAGACCAGACTTTGAGTCAGGCACTGGGCTAGGTGCTTTCACACGCAACTAACCGATCTCAGTCCATGCATAACTTTGATAGAAAGATGGAGTATGTGTGAGCTTCTTCCACAGCACTGGCATGCAAATATTATCACATGCTTTTAATTTTTTAATTCAAATCAAATTTGGCTTAGCCTCACCTGAGATAGCTAAAACCCAGCCACCACTTACTTTCCTCTTTCCAGGACAATCTCTGATTTCCAGACAAAAGCTCTGGGTGATGATGGCCTTAGCAGAGGGGAATGCCTAATACACAAAGAAACTTAATTCCGTTAGGAATCAGGCAGCACAGAACTCCTGGATATAGTGCATGTGGAATGTGCCAAAGAAAGGGGAAATTATTTTTTGAACCTCCTATCTTTCTATAACATTGAAACCAAACAAGAGGGGAGCCTGGGTGGCTCAGTGGTTGGGCATCTGCCTTTGGCTCAGGGTGTGATCCCAGGGTCCTGGGATGGAGTTCTGCATGGGGCTCCCCATGGTGAGCCTGCTTCTCCCTCTGCCTATGTTTCTGCCTCTCTCTGGTGTCTCTTAGGAATAAATAAATCTTTTTAAAGAAATGAAAAGAAACCAAACAAGATGGCAGTTAACATCTGAGTAAAACTTCTAGTGGCCTAGCTTCTATTATCCACACTATAGAGGTGAGGTGAGAAAACAAAATCAGGGAGTTTAAGCAATTTGCCTAAAGGCAGACAGCTAGGAAGGGCTATTGATTTAAAATGGCCTTGCTCCAGTTTTAGCTATTCCACTAATTAGATACAGGCATATTTACATTTTGCCCACCCCCCCTCCCCCCACCACCCTGCGATTCCTCTGCAGTTGTCACACATGAGTTTGGAAACAAGACAGGCCTTCTCAGTGGACATATGTAGATATACCTATAAGTGAAACACTGGAGCCTTGGTGAGATTTACTGCTCAAAATAAGATATAAATGAGATGCTTGTGTGCCAAGTGTCCTCCACTTTTCTTGCTTCTTCCATGGACATCTGTGCTTTTGGTTGGCAGAATAGTCACTTGATCGCACTGGGATCATTCCACTGGAAAACTTAAAGCCAAATGGCAATCCAGTCTTTTCCTTTCTTATTCTGTTAGCATTCATAGTACAAACAACACAATTGACCACTACCAGGTACCCAGAGCCCCCACAGTCTGGCTCTGCGGTGTTCTTTGATCAGTCTCTCCTCTTCAAACCTCTAATGAAAGATCTCTTGAGCCTTTCTACCCTCCACCTGAGCTTAGGGTGGAGTCCTCAGACAATAATCCAGGTTCAGTGTTGAGCCAATACCTGATTATCTTCTATTTATCAGCTCCCATACCAGGGTCAGAGGGAAATATTCGGTAGCCACAGAATTCAATCATTTTTAAGATTTAAGACTTTTAATACATAGTCTCAGAGAGAAAAATCTCATCAATGACTTCCTTTCTACTATTTCAATTCAAATATATTTTTAAACCATTTCTATTTGCTTGATGCCATAGGGTCTATAAAAATAAAATGCTTGCAATAGAGCTGAGGATCTAAAATGTTTAAGAGCAAGCAACTTAGTTTCTTAGTAACTGAAACGGAATTTTCGCTCTGCTTATAATCCTGTGTGTTGGCACAAAAGGAGAGCATTTGGTAAAGGAAAGTGCAATAAAAAATCTAGAAAGGGAAGTTTAGTCTCAATCTGGGAGATTTTCAAATCCCTGGCTGAAGAGTTAGACCTTTCTCCTATATGTACTGAAGAGTCTTTGTAGAAAGCAGAGAGGTTGCCACTGCCTCTGTACCTTGTAAAAGACTGTTATAACTGATGACCTTCCTAGTGCAATTTCACCCCTACATTTCCTATGGGGCATCTGGTAAAATACATAATAAGAAAATTCTGTCACTAAGGCTAGGAGACAGATGGGTCTGTGTTTGTGTATGTGTGTATCTTTGCCTGGAGGGAAGCTTCAGAGTTACTGCAAAAAAAAAAAAAAAAAAAAAAGAAAAAAAAATCAGAAAATTCATATGTGCAAACTGCACTATCTGTAAAATACATAAATAATATCTCACATATACAAGTACTACGATTTGTAAAATGTATATAGATATAAATACTGTTGGGATTAATAAAATATATATTAATCTAAATATATGGACTAAATTTAGAATCACTACTGTTACATATTTCCTCAGTCTGACTCAACTAATCTCAAGTAAGGCTTGGTGAGTGCTTTGTTATTAGATAGGAGTCTTCATCCTCTGGAATCTTGATAATCACTATGCCAAGGAAAATTCTTCAACTTGGAATCTGATGAGTCATCATTATCCCAGAACATGAACACACACATTGAAGGAAACAAACTCCTTCTCTGAAATTGTCAGTGGGAGAATCTTCACAAGAAGATATAGCCAGACCTATCAGCCGCAAATCTTAAGGTCGAGGGTTCATCTTCTTCTTAAGGAAGGTAGGTAAAGAGTAATTGAGTAGTATTATAATAGTATTGTATGATGACAGATGGTAGATGACAGATGGACTTGTAATAAGCATAGCATAACAATAGAGTTGTTGAATCACTATTATGTATGCCTGAAATTAATATAACACTATGTGTCAACTATACTACAATACAAAGAAAGAACAATTGGGAAACTATTGGATAATTATCTCACTAATTAATGGGATACAGAAAAGTAAGAGGGAACATGAGCCCCACCACTACGGCAGGTTGATTGCATTAATAACCCTGATTTTTCACCTGTCAGGCCCTTACAGGTCACGTGCTTTGCTTTGCCCAACAGTATATTAGCAGACATGCCATAAGCAGATGCTTGAAGACCACTTCCATGTTTTTGCTTAATGCTCTTGCCCTCTGCTATGCCATCAGATGGGCATGCCTAGGCTAGAATGCTGGAAGATGAGCAAGAAGTGGAACAAAGAAAATTCTAAGTCATCCCAGCCAAAGTCATTCTCAATTAGCCAATGACCAGCCAAACCGCCAAACCCATGGCATGTGAGCCAGCCTCGCCAAGATCAACAGAGCCACAGAGTCATCCCAGAGCTGGCCACAAGAGTGAGACGAGCTAAGGGAAGCTAAATCCATATTAGATTAGCTGAACCTCACAGACTCATGTGCAAAACAAATGTTTGCTACTATATGCCATTGAAGCTTTGTGGTTATTTACTATGCAGTATTATCATAGTGATTGATAACTGAAACTACCACGTACCAGTTCTGTAACCTTCAACTATAAAGTGAAAGTATAAAGGTACTTACTTCAAAGATTAGCATAAGCATTAATTGAGACAATATGCATGAAATTCTTAATACTGTGTTTGGCATATAGAGAGCTTACACTCTAAAAGTAGTTAGTGATATACAGAGAATGAGATAGTAAGAGTGAAAATGAATGAGAGAAGGAATGTGGGAAGAGAGAATGAATTCCTGCTATCCTCACTACCCTGACCTCAGGGGGGCATTACTGGTTTTTGGCACAAATGGCAGTGTTGCCAAGATCAATTTTAAGCACTTTAATAAAACTTCGCTGAAGTTCTCAGATCACAAAGGGGAATTAGAGTAAAATGAAGCAAGATGCTCTGTCTTGTAGAGTATCTTCAGCTGTGTCTTCCAACATATCTTTTGTGAGAGTACTGCTTGATATGCGCCCTCTACCTCCAGATAGAAAGAAGAATTTTTCCTCACCACTCAGTAAGGACCTTGAATCCATCTCAAAGTCCAGACTCATCGGGGCACCTGAGTGACTCAGGCAATTAAACATCTGACTTTGGCCTAGGTCATGATCTCAGGGTCCTGGGATTGAGCCCCACATCCGGCTCCCCACTCAGGGAGACTCTGCTTCTCCCTCTCCTTCCACCCCTCTCCCCCGCTTGTGTGTGCTCTCTCTCTCTCTTTCAAATAAATAGAGAAAATTTCTAAAAACAAAAACAAAAATTCTAGACTCACAAAGAAGTAGACTTAAAAGAAGCAGATGTTTTCTCCGTGTCTAAGAGTTGCCTCTCCAAAATTAGGAGAATCAGTGTCCTAACAGAAGAATGGTCCCTTCTGTAGATGATGTACCCAGAGACCCATCCCCCTTTAGAGGGGATCCCATTACCTAGTCATGATAGAGTGGCCTTAACAAAATAACCACGTCAGAACATAATACAATAGTTTCTGTACCTGTCCAAGATATGTGAACAGGCAGGGCACATTGGGGAGATGAGCTCACGGATAGAAGACAAAACAATGCTGACAGAGTATTTGTCTATTATATGTTCTACCTGCAATGCCAGATCCCCCTCTCTCCCTACTATTTCCATTGTTCCAATTCCAACTCATGCTTCAAAGCCATCCCATTTGGCCTCTTCTCTGAAGTTTTCTCTGATCATCATCCCAGTTCAAATTCCTGCAGGCATTTGTCCATATAGTAATCACATAGAAGAGGGGGAAATAGAACTCTCCCGATCAGAATCCCAGCAATGCCACTCATCAGTAATGGAATCTTTGGCAAGTTGTTTAATCTATCTGACCTCAGTTTACTTATCTAAAAATAGAGATGGTAATAGCACTTGCTTTGAATAATGATGAAGTAGTCTGTTAAAGTACTTGGTAAGGCCTGGCATATGGCAGATGTTTAAGAAATGTTATATATTATTATTATTATTATTGAAATAATTATTTTGTAGTAGGTGATGATAGTAGCATAATATTTGCCACATAGTAGCAAAATATGTTATTATTATTAATTAGTAATCACTTTATATTCTATATCTTTTAGTTTTCCTAAGGATTCTTTATTCACATTAAGAACTTCTTTTATAGTGAGTCCCTTACCCATCTTATCCCCTGAGTGAGATTCCAGATTCTTGAAGACACATTGTTCCAAAACAATTTATCTGTGGATGGCAGAGAAATTTGAGGTATTAGAGTTTTAGTGTTATTTGCTCTCTGGTCAGAAATTGCTAACCTCCCTACTAATGAAAGAAATACTACCGTTATATGCAAGTCCAGCTGTGCTGCTTTATAGGCTAAGTGCATTCGGGGTAGGAGGGACACATGGTCTCTTTTGCCCTTAGCATCCAGAAAGAATTAAATTAATGTATCAGATCTCCAGCATTCCCTAGGCAGGCCAGACAGACAGACAGCCTGGAAAGAGACTATATAAGTTGTGACTGGGAAAACAAGATCTTTCTGCAGTGTTAATAAATATGGCAAACCCCAGATAGCCTGGGTGCCTAGGTCCTAGGCAGAATTTGATTTAGGATTTCATTTTTCCCAGTGAATTGTAATTGTCATGGTCCTAACACCTGTCACCAGAAAAAGGCAAAATGAGTGTAATCACCAGAGCAGTTGCCTCAGGAATACATTCTTTCAGCAATTTGGTTGGAGCAAGCTCAAGAATGTAAGTAATGAGTTGATTTCAAATGTGAAGTGACCAGAGTTGGCTTAAATACTGAGCTCTCTGAATTTACAGAAGAAAAGAAGGGAGAGAAAGTTATTTTATTATTAACAACAGCAGGAAATCAAGTTATTGAAGACTCGTTTAGTAATGGATAAAATCAGCTCTGATACCAACATTTGTGATCTGCCTGAACCTATGAACCTATGAAAAAAAATTATTGGATTCCCCAACAGAGCAATTAGTGATGGGGTTGGCCAGATAAAAAGATGAGAATTAATGGCCAAAAGAATAATTATCTGGGATTTCACCCACCTTTTTAAAATAAAGCCAGACAAAAAGATGCCTAAGCAAGGAAAGGGTCTTTAGATGGTAGGATGATGGTTACCAGTTGACAGTAGTATGCTGGTAATATTATTTTCTTGTTGTCCATGTTATTAAATTCCTTAAAGTTCATATAGGGAGGGCATCTAGATGAAATGAAAACCACAAATCAATGTAGTCATCTTGTTCCTAAACCATCAACTTTGAAATTCCTGTTGCTGATGGCCCAATATTTTTGAAATCATTTTAGCAAATCAAACTATAATAGAATCTGACTCTAGTTTTGATGTTTAATCTGTAACAACTTTTAAGCCTTACCTCTCCTGCTTCCCCTTTTACTCCACAGCTGAGCAAGCCATAAGGCCCACATATTTTTTTCTGGTACCAGCAGAACATTCAAACCATGCAAATAATGGTCAGAGGTAACACATATCCTGGCCCCACCCCCACATCCCAAGGTAACTTGTCTCTCCTCTCACTCAAGCCATTCCAGACCGGCTTGACTATCTGCCCTATTCTCCCTCTGGAAGAAAAGAAATGAAAGGCATACGAATTGAAAAGAAGACTTAAAACTGTCTTTGTTTAACTATAGCACAACTAGAGGCATCTGGGTGGCTCCGTGGTTGAGCATCTGCCTTTGGCTCAGGCCATGATCCCGGAGTCCTGGGATCAAGTCCTAAATCAGGCTCCATGCAGGAAGCCTGCTTCTTCTCCTTCTGCTTGTGTCTCTGCCTCTCTCTATGTGTCTCTCATGAATAAATAAATAAAATCTTTAAAAATAAATAAATAAATAAATAAATAAATAAATAAATAAATAAAGCACAACTATAAGAAATTCTAAGGAATCTAAAAAAAAACTAAACTAGTATGTGAATTTAACAAGTTTGCAGTTTATGGAGTCAGCATTTTAAAAATCAATTGTATTTCTATCAACCAGCAACAAATGTAAATGGAAACTTTTAAAATTATCATTTATAAAAACATCAAATCATAGGATTTTTAGGTATAAACCTAACAAAATATATGCATGGTCTGTACACAGAAAACTATAAAACATAGCTAAAATCTTTTAAAGACATAAATTGAGAGATATCCTACACTGTGGATCAGAATACTCAATATTGTTAAGATGTCAATGCCCTCCAAAATAATTTATAGGTTCAATGAAATTCCAGTAAAAAATCCAAGCAGACACCTTTTAGAAACTGAAAGCTGATCCACAAAAGTATATAGAAATACAAAGGAACTAAAATAACCAAAATAATTTTGAAAAAAAGAATAAAGTTAATTTCAGGACTTATTATAAAGCTACAGTAAACAAGAAAGATTGATATTGGCATAAAGTTAAACATACAGATCAAAGGAGCAGAATTAAAATTTTATAAACAGACCCTCATATAAAGAGCCAATTGATTTTCAACAAATGTTCCAAGGCAAATCAGTGAGGTAAAGGAAATCTTTTCAACAAATGATGCTGAAATAACTGAATATCCATATGCAAAAAAGAAAACTCTTTATGTTCTCCAATATGCAAAAATTAACTTGAAATGGATTGTAGAATCAAACATAGTTTTAACAGAAGCTAAAACTATAAAATTTCCAGAAGAGACTATATGAGAAAATCTTAGTGACCTTTGGTTAGTCAAAGTTTTTAAAATTGGATACAAAAAGCGTAAAATATTTAAAAATAGAAAAATTGGATTTCATTAAAATTGAAAATGTTTGCCCTTCCAAAGACACTGTTAAGAAAGTGAAAAGGAGGGGATCCCTGGGTGGCTTAGCGGTTTAGCGCCTGCCTTCAGCCTGGGGCGTGATCCTGGAGTCCGGGGATTGAGTCCCGCATTGGGCTCCCTGCATGGAGCCTGCTTCTCCCTCTGCCTATGTCTCTGCCTCTTTGTCTCTCTCTCTCTCTCTCTCTCATTCTCTCATAAATAAATAAAATCTTAAAAAGAGAAAAGGCAAAGCACTAACTATATGTGAACAGATAGTAGCAAAACATATATCTAATGAAGGACTTTTACCCAAATTATATTTTTAAAAATGCTTACAATACATTAGGAAGAAAATAACAACAAAAGGAACAAAAATTTTGCATAGACACTTTACCAAAGGAAATATATGAATGGCAAAAAGTCTCAACATCATTAGTCATCAGGGAAATGGAATTAAAACAATACTTGAGGGGCACCTGGGTGGCTTAATCAGTTAAGCATCCTACTCTTGGTTTGAGCTCATGTTATGATCTCATGGGTCCTGAGATCTAGCCCCCCAAGGACCGGCTCTGCACTCAATGGGGAGTCTGCTTAAAAGAGTATCTCCCTCTGCACCTTCCCCTACTCTCTCTCCCTCTTCTCTCTCTCCCTCTTTGTCTCTCTCTCTCTCTCTCTAAAAATGAATAAACTTTAAAAATAAAGAAATAGAACCATAATTGATTATACCACTGAGACTCTAGAACTCCTAAAATCAAAAAGAGTGATAACCCAAAGATTGGCAAGGACATAGGGCAACTGAAATGCTCACAAATTTGGATTTCTTAAAAAGTTAAGCATGCATGTGACCCAGCAACTAAGATTTTAAATATTTACTCAGGGCAGCCCTGGTGGCTCAGCGGTTTGGCGCCGCCTGCAGCCCAGGGTGTGATCCTGGAGACCCAGGATGGAGTCCCATGTCGGGCTCCCTGCATGGAGCCTGCTTCTCCCTCTGCCTGTGTCTCTGCCTCTCTCTCTGTCTCCCATAAATAAATAAAAATCATAAATAAATAAATATTTACTCAATAAAAGTGAAAATACATGCTTACATGAAAACTTGTGCTCATGTATTCATGGCAGATTTACCCATAATAGCTAAAAAAAGTGGGAGAAAAACAAATATTCATCATATAGTAAATGGAATAAATATTTTGTGATGTACTTCGTGCAGTAGAATATTACTCAGCACTAAAAGAAATGACTACCAATAAACATGCATGATTGATTCTCTAAAGCACTTTGCTAAGTAACAAAAGTCAGACCAAAAAACAAAACAAACAGAAACATCTACATACTGTATGACCTCATTTACATAAAATTCTAGAAAAGGCGGAACTATAGTGTAAGAAAGCAAGTCAGTGGTTAATGGAGCCAAGGAATGGGGCAAGGGGAAGGATTGCAAATGACATAGAACTTTTTCAAGTGATAGAGAGGTTCAGTATCACGGTTATGATGGTTGTTACACAACTGTAGCTATTTGTCAGATTTCATCAAATTGTGCATTTCATCCCATTAATTCTCTCCTAAAAATCTATTCTAAGGAGAAATCGTTGATATGTGGAAAAATAAGCCAAATCGTATTTATTGCATTTTTAAAATAATGGGGTAATGTCCAATTGCAAGAAATTTAATATTTAAGTTCCAAAATCGAAACCACTGCACTCTCCAACATTCAGACCATAATCATGTTACTTTATTTGAGATACTGAACCCACGTACTTTGCTCATCATCATTTTCTCTCAGAAGATCCGTGATCCCTGACTACCACTTTATCCCTCATCCCAGTACATCAGACAAGTAAAAATATTGATATTTGAACTTCAGTTGTGGATTAAATTCAATTTTCCTTCTACAACAAGTCAAAGATGCACCTAGATAATTGCCTCAGCGTCCTTGAACTGCAAATCCAAGGACAATCTCCAGAGGTCCTCTGGAAATTCCACGATAGAAAACAACCTGCTGAAGGGAATGAGCACTTCTAAAAGGTATCCCCAGTGCCTGACATACAGAAGATGCTTAGTAGTATTTGTTAATTATTTGCTAGATATACTGAGAATAAAAGCATGAGCAAAAGATTGTTTGGACTGGTTATTGCCCTGACTTAATCTGGGAGGATTTCCTGAAAGAACTGGAATTCTCTGGATTAAAAGGAATGTCTATACCCTGCTTTCACCCTTGTTACTGTTATATTTGGAGTAATTCCAAAACAGAAATGTTTTCTGCTAGTCACTAGGATGCTTTCCATCTCATCAGCTGGGGTATCTATAGTCCAAACCTATTTCCAATGTTTTCTACCAAACTTTCCAGTAGTGCTGAGGAGGGCTGAGCAAATCAAGCAATGAGCAGTTTGGTCCAAATTCTCCCACTCTTTTTCAATATTCTGGATTCACTAAAACCCCAATCATATTCCTACCTGGCAGTTTTCTATGTTATTTTTCAAACCCGGTGGATTTTCAACAAAACTGAATCGCTGTTACAAATCTGTTTGTGTTCTATTCCATCCTAACTCAACTTTGCCAGAACCATCCAGTATTTCTACTTAGAAGCCTCCAAAGTTTTATATAAGCCTAAGGAAAGGATAGCAGGGAATTTCAGTTTACACTTGAACAAACTAAGAGTTTAAAAACCAAATTTGAATAGAGACTGTAGTATAATAAAATCCAAATTACAAATTTTGATTTAGGGTGTAGAAAAATGAATGCATACCTAGGAGTGGGATATTGAGTCCAAAATCTGCTTTTATGGTTTGCTTGATTAAGGCAGGGCACTTAAACTTTCTGAGAAAGCTCAGTTTCCCCCTTTATTGTCTAGTAGAACTTGTTTCTTTTATTTGGGTCACTAAGTTCCTTTCAACTCTAGTATTCTATGATTTTATAATGTTCTCTTACAGATGCTTAAGGGAGGCAGTCATTTGGCAAGATGCTTCCCCAGTTCCTGCCTTGTGTCATTGCTTGTCAGTGTGTACAACAACTGTAAATAACCCAGGGGTTGCAAGAAAAGTACGTGTTGGATCAAGCTGATATGTCTGCTCTTTGCCTTTTGGAGAGAACAGAGGAAGCTTTGATGTTGTCAGAATGGGTTCCACATTTTGACCTAGAGACCCTTCAATTCCAAGGGGCCTCCCTTGCCAAATATATGGAACAATTATTTACAATTAAAGAAACCTTCTGTACCTCTTTCAAAATTACCAGTTTTTTATTTTTAAGAGAAAAACAAAGTATAATCCCAAAGATTAAATCTGTTACCTGGAAATGGAAGAAAAAGGCCCAGGATGAGCAAGAGACCTGGACCATTCTCTATAAGTACTGTTTCTGTTCAATGGCAGGTAAGGGACAAGGTAAGTGATATAGCCAGTCTGCATGCTAATAGGAGGTTAATCCAGATTTCTGGTTTATCTTATTTTATTTTATTTTATTTTATTTTACTTTATTTTAAAAAAAGATTTTACTTATTTATTCATGAGAGACACAGAGAAAGAGGCAGACATAGGCAGTGGGAGGAGCAGACTCTAGGGGAGCTGGATGTGGAACTTGGGGAGCTGGATGTGGGGGTCCCGGGACTCCGGGACCACGCCCTGAGCTGAAGGCAGATGCTCCACTGCTGAGCCACTCAGGCACCCCCAGATTTCTGGTTCATAATGAAGAAAACAGACATGAAACAGATATGTGTAATCCTACATGGTACCCAGAAGTCTTGAGGCCTCCTGCTCTCCATATCAACTCTTTCCTTAGGCTGAGACTTTATAGTGGCCCATAGGATGGTAATGTACAAAATGCAGCACAATTCTTGTCACATGAGAATTGTTACTTCCTTTTCCCCCTTCCCAAATAACCTGTAGAGATATCCAAAGGTCTGCCTTCTTCCACATTCACTCAATTCTTTCAGAGTAGAATGACATTTTCTGGAAGGTGTCCTATGGAACTCTAATCCTGACAAATAAAGTGACACATGTACTAATAAGTTTGCAATGTGCTACATAATCTTCTTTTGAGTTTCACTCAGAATATCAAAGGCTCCACACACAATAAATTGTGCTTTTGTTATTGGCTAGGAATGCTGAGCCCTTTATTTGTCTATAAAGATTCTCCATCTTTCCTGATCCCAAACTTCCTCTCCGACTTATACCCCCAGACCACTCCCACCAGTCAAAAATAATCTCTCCTCCGCTAAACCAGATCTTTATTTGCATCTATCTCATAAACTTTTTAATTTTTTTCTATATTATAGATATATATATATAGATATGTCTTATCTTTCCTGATTGCCTGTACCTTGCTAGAGAACAGTCTTCATTCTTCAATTTTTTATCTACGATAGAAGACTTCGTACATGTGGTCTATCTATGCATATTTGGTTGAATGGATCAGTCTAGGAGCTATCAACTTCTAAATATATGTACCTTCCCTTGGCAAATAACAGTGGAATCACAAATTCTCAAATAGTTAAAAAAAGTTAGAGTTGTAAAAATGGCAATATTAACACTACAGGTATAAGCACCAAATGTCACTTCACTGATTCAATTACAGAAAAACTGGATATCATCACTCTTGCATCTTCAGATCTGGAAGTGTGCTTCCTAGTCATGCAATTTAAGGTACCTAAATTGACTTCAGAGGGAAATGTTGATTTCAGGGAATTGGTTATAAAAGGATTATATTATTATTTGTGAATAGCATTGTGTGGGTTTAATATTCAAAGAATTAAGATATTAAAGGCTTTGGTGCCATGTCTTATTTGTTAGAATAGTGATTGTGCTAGTTAATTTTACATTGTAATTATTTAAAAATTACCAAAGAAGAGGTAATAAATGATCAATTATGAATCAATTTTAGTTTCATAAAATATACCCAATATTAAAACCAGACTGACAGAATTAAGCAAATTTATGAAGGATGTGGGTATTGATCCCTAGGAGACAAATATGAATAAGATATAATCTCTATCCTTAATAGGTGTATCATATAGTAGGGTATCTCAAACTTGGCACTATTGACATTTTGGACCAAATAGTTCTTTGCTGTATGAGGCTGTCATTACTAAATATACCTGCTGAGAGACAAAACTGCCCCAGTGGATAACTTTTGCCATGCAGGAAGAGATACTTGGCTGAACAGGGTTTCAGAGTCATCTTCTGACCACCAATTTTCATTTTATTATGCTATTAGATATAGGAAGTGGAAAAAACCTTGGGATAATTGTAGACCACATCCAAAACCCAACAATAAATGTTTGATATTAGTTCCTTCATCTGTAGAAGAATAGAATAAAAATAAAAATATTTGTACTTTCTGGGGCTTAAATACATCATAAATAATTCATTTATTGAATTCTTCTTTGCATAGAGCAGCCAGCTAAGCATAATGAAGATAAAAGGGTCTGATATGGTTCCATGTGCAATAGAAATCTACTTGAACAACAGAAGTAATAGAATTAAACAAATGGCATCTTAGAGATGATCTACATATTCCTCTGTTTTTTATATGAGAAAACTAGATCCAGAAAAATAAAAAAGATGATATGACTTAAGGACATCTGCCTAGTAAATGAACTTGGGCGAAAACATAAATGGCTTGATTCCAAGTCAATAACTTAGATAAATACCAAATATTAGCTAACTGCTAAATAATGTAAGACAGGTTACAAATTTGAAAGGTGAGCAGAGTAAAAGGAAACTGAATAAGGGCTGGAATAGTCTGAAAAGGCAACAAAGAAGAGGAGGGACTCAAGGCAGGCCTTGAAGATCACAGGTGGCTTCAGGAAAGTGATTGGAATGGCTATGGTAGCTTTCCCACGGCCTTGGTGCCAAGCCGGGAATGACATTTAGTGGAGACAGAGAGGCAAGAAAGCATCTTATATGAGCCAGGAACTGAGTTCATGAAGGGAAAGAATAAAAATAAGATTTGGGATAGTTTTCAAAATCATTCTGAGGAATCCCAGATTACCTTCTTTTCTGGATATTGTTCCCACTTTTGTTCTTCAATCTGCAAGTGCAAAATATCCTACTGGCTCACAGAGGGCCTTTGAGAGCAGCTTTGCTAGAGGTGAAAGATAACCCCAAGTTTTCAGGCACTCTTGGAGCCGCCAGCCCCAAAAGCCATCATCTTTATGATTCAATTTATGAATTCAAAAAATTTTCACACACCAAAGTGCTAGGAACAAAAACAATCTTTGTGTTTCTAAAACTGAAAATTTCATCACTGCTTTCCCTTTAGTATTTGATCTTGAATATTAAATGGGCTTGATTCCTTTTGTCTTACACAAGTTAAATTTTCCCTGTGTATCAAGGGATGAGTCTGGCATCAATGAATGGATTAAGTAAATCATAAGAAAAACGAATCTGATTATATGGTTCAAAAATTGAATTAAATAAATAAATAAACCCAAAGCATGAAAATTTCATCAAAACCTGGAAAAGATCCACTGACAAGACTTCTTCAGGAAAGCAGATGGAAGTCAGCTCACTAATATTTGAGCTTCTTAGAAAGATTGCCTGGAAAAAAGAAAGAGAGAAGCCATACTTCATCATATCAGTCACTTTATTAAGAATGGAGGTGAGCCTTCCAATGTGTGTGTATACATATGTCTGGAGAGAGAGAGAGAGAACGAGATTGTGATGGAGGACTGGCATTGAATCCAGAAGGAAAAAATGAAAAAGGTAGTCAGCAAGTACAACTCTAATACAGTGTTTAATACCACGATCACAAAGTGAGAGTCAAGGTAAATAAAACAGTATCGTCTTTCTCTCACTCTCCCAGGCATTTCTCAGGCAAAAAACAACCCTGAGGCATTGAGTTGATTTTGCCCTCTGTTCAAGCCTTCTAAACAGATTTGCTTAGTACCAAATATGTATTCCTTTTCTCTCCTATAATCAAACTTCACTTGTATGAAAATGTTTAGAGAAGTAGAACACCACCTGGAGGAGACATCATGGTGTCTATTTCAGATATTACTCTCAACCCTATCTCTGAGTCCAGTGAAGGAGGCTGAAGTAGAAGCCAAAGGAAATGTTTTGAAAGGGACTCTATGAGACATGGGGACCTGCTAAGTAAGACACTGATATTTTAGGTGACAAAGTATGGCACAAAGCTGGGAAACAGGCCTTCTCCACACCTCTGTGTGAAGCATCTCTTCAGTACAGTGAGAACTTTAGAAAGAACGTGAGGAGACTGCACCCTGAATGGGTCGATGCTTAGAAAAAGTACCAGCAGTTGGGACTCTGTTGGGACACATCCCTCAAGGAGCCTTTTCGTGTATTGAACACCTCGATAAAAGTTTATTGAACAGATCTCTATGCCAGCCACTCTTTTAGATGCTGAGGATTCCACAGTGAGCAAGAAGCAAGGACAGAAGAAGGCAATAAGAAAAATAGAACAGCACATGAGAAACTATTTATGAGCTCCAGAGACTCCCAGAAATAACTGGAGTAGAGTAGAGCTGGAAGGCTATAGTTGGAGGCTGGAACTAAGCAGATGAAGACGCAATTCAGTTAAATTTCGCTTCATAGTCTTACTGTGACCCCCGTTCATATATGCACACTGCTGTATACGTGCATATATAAAGGCTGTAAGAAAATACCAATATAGTAACAGTACTTATTATGGGCAGTAGGATTATGAATATTTTCATATAATTTCATATGATATTATCTATATTCAGATGTTATAAAGTAAATAGATATTATTATAAACAGAAAAAGATTTTGATTGGGGGGGAGGTGGCATTACTTCATCATTACTTTGCTTTTGGTAGTATAATTCTCTAGGGGAAACTGATCTTGCTGTTTATTTAGAAGAAATGTGTTTCATGATAAACTTACCAAAACAATGGATTAAGATGAAATGTGTTTCTAAACAACATTATAGAAAGAAGAACTGACAAATTTCTCTGTTGATGGTTTATAATTAAATCTTTTTAAAAAGATTTTATTTATTTGACAGAGAAAAAGAGAGCACAAGCTGGAGGGGCAGTAGAGGGAGAGAGAAAAACAGACACTCCACTGAGCAGGGAGCCCGATGCGGGGCTCAATCCCAGGACCCTGGGATCATGACCTGAGCCAAAGGCAGATTCTTAACTGACTGAGCTACCCAGGTACCCCTTAAATGTCTATCTTTTTATTTATTTATTTATTTTTTTAAATGTCTATCTTAATGCATCTTTTGCTCATTTCAACAAAGTAAATTTTTCCAGAACTGAAAAAAAAGTGGGTAATTATCTCTCTCTAGGAACAATAATAAAAATCAGCTCTATAACTTCCTAGAAGATCAATTCTACATCAATAAGTAGGTAATTAATTGAACTTTCCAGACAATTCAAGAATTTAATATCACACGTTTGTCTTGGTGTCTCTATAAAGAGATGCAATGGTTTTCATGTGTTCTATATCCTGTTTTCATAAATGTGTACTTTCTACTTCATTTGTAAGGAGTTCCCTTTGAAACATTAGTCTTCAAAAGTTTAATGTTAACTCTGGGAAACAAACAAAGGGTTGCAGAAGGTTAGGCAGGTGGGAGGATGGGGCAACTGCATGACAAGCACTAAGGATGACATTTGATGGGATGAGCACTGGGTGTTATACTATATGTTGGCAAATTGAATTTAAATTAAAAAAAGTAAAAACCAAAAACAAAAAGACCCAAAAGTTTACTGTATGTCTAATGAAACCATGCACCTTAATGTTATCTATATTAATTGCTTCTCCTGGAGAGCTATAATTCAACCTAGTATATGATTCAGTTAGTATTCCTTTGTTTAAAAAAAGAAGCAACAGGAAATTGTATCTAGTTTCTCCCCCTGCAAACCTAATTGCAATTTAAAAAAATGGAAGGTTAATTTTCCTTAAAACAATGCACTTTATACCAACACAAGCCACATGACTTTGCCAGAGTTGGAGAAATGAGTAAGATACAGAGATATGTAGCAAGCCTGGAAAAGCCAGGCTTCGATGGGGCATAAAAATGAGGGATCAGCGTCAGGACCACAAAAGTGGAAATTCCTGAAAGAAAGAGAGTGATGGCATTAATGTAACGTTGTCCCCAAATGGGTCACTCACTAATTACTGCTTGATGATGATGTTAGTGGCAAGTATGCACCTGTATCACTACTCCCAGAAAATAAACTATAAACACGGATCTGGTTGATTGAGACCTTCAATAGAATTTGTCCAAGACCTTCGAAGAATTTCCAAGGAGGTTTACTGTCCATAAAACATTCATAATTCCAATCAGTCCAAACACCAGGGCAAGCTCATTAGGCTTCAGAAGCCAGAATGGGTCCATCATAAAGGATGGTTCAGGCATCCCAGCGAGGACACTTAAATTCATGGGTATGTATGTGTACTATGTCCTGGAAGTGCAGAAGTTAGGGTCTGTTTGTGCCCTTTTAGACCTGATTGTTTAAGAGGTAACCTTTGAAATGAAGAAGTTTCCTGTGTTTAGGTCAGGTTCATTGGAAATCTTGGATGCATTAGACCTTCCTTTAAGCCATGTTCCCTTCAGAGGCCATCTATAAGATTTCCTGGAAAATCAAAGAGTTGTGAGGGGCATCACAGATCGCAGCCAACCTATAGAAACGCTTGACAGCTGGGTCTTTCTACCCCATTGAAAGTGTGGGAACTCTTCAGGCACTACTTTACTGTTCAGTCTCAGCCTGCCCTGGGAGCCAGGCAAAGCCAGTTGGAAGATATGAGATATTGGGGCAGCTCTCCTCTGTCTCATGGAGATAAACCAAGTTGGATTCTCAATATACCTCTAAGCCTCGCCAAATGAGCTGTTCTGCCTGACTGACAGTCCAACAACCTTATTGTAAAAATGCATACACTTTTCCACATTATGAATGTCATACAGCTAAAAATGCAAGCCCTTCCATGATTGTCAAATCACACAAGAGGATGGGAATGGCATTCGTGTTGAATTACAATTCACCATCCCTGTGGTACTTGCCAGAGCTTTCTCATTGCTTCTACTTTTTTTTCTCTTACAGGAGAAAAACAGATAAAATATGCTCTGAGTTTTTCCCACTTAAAAAAAGAAACACAGACGTAAGTAAATAGTACATCTTTATAGTTCTTCTCATGCTTTGAAGGGAGAAAAACAAGTGGAAAAAGTATTAAATACATGAGTAGAGAAGGAGACTCCTTCCCCTTGAAGCTAGAATGTGGATGAAAGAAATAGTCATATATCAGAAAAAAAATTATTTTGACCCACGTTACCAAGCTAAATTCCAAGAATCATCTGGAAAATATGTTCTGAGGCAAATTAATCTGATGCTATTTTGTGGCATTCACCAGTTGGAGTTATTAAGATTTGGGTCATATTTCCTAGTCTACACTGCTGAGGCTTAGAAATTCCCTTATGGAAGCTTTCTTAGATAGGAAGGTAAATCTGTCTAAGAAAAGAGTGAGAATGAGGCAGGTGAACTCGATGCCAAAACTTAGGCCTGCCATTTACTAGCATTGTGTCCTTGGGCAGATGAATTAACCTCTCTGAGCTTTGGCCTCTTCATTCATAAATTGATGATAACAAACTTTGGTCTGTAGGCCACCAGTTTTTATAAACAAAGTTTGATCAGAACACAGCCACACCCATTCATTTACATAGTGCCGATGGCTGCTTTCTAGCTACAGGGACAGAGGCCTTGAGATAGAGACTGGGTGGTTTGTAAAGCTGATATTTGTTATCTTGCCCCTTCCAGAACAGAAAATCCAATCCCTGTAAAACTATAAAAAATATTATATGATAGCTTGCTTTTCTTTTTTTTTTTTCTTTTTTTTTAATGTAAAAATAAATTGACTTTCAGAAAAGTGTAGCAACTCAGTGAAAATCACCCAGCAAGGTAGTGATAGGGCTTTTCATCCCTTCTCCCACCCTATATTCCTTACTGTACTTATAGAATCTCAAATGAAGTCGTTTTTTCAGGAAGCATATTTAGCATCTTGTCTCATAATACATCTACTATTTTTTCAACTGATTGACTTTCAATTTAAATTTAACTTATTGGGCAGCCTGGGTTGTTCAGCGGTTTAGCGCCCCCTGCAGCTCAGGGCGTGATCCTGAAGACCAGGGAGAGAGTCCCACATCAGGCTCCCTGCGTGGAGCCTGCTTCTCCTTCTGCCTCTTTCTCTCTCTTTCTCTCTCTCTCTCTCTGTCTCTGTCTCTCATGAGTAAATAAATAAAATCTTGAAAAAAATAAATTTAACTTACTGAAACCAACTATTACTATTGACTGCTTTGAAGGTGATTATAAGTTGTACATAGCTTAGTTCATCCCAAGAACCCTACCCCAAAATATTCTGGATACAAATTTAGCTCAGATATCCCTACTGTGTTTATTATCTAAGTCTGGGCTCAGTTTGCTTTGAAGTCAGTGAGAGCACAAAACATCCCCAGAGCGGGAGTGTGCCCAGATAGAGCCCTAATATCTGAAAATAAGTTCAACAAAAGCCTCAGAGTCATCCAAGTCATCATTGAGTCAGTGGGTTAAAAACTGAGAAGCACAGACAAATTGGCAGTTAAAAATTAAAGTTTTCCAGAAAGACAGTTCAACTGAAAAAGCATTTTACTTCCACAACACCCTGGCTCACTTACTGATAAGCTACAAAGAGACATTTTTATAAAGTGAATTTGATGTGTAGCTCTGTTCTGTTCACTTCTACCCTCTGAAGTCCCTTGCTATTAAAGAGCAGAATTTGAACTAAAATTTTAAAGTGGGAAAAAATAATGCAAGTAACATGAGAGAAAAAGCAACTGAAGCAGGATTTCTGTGGGTTTGATCTCTGAGGTTGAAGAAAGACAGCATCAGAACGCACACGAATGGTTCCTCCTAGGCCTTCATGTTTTCTGCCCTTCCACTGTGTAACCTTTATGAAACTACTTTGTTAAAAACAAGAATATTTTAAAAATAGAATTATTTTCTCACCCAGATGCTTACTTGGTTTACTTGCAGAGATAAAAAGTGCTTCTCTGATCTCAAAATGAACTTCTAAGGTATACTCAAAGTCATACAGATGAGATAACTGAATTCAAAAATAATGCTTTAGGATTTGTGGTTGGTGAAAAATAGCAACTAGATTTGAACAATTGGAGGTTTTTCCTGTTATTTAGACTCTTCAACATTTCATTCAATTTAAGATAATTTATTTTCATCTTTCCTAAATGGCTCTGGGATTGAGAGCAAGTCTCAGACTTGAGGCAGAACTTTACAGTCAAGTTACAAAAGCCTGACAAATTCGTAATGGGAAAGCTGATACCATCTTAACACAACAATGTGACTGGCACCACTATTACTGCAATCAAAATATTCAGGAAATAAATTGTTTGCCAGAAACAGACAAGAGAATATGAAATTGCCACATTGAAATAGAGCACATTTTCTGGTTATTCACTGGATTCTGACATCATAACCATTTTTGCACAACACGAGGAGACTTGAGGGAATATAGAAATTCAATCACCACATGCTTAAGAGATGTGGACACATGTGATGGCCAACTTGTCTCACTTCCTCATTGAAAGCAACTGGAATCTTCCTATAATAAGCAACTTTCAATTCATAAGTATAAGTTCATCAAGAGGATTAAAAAAGAGGGGGAAAAAATACTGAAGCCTGATCACATAAAGTAGGAAAAACAGCACAACAACCCAGCTGTCCAACCCAGGGCAGATATAAAATAAAACAAAATAGCTTAGATGCAGGTCTTGGTATGGTGTTCCTTCAGGATGGAATGGAACAGAAAAGAAATGAGAATACAAGAGCTGGTCCCTTAGAGTCACAGAGCTCCATCCCAGTTGGAGCGCCATATTACACGTGTTCATGAACAGATGGGTCATATCTCAGTATTGGTGCAGAGTGTCCCCACTTTCTTATCCCTGGTGGAATCTGATTACTTTCTATCCTTTGGAAAGTAGATTGGACCTGCTACCACCAATAGAAAAGTTAACTCATGGCCTTCCTTTCTGTTCTGTCTTTTTATATTTTTTTAAAAGATTTTATTTATTTATTCATGAGAGAAACAGAGAGAGAGAGAGGCAGAGACACAGGCAGAGGGAGAAGCAGGCTCCATGCAGGGGTCTCCAGGATCAGGCCCTGGGCTGAAGGTGGCACTAAACCGCTGAGCCACCCGGGCTGCCCTGTCTTTTTAAATTTTGAGCTCCTCTGTTTTCTCAGCTTTTCCTAGGAGGATGTTTACATTTACTTTTCCTTATTGTCATCATCTGTATAACTTATAATTAATTATATAGCAGTTTCCACTTTTTATACTCTTTCAAACACCCCACAGCCTCCCTTTGCAGTATTATTATTATTATTATTCCCAGTTTACTCAGGAAATGAAGCCAATATTAACACAGTCAATTTATATACATGATCCATTCCACCCCTATCCTGAGAAAAGGATTTATTGTGATTTCACATTTATAAGCATCATGCAGATGACTTTTCCATATAAGCAAAACTTCTTTTTGGACATCAAAATTTCATTTTAACTATTTTGTAGGAAATCCTTCTCAAAAGATTTATATATCACAAAGGATGGGAAAACTTGGATGGCTACATGCAAAAGAATGAAATGACCACTTTCTCATACCATACACGAAAATAACTAAAAATGGATTAAAAACCTAAATGTGAGACCTGAAACCATAAAATTCCTAGGAGAAAACAGAAGCAGTAAAATCTTTGGCATTGACCATGGCAACATTTTCCTAGATATTTCTCCTCAGGCAAGGGAAACAAAAGCAAAAACAAACTTTTAGGACTACACCAAAATAAAAAGCTTTTTGCACAGAAAAGGAGACCACCAGCAAAACAAAAAGACAACCTACCAAATGGGAGAAAATATTTGCAAATGATACATCTGATAAGGGGTTAATATCTAAGACATATAAAGAACTTACACAACTCAACACCAAGAAATACAAATAATCCAACTAAAAAATGGACAGAGGACCTGAATAGACATTTTTCCAAATAAGAAATACAAGATGAACAACAGACACATGAAAAGATGCTCAATATCACTCATCATCAGGGAAATACAAATCAAAATCACAATGAGATATCACCTTAAACCTAAGTGAAATCATATGGTGCTTTTCTCTTCTGACTTATTTCACTTAACACCCTCTAGGTTCATCCATGTTGTCATAAATGGCAAGATCTCATTTTTTATGGCTGAGTCATATTCCACTCTGTGTGTGTGTGTGCGTGCATGTGTGCACATGTGTGTATCACATCTTCTTTATCCATCCATTTCACTTATATGTAGAATTAAAAAAAAAACAACAAAGTAGAAGCTGACTCATAAATACAGAGAACAAACTGGTGGTTGCCAGAGAGGAAGAGAATGGGGGAATGGGCAAAATAGGTGACAGAGGGTGGAAGATACAGGTTTCCAGCTTTGGAATGAGTAAGTCATGGCAATACAAGGCACAGCATAATGAATATAGTCAGTGGCATTGTGATAGTGTTGTATGATGACAGATGGTAGCTACACTTATGGTGAGCATGGTATAGTGTATAGAGTCCTCAAATCACTATTTGTACACCTGAAACCAATATAACAGTGTGTCAACTATACTTCAATTCAAAATTTAAAAAAGCTTATATGTAACAAAGGATAGCAATGTAATTTAACTTTTTCTTGAAGACATAATGTCATAAAAATCTTGTCTTTTATAATGATGTATAGTATAGCTTTGTCGGGTTTTTTGAGTCTGGGAATTTCCTCCCTTCTATCAGGCTATCTGCTGTGGTTTCTTATTTTAGTGAGCCTACCTCTTACCGTACCATTTCTGTTTCAAACTCTCCAGAGTCATCTAAACCAATAATTAGATTACCATGTTTATTAAGAATTGCATGTTAGATAAGGTTCAAAGGATGATATAGAAGTTCATGTTAATGAGTTTGCTGCAGAAACTTTGAAGAAGCTGGGCAGCCCGGTGGCCCAGCAGTTTAGTACCTGCCTTCGGCCCAGGGCGTGATCCTGGAGACCTGGGATTGAGTCCCATGTCAGGCTCCCTGCATGGAGCCTGCTTCTCTCTCTGCCTGTGTCTCTTCTTGTCTCTCATGAATAGGTAAATAAAATCTAAAAAAAAAAAAAAAAAAAAAAAAAGAAAGAAAAGAAACTTTAAAAAAGCTATTACACTTTTCAAAGAAAGTCCTTTTTCACTTACTTTCCATTCAGGAAAACCTGAGGTTGCTAGTCTAAACTTTAGATAAGCCAGGTGTTTGTGAATTTTGATTTCCATTTTCATTCTCATCTACTCAATTTCTTACATTCTCCGGTGAATTATATGCAAACAGGTCTCAAGGCAGAATAGTAATCTCTGAATAATGTGACTTTTTTTTGCCCAGTGTTATTGGTATAATCTTAAATCACGGAAATTTGAGCAATCTATCCAAGATCTCCAATTACTCAGGAAGTAATTTGTTCAGGAAGAAAAAGAAACAAATGAACAAAAACATTATCAAAGTTGAGAACTGATGCAAAACATCATTTGCAAGCAATATTCAGTTTAAAAAGAAAAGTCCACTGGACTAGACACCAGGAATCTGGTTTTAATGCTAACTAGCTACATAAACTTAGCTAAGTCATTTTTATCTATCTTGTCAAAATAGTCTGCTTTTGTTTTTAATTAATGGACATGATTGAACAGATATGATTTTTAAGGTCCCACTCAGCTCCCAGATATCCTGGCAAATTTTAAATATAATATGACTAGCACAAAATCTGTGAGAGCATGACATCTAGTGGCTTCTTCGTTTATATATATTCTGACTAACAATTCCAATGAAGTCACCACTGATGACTACAATCCCATACATTAAAATATTTACAGTTTTAAAACATAGAGGAGGGGGTACCTGGATGGCTCAGTGGTTGAGCGTCTGCTTTCACCTCAAGTCTGTGATCCCAAGATCCTGGGATCAAGTCCCACATAGGCTCCCCAGGGGGAGTCTACTTTTCCCTCTGCCTATGTCTCTGTCTCTCTGTGTCTCTCATGAATAAATAAATAAAACCTTTTTTAAAAAAAATAGGGAATCTAGACCATCATCTAGTTCAACCCACTCCCTTTACACTTATATCAACTGAGAACCAAAACAGTCATGTCCTTGCTTAAAGACACACAGCTAGAGGTTACCCAAGTCTACTGAGTCTAAATCTGGTGTGTTTGGTTTGGTTTTTACATTTTTAATTTCCCCACAAAAGCCAAAATAAATAAACAAATAAAAGGCAAGAAATAATGCCAGAAAAGACCAAGGAGGATTTTATTCCTTTGTGCAAGATTATTATCTGTTGACGGTTATCATACTGTTTTCTAATGTTTATTTAGATGTTTAACTAACCCCATTAGTCATGAGGTTCATGAGGCTAGGAACCCCAGGTGTCACTCATTTCTGCAGCCCCAGCACTAGAGTTATACTGAACCTATTACTCAGACTCCAATCTATCCATTATCTTTCATCTCTCTACCTACCTTTCATTCAAGGTTTAATAACATACTGTCAATGCATCCTTTTTAGAATTCAGCGAGGAGTGTGCAATCCTATAAGATATGAATGTAACTGTGTATTTTTAAAATGCAACTGTGTATTTTATGTGTGCCCAAAAATAAGACAAATTTATTGAACTATTTTCTTCCCAACTTTCTGTTGGAAAACTATCTATCTTGGGATGCCTGGGTAGCTCAGCTGTTAAGCATCTTCCTTTGGCTCAAGGCGTAATCGAGTCTCACATCGGGCTTCCTGCACGGAGCCTGCTTCTCCCTCTGCCCATATCTCTGCCTCTCCCACGCACCGTCTCTTTGTCTTTCATGAATAAATAAATCTTAAAAAAAAAAAGAAAGAAAGAAAGAAAAAGTATCTTCATTCTGCATCACTTATGTGGGACTGACCCAATCTTTCTCAGTGCCAAAAGTTCATGATGAAGGGCAGGCCAGTCCCTGCTGTCTTTCCCCTAGCCAAAGTTATTGGGTTGGAGACTTTTTTGCTAAAGCCAACGGGAAAAATGCCTCCTCTTCATCTGGAATCTTGAGATGATATAGACTTGAAATAGCGAGTGGCCATTTTTCCAACCACATGGAAGAAACTCCTCTAAAATTGTAGCTAGCACATGAAGGAAAGTAGAGATAGAGACTGGCCTGACAATATCAAAGATCCTGAATCTGGCCATTGGTTTTCTTTTTACTTCGAACGTTCTTGAGTGGGTTTCTGTCTCTTGAAAGCAAGTGCTGATAATACTAAGATAAATGACTCCAAAAGCAATTTTGTTTTCCAAAAGCAATTTTTGAGGACAATTCTTTCAAATTTAATTTCTGTTTCCATGTAAGACGAGGCAACAGGATCCACTCAGCATGAAAATAGAAAGCCATATCCTAGATATGAAATACAAATTATCTCTTCCTCCAAATGCCTATAGAATGCATTATCTGATTCCACAATTAAATATTTATTGATAGCCTCTATGTTGAGATATTTTATTTCTTTAAGCATATTGTGGACTCCCATAAGGTACAAATCACAGAATAGCTTAGAGCAAAGCAAGCACTTAATAAATATTTCTTAATGAGTGTAAGGTCTAAATTGTGTGTAACTATTCAGTTATATGTAACACCCTCAGAAAATATTTTATGATAATTATTTCAAATGAAGAAAAAAGAATTTCCTAATTAAACAAAACTTTCAGTAAAGGAGAGACTTATTATATAATTTACAGAATTGTCTCCTAAGTGGCTGGTGTCATGTGGCCCTGACTGCTAGTTTCCCACTAAAATCTGTTCTTCCCAACAATGACAGAAATTAAGCTAGGTACATGACTATCCAGGTAGAGACTGGATTCCCCAGTCTCTAGGAGCTATGCAACTAAGATTGGACCAATGGGATGTGAATTGAAGTGATGATGTGCCACTTCTGGGTCTGGGCCTTAACAAATTTGGCTTGGGGATGCCTGGGTGGCTCAGGGGTTGAGCGTCTGCTTTTGGCTCAGGGTGTGATTCTGGGTCCAGGGATCAAGTCCCACATCAGGCTCCCTGTGAGGAGCCTGCTTCTCCGTCTATGTCTCTGCCTCTCTCTCTCTCTCTCTCTGTGTCTTGTGAATCAATAAAATCTTTTAAAAAACAAGCAAACAAATTTAGCTTGAACAATTTCGTTATCTGTTTCCTTTCTTTTTGTACATTACAATACACGAGTGCCAGCAAACCAAGTGCTACCAGGCAGATGAGAACAACACTCTAAGTCAGGGGCCAGTAAACTATAGCCCACAGACCAGTTACTTGCTTTTTTTGTAAATAAAATATTGGAATACAGCTATCCTATTTGTTTATAGCTGCTTTTGCACTACAATGACAGAGTTGACTGAGTATTTGCAACAAACACTATATTTGTCTGCAAGCCTACAATATTTACTATCTGGCTCTTTCAGATAAAGTTGCCAGACATAGGGATTCACTATGGCTAGAAGAAAGCATGAATGTACCACCATGTTCCTTTTGGCTCCAGGAAAGTTGGACCAACAGTGTTCCACTTTAATTGACCCTCCAAACTGAGAAGAACTTAGCTAACTATATATGTCCTCTAACTAGCTCAGCAACTCAGATTGAAGTCTCAAAATCAACCCTGCCAAGTCAGTTCTTGGGAAGATAATTAAAGATTATCCAAAAAGTCAATGGGAAGATGTAATAGTTAATTTTCTGTGTCATCTTTAGTAGGCCAGAGGGTGCCTGGATATTGGTAAAACATTTTGGGGGAATATGTCTATGTTTCTAAGTAAGGAAAACATTTGAATAAGTAGACCGAATAAAGCAGATTACCCTCCCCAATGCCGGTGGCCTCATCTAATCAATTGAAGCCCCGAATAGAACAAAAAAGTTGAGTTAGAGGGAACTACAACATACCCTTTGGAGATGGGTCCAGAACCTCCAAAGAGCTATTCAAATATTCTTAGGAGGCAAGGGGCATATGATTTCTTGTCTGCATCAAACTTGAGCTCTTATTTTTAAAGAACATTGATTACTCTAAGGCAAAATTAAGTAGAAAACTAAAAGAGCAAACAGAAGTAAAAAAATCAGTGCCCAAGCTGTGTCTCTAGACCAGTGTCTCTAAGCCCTGGGTGGCAAAGCACGAGATATTCAACACTCCCCACTCTGCCCTGCAAGAGTGCTGGGGGAACTACTTTTTAAAACCTGGCAGTCAGCTTTACTCTAAGCTTCATGTATTATCAGGATCCTGGCAAGAATAGCTGGCATTTATAAACTAAGTAATTTGAAGAAAAATTAATAAATGGACTATTTCCAAAGGTATGGGCATGACACGGGGAAAACACAGGATATAGTGTATTACTTTGAACTAATAATATCGCCCTTACTCCTGAAATGTTATTGGGAAGGAGCATCTCACGAACCACTGGATTCAGAGAGCTACTTAGGAAAGACAGTCTAATGAGGGTTATGACATTTAATCAAGGGATGCAGCCAGGCCATGAAGACCCTAAAAGGAAAGTAGTTGAGTAATAAATATAGGCATCTCACCTCCCCTCACTCCTTCTGATTGAATGCTGGTACTTTGTATTGACTAAATCCAATGGGTATTGAGAAAGCAAGAGGATTATTTGGTGAAAGTCATTGTCTGAATCCATTCAGGATGCTATAACAGAATACCATAGACTAGGTGGCTCATAAATAATAAGAATTTTTTTCTCATAGTCTGAAGGCAGTCCAAGATCAAGGCATCAGCAGATTTGGGCTCTGGTGAGAGCCATTTCCTGGTTCATAGATGTCTTCATGTTGCAACCTCACATGGTGGAAGGGATGAAGGAGCTCTCTGCAGTCTCCTTTATAAGGTCACTGATCCCATTCATGAGGCCTTCACTTCAATATTTAGCACTTCCCAAAGGTTTCACTTTCTAATGTCATCATATTGGTGGTTAGGATTTCAACAAATGAATTGTTGGAGAAACACAAATATTCAGCCTATTAAAGTCCATCTCCAACTCAGACCCAGGGGAAGAGTGGGAAGTAGATCTGGAGGAAAAAATCAGAAACTCTACAACAGGTTCCATCCATTGTGATCCTCAGCATGCATTCTTGTCCTTAATTCAAATGAAAAATTCATGTCATCAGCATATAAACCATTTAATTCTGATTGTTACCCATTCATTCATGTTTTCACCTGAAAACTAAATGTTAGCTAGCATTATTATTCTTCATATAATGAAGAGGGATAGAAATAATAAGAAAAAGAAACAGATAAAATATATATAGTACAGCACTTCTATAGTTGTTAACTAGCCTAAAGCTGGTAGTCATGGCTATCTGCTTTCCCCACTCATTTCAAAGTCCTTTTACCGCCTGATCACATGTCAGCTGGATTCTTTAGTTGGTAGGGAAATCCAAATATTTTATTTCCACGGTGTACTAGTCTTTGCCGACCTTGTCTTTACTGGATTGCCACAGCTTTACATCGAACAGGACTATTTGTCATAGGAATGTTATAAGGTACTCTAGTGACTCTCTGGGTTCTAAACATAATCTTCCTTGCATTCACTGTAGAGTAGAAACCTAATTTCCCACTGATTAACAGAATTAGGCATCCTGGCTAGTACGGTCACATGAAAGGTGGAGAGGAGGTGAGGAAGTAAAGCTAGATCCCAAATAAAAGGACCACATCCCTCTGTCTCTACTCCATACCACTATGATCCACTCTCTATTGCACAGAGTGACATTCCTAAAGCAAATCTGATAGATCACATCCCTCTTACAGTTCTTCATTGTTCCTGGAAAAGAGCCTATGCTCTTTATATCTTGGCCATTATCTCTAAATTCTGGCTTTCTGTCCAAGAGAGGCAGAATTCTTTTACCACCACCCCCCCATTTCCACATGCCCCCTTATAGACACAGGCCTGTAAACGTCTTTCAGTTTTGTTTTATTGTTTTCCACACGCTGAGGTTATTCTTCACTTGCAAGATTGTCATTCAGCAAAGAAAAATTAGATCATCCCATTTACATATACATAAAAAGAAAACAGGTAACATAAACTATTTATCCTTAAAACCTTTCTGGAACAATTAACTAATAAATAGACAGTAAACACATGCTATATATTAATCCCTTGGAAAAGGTGCAACAATGAATACAGTGGTGTAAAATAACATTTGTGTCTTCAGTTAGCCTTATAAATAATATGGAGACAATATTCTTAGACATTAAAATAAAAATTAAAAATGATAAAAGATACAAACACTAAGATCAAAGTAACAACAGAAGTTCCTTCATATGCTTTCATATGACCATCTATGATTGCCAGGAAATAACCTAAGGTGGGGGTAATGCAGTTTGTAAGCAGAAGAAATACAAATTTTGGAGACAAATAGACCTGTGGTCCACTCCTAATCCTTTTCCTAACTGTAAAACGACCAAACCACTTAACCTTCCTAAATCTGTTTCCTCAATGATGAGGTATCATGCAGCATGATCATAGGATTAAATGAGTTGCTCAAGAGGAATTGCTGTTATTAAGATAAGATTTCCACCTGGAACACAGATATTTAAATGAGAGGCACCTAGACTGGAATCCTGTTAAAAAGAAAACCACAGTCCCAAGATGGAGTCAGTCATGCTATGCCAAATCACCAAACCAGGGCTTAATACCTAATCTAATTTCAGTTTCAACCTCTTTCAGAAATGTAGTTTTAACAGACCAGGAATTTTCTGGTCACCAATGAGATCATCTTCCAGGCGCCCCTCTCCATTCCCCAAAAGAAGTTGAAGTAATAATAAAAAAAAGAAGTTAAGGTAATCTGCATGATTAGACCCCCTGCCCACTCCCCTTCAGGGAAAGAACCTTGGCTGATGCAATACTTTCTTTTTGCTAATGATTTCTTGTCCTACCCTCCTTCCTAAAAAACCTTTTCCATTCTTAACTACTCCTCTCCAACCTCTCTTCAACTTGCTAGGTGAGATGATGCCAGATTCATGAATAGCTTTAAAAAGCCTATTAGATCTTCAAATTTACTCAATCGGATTTTTGTTTTTTAACACCCTTGAGATGTAAATGACCATTCTGCAGACAGAGGGCCCCTGACTGGTGAGGAACTGAAGAGAAGAATCCCATCTCTATCCATCTTGGAGGAAGAAAAATCTCTGGAAAGAAAAGTGGCTTCTAGCATCTTAAGAAGAATGGGAGATACATTGAGTCCTATGGGCCGCACAGAAAAAGGGTGAGGTGAGAAACTGAAAATGTGTCTCTTAATTGCTAGGAGGCATATTAAGGTCTCCAACATTTGATGGATTTCCAAGAGAATTGTATACCTGATATATGCTCTAGACATAAATGGTAACTATGGGTTTGCTAAGGTCTTATGCTGGGTATTGAGAGATGGCAAGATTTAGGTGGATCTGAAGGATAAGTATGTGAACAAGTGAGCAAAGGCCAGGACACAGAAAAACAGTATGTCAGTTTTCCTGGGGTACATCTATTTCACTGGAAGCTATGAGTGCAGAGAAGAAAGGTAAACTGGGAAGTGATTAGGATCCAAGCTGTGAAAATCTTTTAATGATAGGATCAAAACAACCATTGCTCTAGGCAATGAAAGACCATCATAAGGTTGTCAGCAGAGAAGAGAGAGGACAAAAGTGAAGATTAATTCCGGGGGATTTTTCTGTATAGCTTCTAAAGAACCTAGAATAAGCCTGAGAGGGTAATTAACCAGAACATTCATTTCCCCAAACAAAATGAACTTTTATAGCCCTTTAGAGTTTTCAAAGTACTTTTCATACATCTACTTTCATTTTACTTTCCCAGCAAGTTCCAGAATCATGTGTTAATCTCATTTTACAGCTAAAGAACGCAAATATATCACACAAGGTCCAAACAGGAAACAGATGGCAAACTCGAATTAGAGTAATTTAAAGTGTTTATTTACAACAGGTCATAAAAGGATAGTGGAGGTGTAGAGAACCTGGGGCCAGTAATAGTGGGAAATCTGTAACCACTCGTAGGCCAGGAGCGGTGAGAAAAGCCAGCCGTACTGGAACCTACAAGGAAAGAATTGTGTAGAAAGGATTGCCATGAGATGAGCAGTGCCTTTGGCAGTGAAACATCAGCAGGCCAAAGCAACCTCCTCTGAAGGAAGCGTCAGGGGAACAAAAACCATGATTTTGTTTTCTGCCTCCCCTTTCCTGTTAAGGGTCCCATTGGCTGGACGCAACTAGAAGGTAATGACCCAGGAGTCTGTTGATGCAGGCCATAGCTTTTCCCCTTCAACATCTTCTCACATCTTTCCTCCACATGAGTTTATATCCCTAACACGAAAGACACATGAAATCCCTTATGATTATGATTATGATTGTGTGTCATCATGGAGTGGTATTGATTCAATAATATCCCCTCATGATACCTAAAGTGTTAGCTACCTCTGGTGTTCTTCACATGTGACAGGAGGAAAAGTTGGGATGGGGGGAGAAAGAAGTGATGTGAAACATAATTACTACAATCCATACTTCTTTCTGATCATGAGGGTTAAATCAGTAACCATAGCACCAGGACAAGCTTCATGGGTGTACATCCCCTGCGGCCACATGGAACCCTAAACTTAGAAGGGTCCTGGACTTAGTCAACACTCTCCTGTTGATATACTGAAGCTCCTAATAATATTTGAGCAAGGGGCCCACATATTTATTTTGCCTTGGGTTCTGCAAATTATGTAGCCAATCCTGCATAGCTTCCTTTTTTTGTAAAGATTTATTTATTTATTCATGAGAGACACAGGGAGAGAGAGAGAGGCAGAGATACAGGCAGAGAGAGAAGCAGGCTCCTCGCAGGGAGCCCAGTATGGGACTCGATTCTTGATCCACATCCTGAGCCAAAGGCAGAAACTCAACCGCTGAGCCACTCAGGCAACCCAATAGCTTCCTTTTTCTAGCATCTAATCAAGTTACCTTAGCCTTTGTCAGAGTTTGACCCAAACCTCCTTCCTTGTCTTTATTGGGTTTTCCATTAGATAACACAGTACTTAAAAAACGGCTTGTTAATATTCTGGGTTCCTGACAAAATCCTCCTTTATATAGCAGAAACCCATTTGGCCTTCACTAATTAGGATCAATTATTCTGGCCAGAACAGCAACCTCCAATTCTGCTTGTGGGTATAGCAGCCTGTGGAGCCCCAAAAGGTCAGGGGGGGCAGTCCCAACCAATTCATTTGAATCATGACTGTACCCGCTTAGGGACTAGGACCTTCAAAATTATCTAGCCCAAAGTTATAAGTACCAGAAACAGAAATTCTTCAGATGAGTTATTGAGGGTTAATAATGAGAAAGATATCTCCTTCATCCCTGAATTCATGAATTCTGGCCATAGAATTAAAAGTCCCATACATTGGCAAAAGTTTAGGGCATATACCCAATGGTATATTGGTAAATGTTTAACAACCAGCTCTCTGAGAAAACAATAAGCCCTGATTTGTAAGCTTTGCCAGTTTCTGAGGTATAAATATTCCCACCATGGCTAATTTCAAGCTACTAACATCTGAACTCTGTTTTAGGAACAGATATGCAGTATATAGTATTTAACATGCTCATAAAATAGACAAAAATGAGCTCAAGAACATAGATAATACTTTATGTAGTAAAATAATTAGGAAGTGGGAAGTTTTGAATATTTATTACCTCTTTTTTTAATTTTTTTTATTTATTACCTCTTAAATACAATATTTAACTTTAGATTATAGAACCATAAATTAAGTATATATGTATTATATATATATACCATTTATATATGTGTATACATGGCAAATATGTAAAGTTATTTCAGAATAAAAGTTTCTATACTTTGTATTTTAAAATCATTCTATATTTACAGGAGAATTGCAAAAAGAATACAGAGTTCCCATGTGCCCTTCACCCAGATTCTTCTAATATTTTATCTTACATGACTATGGTACATTTATGAAAGCTAAGAAATTAACACTAATGCAATATACAAACTAAATTGCAGACTTCATTTGAATTCCATCAGTTTTTCCACTAATATCCTTTTTCTGTACCCAAATCCAATAATCCAATTCAGAATACCACGTCACATTTAATATAATTTAATTTTTAACCACAGCTATGCTTAACAACTGACGTACAAAATTTCTGAACCGTTTTGCAACTGTTTATATTGTGACCAGGAGCAGATTTTTTACATTAGTTATAGCTGGCATTTAACTGGAGCAAGCCAGGCACCTGTCCTTATAAGCAGGTTGTATGGGCCTCAAAGAATGGCTATGTCAGTTTTTCCTCGCACTGAACACTGGGCTTGGATATTCTATTAGGTATTACAAAACAAAACAAAACAAAACAAAACAAAACAAAACAATATTTGTTTTTCACAGTATTTTTCAGCCAATGTACAAGATGATAAAGTACAAAGGCAACTAATATGTATGGGCTATGGAGTAGTCCTGTGTGATAGTACTAGTACTAGTTTAAGTATTAGGTCTAGGTATCCAGAGATAGATCAACTGCCCTAAAATCTATGCCTGTTTCCATGGTTTTGGAACTGTATTTAAAGGTAAAGATAAAAGTAAAGGTAAAGGTAAAAAAAAAAAAAAAAAAAAAAAAAAACTTTTAAAAAATTTTGTGCTTTGTCCAGAGGTTTCACAAGTAGGTTCTTGGGAGTTAAGAAAATTAAAGAATAAATAAATAAATAAAGATTGGTGTTATTGACAACAATAAAAAAAAAAAAAGAACATGGGCCTTTTATTATAAAGAGAATATGCTCTCTGGGGTACTGAAGTAGAGAAGAAATTCAATTAAATTATTGTAAACCTAGAGGTTTATAATACAACCCAAAAGTAATTAAATTTTTAAAAAGATAAAAGAAGGCTGGTTGATTATGCTGGGAAAGACAGATGTTCCCTCAAAAATTATTATATTAGAAGAAAGAAAGGAGAAGTGGCATCTTTAAGGAAAGGATAAATACGTATAAAATGGAGTAACTTCTAAATGTAGTAGAGGAGTAAGGTATTCTTCAAAAAAGTAGTAGAAAGCAGGGGTATGTTCAATGTTATTAGACCAGAACAATAACTAAGAGATCCAATGAAATCCAACCTAACAGAAGATGGAAAGCAAGGTCTCTAGACAAACCAGAATAACTCACTTATAAGAAACCAGGATTCAAATACCATAGAAAATGCCCTCTTTAAAGTATAGATACATTCTCTATTTTGGAACTATCTACCAAAGGCTGACACTGTCATGCAAGGTGCCCTAAAGACATTGGAGTTTCAGGTTGACAGTTATTATATCTGTGCCCTGAGTAAACATCATCTCCTAAAATTGCATTAGCATTATCTTCTGTGCTATTGCCTATATAGATGTATTTTGTATGGTATGAATGTGTGTGATGATTGGTATCATTTCTAATGATATTCACAATTTTAATCATATTTTTTTAGATTAACTGTAAAGAAATCAGAAGAAAAAACCCACATCAGTAAGGACCACATGTCTGATAGCTCTAAATATTTTACACTAAAACATAAACCAAGGAAAATGTTATTTGGAAAACATTACGTCAATCCAAGTATGACTGGTGGGCAATTTTATCATAATGAACACCTTGTAAGTGTAGCGTCACATTTCCAAAGTACATTCACGAAACAATTTCTGTTAGATACTGTCAGAAGTTCAGCATCCCTACCTCCCCTTCCAACAAAAACTCCCACAAAAAAACTCCGTTTTAAGAGAAATAGCTCTCAAATTTTTTATAGTGAAAGTATTGCCAAATGAATCACAAACACATTTTGCCTTAGAGATATTATTCATAGCACCTGTCATGGTCAGCATCCTCCCCCCTTTTTAAAAAAGATTTTATTTATTTATTCATGAGAGACACAGAGAGAAAGGCAGAGACATAGGCAGAGAAAGAAGCAGGCTCCCTGCAAGGAGCCTGATGTGGGACTTGATCCCATACCCTGGGATCAGGTCCTGAGCCAAAGGCAGATGCTCAACCACTGAGCCACCCATGCGTCCCAGTGAGCATCCCCTTCTAAAGATGCCCACGCTCCATAATGAGGAAAGCATCTTATGGCTGCAGTGTGATGGCTAAACCATATGACCAGCCCCACAGCCACTGCTGAGTAGGCTAGGGGAGACACCTGACCTTCAGGAACAACCAATCAATTCGTAAGCTAGCCTGTGGCCTATGATTATACAGTCTAGTAATTAGCCACTCTCATTCTCCTTGGAAATTTGAACCATGACATATAAAGTAAACTGGTCAGCTGGTAATAGGAGGAGGAGCAAGAGACAAGAGTAACTGAATCATGTTAATAGTGGAGTATTAGAGCTCAAGTCACACCTTCTTGTCACTATAGTTAACTATCAAGCTACAGTCCCTGCCCCCTCCAGGGAGGCCCAATTATTTATTTTTTCCTGCAGTCCACATGGCCTGGCTATATAGATGAGATTTCTATTTCCCCTTCTACTTCATGTAGTTTTATTTTTTTTTAAAGATTCATTCATTTTAGAGAGAGAGAGAGAAAACGAGCATGAGAGACACCATGAGTTGGGGGGAGGGCCAGAGGGAGAGAATCTTCAAGCAGAATCCCTGCTGAGAACGGAGCCCCAAATAGGGTTCCATCTCACAATCCATCTCACATTGTGAGAGCCAAAACCAAGAGTGCCACACTCAACTGACTGAGCCACACAGGTGCCCCTACTTCATGAAGTTTTAGAATAAATTCATTTGTCAAAAATCACCAAATGACTCCGTTTCTTGCAACTAAAAGTGCACCTTTCCCCATTCTCCCTGTAATCAGATTCATACCTAACTGGCCATTTCCCAGCGGTGTGTTTTCCTGAGATGTACTACAACCAAAGCAGAACTTTCCATGCATATTTTCCATTGTTGCATACTCTAATTTTTTTTTAAAAATGTTTTTACATGAGTGATTTAAAAATTATTATATTGAATCTTCTCTACTTCATATTTTTAAAAAGTTGATTATATGCAATCATCTATTATTTGTAAAATTATTTGTTGTATAGTTCATAAATAATTTTGTTTCACTTCTGAAGGCAGAGCTGTTGAGAGTTACTGTCATAAAAAGTGTATAGGTTAGAGGGCATCAATTATAACACTGGAAGTCAATCAACAGTCTTCTTGTTAGTAAACAGACAAAAGTTGAAAAACAACATATGGTGCTCTGGATCTGGGATCTGTTGGAAGCTCCCATTATCTTTGCTCAACCCTAAATGCACATACGATAAGGAAAAAAACCCTGATCCTAACATTAGAAGGCACTGTGCCATTGGAATAGATATTCCCTGAGAGGTTTCCACACTAGCAGCTAATTTTTATAGCTTCTCCTACATTCCCATAGCATATTCAATCTCCCAGAAGAGATTTCTGCATTTTCTTTCTTAGACCAGGACTGGTTCTGAGGTTGAATGAGAATAAGGGGTTAAGAAAAGCTGCTACAGGCCAAGTTGCATAGCAGTAAAAGGAGCCTGCAATTGTTAGCCTATACTGTTCTTCGTCTAGCAAATTCAGTAATTTTGATCTTTCTGGTCCTCATTATCCTCACTAAAAATTAGGATACAATTCAGGCACACACATATACAATGAACATAATTAAATCATTTTACATTGGAAAGTAAGACTAGATCTTGTTAATTCTCATTCTAATTTAAATACGTCAGATTGGTCTACTTAAGCCTATTAAAATTGTGTATAACTGCTGGAACTTCTTAAGAACACCCAACAAGTAGTAATAGTGATCTACTCTTAATATAAACCTTCCACATACAGTAATTTCGGGAGTTTGGCTTCTTTCTTTGACAGTACAAATTAAGTAATTTTTCAAATAAAATTTGTCTCAACACTTACTGCCCTCACATTTACTGAACAACTGTGTTCCAGGCTTACATCTAGTAGGTGCTGGCAAAGGATATACAAGTTGTGCTTTCGTTTTCAAAGGAGGAGACAATAACCTTCTGAAATTGTGAAAGTGATTGGCTAGGTGCTGAGAGCTACATGAAGCTACCTGCAGATAAACAGGGAGATGTGCTCCATCCAGTAAGGGTGGTCAAGAAATGGTTCCCCTACGAAAATGGTTCTTGAGATCTGACAAATAAGTCGGGGCTCATATGGGCAAAAAGTGTGCAGGGGGAAGGCAGAGATGAAGATGGGGAGAGCCATCTCAGTGATGACATTTTGCAATATAGGTGAGGTCCGGAGCCTACAAGCAAGAAAGAATTATTGAGCCATCTTTGGTGCAAAATGATGGTTTTATCAAAGCGCGGGGCCAGGTTCCCTTGGGCAGAAGAGCGGCTGCCTCCCCTCCCCCACCCCCCGCCCCGGCCAGGGAAGGGTGGCCGATTATACACACCCAGGAGGTGGGGGAAGTAAGCAAAGGGGAGATTTCAAAAGGATTTTCCTATGCAAAGGAGGACCTACAAGATACTGGAGGCCTTGCCTTCGTCAAGTTAAAGATTGCTTTTCCCTCCAGCAAGGTATTTACGTTAAGACAACTGGAAGCTTCCTGAAGAATGTCACACAGATCCCACCCTGGGGAGGGATTGTTTGTGGGAGATCAGCTGTGCTTTATCCTCAGCTGGCCCTGCTCCCTCATCATTTGCACGTACAAAATAATAATAATAATAATAATTATAATAATTATTATTATTATTGTGGGAGAGCACCTAAGGAAAAAAAGTTTACTACGGTTCCAGTTTAACGTGTAGTGAAGGGGCGAGAAAACGGAGCAACCAGGAGCCTTCAAAGCCCTGTTTATTCTAAGAGTAACGGAAAGCCTCTTAAGAGTTTTGAGCAGAATGTGGCCGTGATCACAGGTGCATTTGAAAAAGACCATCCTGGTGCCTTTTGAAAACCGAGACGCTGGGTTCGTTGATGTTTGTGTTAGGAGGACTCGGAAGGTGGCGGGTTGTCGGGGGCTGACGCTGAGTTAAGTGAAATCCGTTCAGTTCGGGGATGAAGTACCGCAGCTGTGGAGCTCACCGCACTTCCGGTTCCAAGTCAGCAATTGTTTTGGAGCCGGCTGGGAAAAAAGGAGAATAGGCCCGTTCGATCCCAAGCACGGAGGCTTCCGCGCGAGATGCGTGGAGCCAGCGCGTGCATTTCCGTAAGTAAGAGCCTCACTGCACTTCCACGGGCCCCCGGACGTGCTCTCCGGGGCGTCCCAGGTTAGAGGCGGCTGCTCGTACCGAGGAAAGGCGCCCGTCCCGGCGTCACCCAGGCCTGGGGCTCGGGGAGCCCGCACTGCCACGAGGAGGGCCCCAGATCCCTGTAGAGGCCCCAGATCTTGGCCGTCACGCCAGGCCCGGCGGAGCGGAAGCCGCAGGACGCTCCGGGCTCCACGCCGGGGTCAGTCCAGTGACCGGGACGCCATTCATGTCCCCGGAAGCTTCCCAGGGGCTCGGAGCAAGCCCCGCCCAGGCGCTACGGTGGCTGCAGAGGTCCCTGACTCACGGCGTGGAAGACGCGCACGCGCATTGAGGACTTCTAGGCTCAGGACGGGTTAAACCCGCCTCCGCAGGGACTTCAGCGCCGCAGATCCCTTTCCCAGACCTCCGCTCCGGTTTCCTAAAGGACTGTCACGCAACATGGTTTTCCATTGGTTTACAGACGGAAGGACCCGCCTTCCCCCGTCGTCGATTGGCTGCCCCTGGATCGGGAGGCGGGGCTTGGGCGCCTTCCGATTGCATCAGCGGGTCCCTTCCGGGCCACGTGGCGCAAGCGCAGTGTTCCCGGAGCCTCCGCTTGGCTCTGAGCGGCCTCGGCTCTCCTCTCGTCCAGGGCGTCGCTTCGGGGTTGCGTCTTCGGTTCGTGGTGTGTTGATGTCCCAGGAGAAGGACAGAAGCCCTGCAGGGGAGATGGGGGTCGAGGAGAAGCCGGTGAGCGAACTGAGAGGAGCCCGGAGGCCAGCTGGGGCTCTGCTCCGTGTCCGTGGTGCCCGGCTAGGCGGGAAGGAGGAAGCGGCCCGGGCGTGGGGGGCCGAGGGACCCCAGGGGGATGGTGGAGCCCCTGGGCGAGTCAGAGCCTCTTTGGGGGGAACGATCGTCCATTTATAAAGTGGGGCAGGACCTTGCAGGTCCGTCTCTAGGTCCATCCCCTTTTTGCAGAAGAAGAAACTGAGACCCTGAGTGACAGACTAGCTTGCAGCCGGACGCCTAATTAGAAGCCGAGACAGAATTGGAATCTAGGACTCGGGATTCCCAGCGTAATGTTTTTGATTCCACCTTAGACGAGAAGAACATTGCAAAACCTCATTTAATCCTAAAGCCCTGTAGGGATGGATAAAGGGCTTCAGTTTAAGGAAGGGAAAACCGAGTCCTTGAGATCTGACCCAACTTAGCCCACGTTTGGGTGGTTTATAATAAGCGGTGGCGGCCGGGTGACCCCAGGTGACAAACCTTAGAGAGATTACACACTTCCCTTCCTGGTGCTGTAGATGTGCCTTATCACATTCACACATGCTGATCGTTTCATCTTTGAGCTTTCCCTTTGGTGTCCTCCATCCCTTAGGAACAACCCCCAGGTCACTGTCAACACCCACCAGGATGACTTTTTTTTTTTTTTAAATTATGATCAACAAACATCATGTATTCATTCTGCTGGAAGATGAAGCTGGGAAGGTGAAAAGGACCTAGTGGCTGACATAGAGGTGTGTGAGGCAGGAAAACAGTCATTGTGCAGCGTGATCGGCTCGGATTACTGAAAAGAGGGAGCGCCTAACTCTGCTTGGGAAGGGCTCGTTTGAGTTCATTTGGAAATTATAGGAGTCTAAGTTCACCAGGTAAACCAGGCAGGGCAGTGCTCCCCAGGTAAAAAAGGTAGCAAGGGCCGTGAAAAGGCACACCCAGAAGTGCCTGTGAGGTTGCTTGCAAGGGATGAGCCCGAAGGGGGAGCTACAGCTCTCAGAAGGACTTGAGATACTTGAAATTGTATTCTACAGGTGAAAGTTTTTAAGCAGGGAAATGTTCGATGTGGATTGTAGTTTTAAAGATTCTGGGGACACCTGGGTGGCTCAGCAGTCGAGCATCTGCCTTCGGGTCAGGACGTGATCCCAGGTCCAGGGATCGAGTCCCAATCAGGTTCCTGCATGGAGCCTGCTTCTCCCTCTGTCTCTCATGAATAAATAAATAAAATCTTTTAAAAAAATAAATAAGGATTATTCTGGCATGGGATGGAAGGTGTGTTGGAAAGAGGTGAGGCCACAAGCAGAGGAGGCTGTTGCAGCAGTCCAAGTGAGAAGTGGCGATATCTTAGGCTAAAGAGCCTCAGCCCTAACTCTCTGAAAGGATAAGTCACATAGAAGCTACAATTTTCTCATCAGTAAAATGAAGATGTCCTCTAAGTCAGGAATAGAGTGGGGGGAAATGCAAATGTGCACATTGTAAACTGTATAAATCAAATTTAAGGGCATAGTTTTCCCCGTTTATATTTTTTCCACTTAAAAATGATATCTTTATTGTTTTGTAACTTGTTTACTTTTTTTTTTTTTTTTTGCTTAATAGTCTGTATTCAACAATTTTCCATGTCCACAAATATGTTATGCCATTCTTAACTGGAGGTGATGTAAAGCTATCAAATAAATACATAATTTCTCCTTTCTGTAACAGTAATTATACAATACCTCATATTATGCACTACATGCATTAATTCAACTTTTTCAGTCCTTACAATTGAACTAGGTTCTGTTATTGTCCTCATTATACAGATGAAGAAATAGGCAAAGAGCAAGTAGCTTGCTCAAACCCAATTTTCTGTAACCAATACTCATAGCTCCAGTGCTGTCCTGCGTCCTGTCACCTGCGTGGAAATGAGTCCGGGACAGATAACTCCATCAAACTACATGACTTCCAGGACATACCTCTCACAGCTGTGCCAGTCTCTGGGGTTGAATTTAATTAAACTACACTGTAGGTACTTTTGGTACTTTACCTTCAACTCCTAAATATCGCGAGGAAGGTAATTCTGGAGCTTCCCTTCACAATCCCAACTGTGTTCTAACTTTTGGATTGAAATTTTAGGGCGCTTTTACGTAAATGCATAATGTATAAACTCACATTTTTTGTTCTGTTTTAATTGGAAATAGAGAACAGTCACCCAACGTTTTCCTAATTGTTGTAGTAAAGACGGAATGGACCTCAGGGTTCTAGAGAAACCTGTTTTAATGTCGTGGCTCTACTCCTTACTAGCTGTATACAAATAAGCAAAATATATTACCTTCTTTGGGCCTGTACTCTCATTTGTAAAAAAAAAAAAAAAGGTATTTAGAACACAAAATCTTTCTGTTAATTTTCTCCCTTTTCCTCTATCCCTGTTGGTTTGGCAAATACTCATATATGACCAAAACCAAAAGTATGTAATCAGAAAAACAAGTATCATTCTTTTTCCAGTTAGACGTGCACAAAAAAAAATAAATAAGCCTGCATACACCTGCAATTTTATCCCTCCTCTTACCAGGGATAATTTACTAGATACATTATTTTTATAGTAGAGCATTGGCATATAGAGGATCTTGTAACCCTATAACTTTATTGTTTAGTATAGGCTTTAGTTATGTTCATTATTTATCTATTGGCTATAAATGAACCTGAAAAGTTTATGAAATCCAGAATCCCTGAGTGGGAGAAGTTTTAGTTCAGCTTGAAATTAGAAGTCATATATTTTTAATTTAGTTTATTTTAAAAATTAATATAAGTATTACATTTCAAAATGCCCAATGGTTATATGGGTAAATAAATAATGGAATATTATTTGGCAATAAAAAATAGTGAAGTACTGATGTATGTAACATGAATGATCTTGAAATCATGCTAAGTGAAAGAAACCAGTCACAAAAGACCATATACTGCATGCCTCTCTTTAAATGAAAGCCCAGAATAGGCAAATACGTAGAAACAAAGTAGATTACTGATTTCCAGGTCCTAGGGAAAAGGGAAAATGGAGCCACTGCTAATGGGTACAGTGTTTCCTGTTGAGGTGATGAAAGTGTTTTAAGATTGACCTTGGTGATGGTTTAATGAATACATTAAAAACCATTGAATTATATACTTGATACAGGTGAATTGTATTCTGTAGGAAAAGATCTCAATAAAACTGAAAGAAATCAAAGACCACAAACATATAGGAGACTATAATAAAGTCCCCCCTTGCTCCCAGTTCTCCCCCCAAAACTCCTTCACTGCTGATGATAACTTCCCTCCTTGGAGTGGACCACTGTCAGCACCTGGATGGGTATCATTCCCGTGACTTAATGTGTGAACCTAGAAAAATTATCTAGGTTTTTCCAGTTTAATAGTGTGTGTAAGATGGAAATGATAATGCCAATCTCACAGGGCTGTCGAGAACCAGATATGATTGATTGTGGGGAAGCTTTGTAAGTTGTAAAACTTTTGTAGTGCAGTTTGCTTTAGGATGAATCTGTCAGAGCAGGGAAGTAAGGAATTAATTTCTGCAAAGATACCTTCACAGTGTCCCATAATGCATTTCAGGGTTTCTTGACCTTGTGGACTGGATAATTCTTTGGGGAGGCTGACCTGTGCACTGTGGAATGTTTAATAACCTCCCCCATCTCTACCCACTATGTGCCAGTTGCTGCACTCCCCAGTTGTGACAATGTTAGCTGATATTGCCAGGTACCCGCTAGGGGGCAAAATTTCTTCCGGTTGACAACCACCAGTATAGGCCAACTATACTGGTTGCCTTTTTGCACAGGACTTAGTACTTTAAAACTTTCTATGGCTTCATGTACTAATAAGTAAAGTCTACATTCCTTATGGTAACCCCATAGCCTTAGATGCTTGGTTGTCTGAGCCCTGGTTAGTCTTAACTGACATGATTTCAGTCTGTTTTAGTCAGCCTAAGGTTTTATCATTGTCTCTCATTTTTTTCTCATTTTCAATATTTTTTAACAGTTCTCCATTCTCAAAATCCAGCCTGTTGAAATTGTCATCTTTTAAAGTCAGTTGTCCTAACTTATTTGACATCTAATCATAGTGCTGCAGCTGTGTTCTTTCTTCCTCTGGGAGCTTCTCACATGTGTATGCCTCAGTTTCCCTGGAGAAATTAAATCTGCACACTGTAGGGTTTGGGTCTTATGTTTGCGTCTTTCCTAAGGTCTAACAAATGAAATTCAAGGACTGGAACATTATCAAGAAACTCCTGTCTTATTTTTTAAGATTTGTCTTTATTGCAGTGGTGAAAATTTTTAGCCTTTCAAAATCAGATTTACCCCCCTTTTTTTGAAATACATGCTAAAATAATATCCTCAGAACTTTTTTGGGTGCAGCATGAAGGAGTGTCGAATTAGAGTAAAATATAAAATCTTATTTCTCCTTTGCTTATGTAGGTTGGTGCTGGGGAGGAAAAGCGAAAGGAAGGAGGCAAGAAGAAGAACAAGGAAGGATCTGGAGATGGAGGTCGAGCAGAGGTGAATGTTTTAGAGCCCTGTTACCAAAGATTGACAGGTGGCGGGAACTGTCTCAGACTTACTCTGTATAAGGTTGTAATGATTTACATGGCACAAGATGGAACATTCAGGGAGAAGAATTAGGAAAGTCTTAGGGGGGAAAAGATCTGCAGCTATTTATTATTGGAAAAGGAAAACAACATTGAAGTATGATTGCAAAATAATCTGGAGTTAGATATGAAAATCAGAGAAAAAGTGTTGGAAGGAAGGGATTGGTAATTACTCAATTGCAAGATTGGACGCCAGCTGCCCGATCATTTGATTCAGGGAGATATTAGGAGGTAGAGACTTGATGTTTAAGTTTACATTGAATGCACCAAAAACTAAAGAAGGCCCAATTATTTGACCTGTCTCAGTGTTTCCATGAGGACTTGCTACTAGCATTTGGTTTTGAGCGAGATCTGAGGCCTCTCAGTTGTAAAGAAATGCTTACAGTTCCCCCCAGCTCACACTAAGAGGAGCTGGCATTTCAAAAGTCAGCCCAGAATCAACCTGGTTTCTGGGTAGTCTGCTTCAGGAGGCAGTTAAACTTGTCTTCCCACTTTATTTTTGAAGTTGAACTGCTGTGAACCAGGCTTCAGTTTTTGCTTTAGTCATTGCATTTTATTAGAGACTCCTTAGAAGACTACCAGGATGGAGAAGCACAAGGGAGCAGACTTTGTAGAAGTGTACTGTAGCACAGTAAACCGGCTTTACAGAGCTGCTCCTGTTAATGCTGCGTTGCTAAATGTGTAGTGCTGTCATTTACTGAAGGAAGGGTCAGTTTGTAGGTGATCAAGAACTACTAAGTGTTGCTTAGAGCCCTACCTAACCATTTCTCTTAGTTTTTGTCCATTATAGTCCACTGTAATTACGGGGGAAATCGTTGATTGTGAATTTTAAAATTTGCAGGTAAATAGAAAAATGCATGTTTCCTCATGTTTTTCATGCTTTTGGATACAGTGGTACATGTTACTCCATCACAGCTTCAAAATTAGCCTGCAAAGAGGAAAGAAAAGGTGCAATTAAAGTACCCTTCTGCATAGAGTATTTTAAGTACAAAACATGGTTTTATATGTCTTAAATGATCTGTCTGGAAAATTTGCAACGAGATGTCCAAGACCTTTCCTCCCCCTCTCTGCTCCCATCGCTTATCTACTTCTCTTACCTCCTTTATAAGGGCAACGTGTGGGTATTATTCTCTGAATTTGACAAGCACTTGCCTTGAATGGAAGCCCTTAAGTCAAATAAATTGATAGTTGGTTAAGAATTTTAAGTGGATGTGTAGTCTAATTAGCTGCATCAATTGATCATCCCTTGAACAAGATTGAAACAAAATGGTGGGACACCTGGGTGGCTCAGTGGTTGAGCGTCTGCCTTTTGCCCAAGGTGTGGTCCTAGAGTCCCAGGATCAAGTCCCATATTGGACTCCCTGCGTGGGGCCTGCTTCTTCCTCTGCGTGTCTCTGCCTCTCTCTCTCTTTCTCTCTGTCTCTCTTTTACAATCTTTAAAAAAAAAAATTGAAACAAAATGGAAAAGCCATTTTATTTCCAGTATTGTTCATAGCTATGTGTCACTTAGTTAGAAAAGACCTTCAGAGAACATTGTAAAAGGAAAAAAATCACCTTAATGCAAATAGCAAATGGTAATAATAGTTGTCCATTTAAGATATTAATAGCCCACATGTCTATTGTTACTTATATCTTTCTATTTTTTTTATTTTTCTATTTTTAAAAAAGTATTACAGTAAAAATTGTAAGAAGACCACATTTAATTCCTTTTCTAACCTTAATTTAAGACAGGATTAAGCCAGTGCTTAATGATTTGGGCAATCCATTTACCATGTTGAATTAGTAATTATAATTTTTGTATCGTCTGTTTTTATTATTTCTTTACTTTTTCTAAAAGAAAACAAGTATTTACTGATCATTTATTTCTTCATTTGTTGTCTTGCAGTTGAATCCTTGGCCCGAATATATTAACACACGTCTTGAGATGTATAATAAACTAAAAGCAGAACACGATTCTATTCTGGCAGAAAGGGCAGAAAAAGACAGTAAACCAATTAAAGTCACTCTGCCTGATGGTAAACAGGTCAATGCAGAATCCTGGAAAACTACACCATATCAGATTGCTTGTGGAATAAGGTATAAGCTATACCTGTCTTGACCTTCTGTTTGTAACTAAACTTTTTTGGTATTGTCAAGTTTTATCTTCATGATATTTTTATGTTACTGTTGGTATTTTTAATGTTTATATTATTTGGGATTTAAGAGAATCAAAATGATGTGGAGCTTATACTCAAGATTCAAAATTAATTTCTTAGTCCACTGTGGTCTTAATCTTACAAAGGATCTTATATTATTAGTTCTTCTACTTGATCATAAATACCGCAAAACCAAGTAGACCGTGTGTTTTACCTATTTTTACTTGGCTGTTTTGATGTTAAAAATGAAGGTAGAAATATCACATGGGAAAGTTAAAAAGCTAATATATGACACATGAAAATAATGTACTATTTTTATAAATCCAAAGAATCACCATGTCTGATCTTAAAACTTGTATTGGGTTGGGAAGAAATAACTGAGAATTAGATGCATATTTTGAGGTAGAGTCATCTGATATGATTGGAATCAATAGTTGTTTATAGGAAATGATAAAGATGGGAAAGCGTAAATTGATGCACATATCTAATACCAGATATTGGCAAACTGTGGGTCATAGCCTAGTTTTGTATAGCCCAAGATTAAGCATGGCTCTTAAATGATTTGAAAAAAAATAAAACTAAGGTGTGAGGTGTGACAGGGATCATTTGTGACCCAGTCTGAAATATTAATAAGCCCCTTACAGAAAAAAGTTGCCAACTTCTGTCTTAAATATTTCAACTTAAAATATGTAAAAATAGATATATTCATTATATCCTTCACCATATATATATATGTAATTATTTCTATTCATTTTTCATTATTTCATTCTGTGTTGAATTGAACCACCTGCAGTCACCATGTGATTGTCAAAAGTGGTTGATTATCATCAGTTTCATGTTGTTGAACATAAGACCTAAAGAACAAGTACATAAAAAGGTTTGGGAACCAACCCGGCTGATTAGCAGTAAGCCCACTCTGCAGCTGGTGAGTGTAGAAGCAGTTGGCGTATGAGCCGTGAATCTTTTTTTTTTTTTTTTTTTTTTTTTGAGCCGTGAATCTTTATTGTGCCATGACACTGGTTAGTATTTTTACAAGGAAAATAATATGTTTCAGTTAATTTGAGCATATTTTCTACCTAAAGTACTCCCACCTTACTTCAAAGGAAGTAAGAAGAAAATTGTAATATCAAGCATTTTTCCATGTGAGGTTATAAATAACTGGATAGACCTCCAAATAGACGTTCAGCCTTTCATTTTAGAGGTAACTTGGAAGGGTATTTTGATTAAGATATCCTTCCATTGTTACACGCCGAGATGGTAGCTGTGTTGGTATTGAAATTCAGGCTCCTCTTAGTTCAGAACTTCTTTTCTACATTCTTCAGTATTGTCCTCCAGATTACATTGTAATTCAGTAAATAACCAATTAGAAAATATTTTTTTGAAAACTGCAAAATTTTGCATAAGGCATTGATCTCCAAGTGGGGTTGCTTATGACATTTTTACAAAAGCCCCAGAAAAGTTCTTGCTGTTGGGTGAAGAATTATAGCATGAGTAACAAACTGTTGAAAGGTTTGGATGATGAGTTGTGACTATAAAAGGGAAGAAAAAAGAAGGCGTGCTCCATTTGCTTCAAAAGGTTTTTCTTTGAAGTTTTGTCTTAAATCTGAAAGTTTAGATTACTTTATCCCTTCTTTAGAAAATTCAAGTGATCTAATGTGGTCTGTATATCTGCACATTCTGTAGATAATACAGTAATATCTACATTTTCAAAGGAACTCTGCTTTTAGTGTCTTAAGGCATCATTTTGGACCCTGAGGTAATAGCTGTTTTCTTCCCAAAGAATATAGAGAATATTAGTCCCCTTTTGGTCAATTCTTTAATTTTTTGAAAACTTTACACTAATATGATAAAATATATTTCTCTCTGCCAAATCCATATATATCCTACGAAATGTGTATTTTTTTTTTTCATTGTATTGGCTTTATATGACTGTTTCAGAAGGAAAGAAAACAATGGATGTAATCTGTGGGAAGTTCAGTGAATTTAAAAATGAGATAAGAATTTATGGTTTGTCTTCTGATAGTTCTGTCCTGATCCTCAAGTAGGGGAGGTTGTATATTCTTGGTTGTACTTACACTGAGTAAGAAGGGAACCACCCAACACTGCATGTTTAGTTAGCTGAAACCTTCTGGTGGTAGATTTATTTAGTATAAAGACTGTAAACTTTCCCTTCATAGTGTAGAGTGTTGTCCGGTTTGGTTGAGTGGGTAGGCTATTACAGACTGTCACTTCTCTAGCTACACATTTAGACCTGTAATCTAATTAATCTTACTCAGTTCTCTAGCTACACAGCTTCCTGAACTTTTCTTAACTCCCATCTCCCCCGTCTGCAGTGCCATCTCCTCTCCTTTTCTCCCTTTCCAGGTCTTCTGATCCTTCAGCCCCTCATTACTTTATCCTCAAAGCCTGACCAGACTAATCTGACTTTGCTTGCTTTGCAGTCCTCAGAATTCCTATGGCTCTTACACTTGGTGTGGTCTGGTAGTGTGGTCTTAATCATTTGGTGATGTTCATACTGTATACTCTGTGCTGTGTGTGTAGATGACTTTTAAAATCCATATTATAAACAAGCTTTATTGAATAATCCTTTGTTTTACCTATATGCTTGTTATAAATCATACCATTTTGGTCATTTACAGAATTTATTACCTCAGAGGAAAGATCCATTACAGATTTCAAGTAGGAGGAAGGGCAAAGGAGTTACTCAGTGCCCCTTCTTTTTCTTTTTTGGAGTCTTCATAGCTTGGCTTTGTGGAAAATGTTTTTTGGAGAAATGAAAAGATTAATCAAACCGCTGAAAATTGTTTATCACAATTGTGTCTGCTTGAATAAGGCATTAAGTGTGAAATAATAGTATTCTGGATTTTTGGGATCCTCTACTTGGTGCATACTGGGGGTTTGTTGGTTTTTCCATTTTTATTTCAGAAATCTATTATATATATATATGTGTATGTAATATATGTAGTATTGAGATAGAATAAATATAGTGTTTATTTTCCTATTCTTGTTCTCAGATTAAGTGTTGTACTACAGAAGATTCTCTTTTACATTCTTTTGTTTAAATATATGCTTGTGTGCATATTTTTTAAGTCAAGGCCTAGCTGACAACACAGTTATTGCTAAAGTGAATCAAGTTGTTTGGGACCTAGACCGTCCTCTGGAGGAAGATTGTACCTTGGCGCTTCTCAAATTTGAGGATGAGGAAGCTCAAGCAGTAAGTTTTTATTCAGTAGTCCCTGAATTTCAAGATAAAGGTTCACGTTTTCAGTTTGTTCCTGCTCCCACTGTTAGTGGGTATAGAGTTTATTGGTGTCTCATTGTCATTTCATTTTTCATTTTAGGGAGCAGCATAAGAGAGCTTGCCTTGTGTATTTAAGAAGTGAACTTGAATAAATTTATTTTCATTACTGGATATTTCAGAGAGAAAAAATTTCTGGGATTTTTATTAAACTTTTATTAAAAATTGGTAAAGCAAGTAAACATTGATTTTCTACCCTGTCAGTCAATACTTAAGCAAGATCTGTAGATTATACAAATAAAATGGAACATTTCTTTAAACTACTCTCCCTATTAGACCATTAATTTCCCTATTTCCCTCATCTTAAAATGCAAATCTGCTGAAAACACTATGAAAGTCAGCCTGCATTTGATGTCAAGGTTTTCTTCTAATTTCTCCATGAAAGTATACCGTATAAAGAAAAATAAAATCTTTTGTTTTATTATCGTAGTTTACTATGTGTATCACTGGTTTTCAAATGTATTCTACATTCCTTAAGTTTTAATGAAAACTTAAAAAATCCGTTTAATACCTTACAGATTTTAAAAATATAACTTTGGATATATTCTAACTCATCTGACAACCTTAAAAACCAAGTATAGATGACCCCTGAATGATATGGGTTTGAACTGTGCAAGTCTACAAATATATGGATTTTTTTCTATGAATAAATATAACTATTTTTTTATAAAGTAGATATATTTCTCATATTATTTTCTTTTTTTCCATTTTTCCCCCCATATGATTTTCTTAATTTTTTTTTCTAGCCTACTTTATTGTAAGAAGAATACAGTATATAGTATACAAAACGTATGTCAATTGACTATGTTCTCCATAAGGCTTTTGGTCAACAGTAGGCTATTAGTAGTTGGGTCTTTAGAGAATCATTAAGTTACACTAAGATTTTTGACTGCACAGAAGGTCAGCATCAGTAATCCCTGCAATGTTCAAGGGTCAGCTGTACTGCCATTAGATTTCAGTGTCCATATATTTGTTCTTATGTTTTATAAATGAATTGTGGGACAAGTTACAGCAACTTAGTTGTTTGAGGCTGATAAGGAAAAAGAGAATGTAATTCTTAAGTAATGTTCCATGGCTCGGTAGTGGCCACAGCAGAGCACACAGGATGTGGGATATATAGGCACATTGACTCAAAAGATTCTAGCTCATTACAGTCACTAAGTTACATTGTGAGTGGCAGTTGTTTTCAGGGTACAGAATCCATCCCTTTTAATTAATGATGCTTATTTGAATTTAATTAGTTTGGAAACAAACCAGATGATCTCTAAAGTACATAAACAACTTAGTGGTTAAAACTTAAATTATTTTGGCTCTGCATAGAATCACACCGAAGTTTATATATTTATAAATTTAGATTTTTCATGTCTTGGGCTTATTTATAGTAAATTTTATATATCTTTTTCAAGATAGCCATATTAATTTATAGCATATATGTTTAGACCATCCCATTTTTTTCAGGTATATTGGCATTCAAGTGCTCACATAATGGGTGAAGCTATGGAAAGAGTCTATGGTGGATGTTTGTGTTATGGTCCACCAATAGAAAATGGATTCTATTATGACATGTACCTTGAAGAAGGGTAAGTTATGTAACTGAATAAAGAAAAGTTCTGAATTATTAAGAGTCCATTATTTTTAAAGAGTTCTCAATAAGGAAAGAATATCAAATTTATTGCTAGTCACCAAGTATTTCCACTATCAAAAGTTGAAGTGTTGTAGTAACTTATGAAGTGCTGGTAACTTATGAGAGCTCTGTTGTAGATTGATCAGGTAGAGCCCTAAGATAATGTCAGGAAGTAAAATGAAGCCAATCATAGAGGTGGAGGGATGGTTCACCAGTGAGAACAGTGTCTATGATGACCAAAATAGAAGTCACTGAAAATATAAAATATAAAAATAATAATATCTAGTTTAAAATTTGAACATATGGGACCCTTGGTGGCTCAGTGGTTGAGCGTCTGATCATGCCCTTCAGCCCAGGCAGGGCATGAACCTGAAGTCCCGGGATCGAGTCCTTCATTGGGCTTTCTGCATGGAATCTGTTTCTCCCTCTGCCTGTGTTTCTGCCTCTCTCTCTCTCTGTAGCTCTCATGAATAAATCTTTAAAAATAAAAAATAATAAAATTTGAACATATGATTCAAGGGACTATTTCTTTATATTAAAACTTTTCATTTTTTTTTTAAAGAAATAGTCCTCCAAGCTACTATGTGAGTAGAATAGAGTGGAAAGAGATTAAATTTACTTCCTTTTCCTTCAGGGGTGTGTCCAGTAATGATTTTTCTTCTTTGGAAGCTTTATGTAAAAAAATCATTAAGGAAAAACAGGCTTTTGAAAGATTGGAAGTAAAGAAAGAAACCTTACTAGAAATGTTTAAGGTAAGTTAAGTTGTCTCAACATAATGGCCTCCACCTCGGTATCACTCTGTAATGTTACTTGAAGTTGTCAGGGGTTTTAGTGAATTAATTTGAAGCCTGTTCTTTTCTTTAGAAAAATGTAACTGTTTTTGAAACATGAGGTATTGACATATTTATTTTCCTACAATGCTTCGATAAGATATATTTTGAGTCATTTTAGCTTTAATATTTAAAGATAGAAGTTAAAGGAAGGTTTTTTTAAAAAATAATTTTTCATATTTTTAGTACAATAAGTTCAAATGCCGGATACTGAACGAAAAAGTGAATACTCCAACTACCACAGTCTATAGGTGAGCATGTCAAATCTCATTAAATGTAACTAGCTGCTGTATATGTCATTTTAAGTCTTTGTTAAAATTGCTTTCATTTTATCTCTAGGTGTGGCCCCTTGATAGATCTCTGTCGGGGTCCTCATGTCAGACACACTGGCAAAATTAAGACTTTGAAAATACACAAAGTAAGCAATGTAACTTTAAAAACGATATGAATGTATATATCTAGTATAGGTATATGTTTAAACTTCCTCTTAGTTTCTCTTTCTGCCTATTTTTCTGTTGCAAGTGTAAAGATGGATTATGGGATTTTTATTAAACTTTTATTAAAAATTGCTTCATGTCCCTAGTCTTTTTTAGCTGAAAATCCGAAGCAGTGACTTGACTTACCATTCATCACCAGAGCCCATGAAGTGGCTCATGGTGATGGAACTTTAGGGGATTCACAAAAATTACACAGTCATGGTCTAAGAGCTTTGAAACTTACGATTAGTATGTGCTTTTGCCCTTTGTTTGTCTAAAGTAATAATTACTTCATTTATGCTTTTTAACCAAACTAGTCCTGCCAGGTTTTGCTGGATTTTTATGACTGAACATTCAAATGCACTTTAAAGTAAAAGAATAGAGTAATTTCAAGATATTTTTTGTTGGTTTATTTTCCACTTTTACTTAATCTTGTGGGACGTACCCTTGCATCTCATGTTTGTGGAGTTGTGGTTTGGTAGGGAATTGATAGGGAGGTATTTTTGAGGGAATTAAATGGCCAGCTTTGTAGTCTAGCCCAGCCTCAGAGCAACTGTGAGATGTATAGTAAGTGTGCACTTTTACACCATTTTTCTTATCATAAGGACTACTATGAATTTGACTCATAGGCCACTATAAGAAATAACATCTAATTCAAAATAAGTGAGGTATTAACAAATTTGAATATTGTTTCATGGTTCATCTTTGTTTTCAGAATTCTTCCACATACTGGGAAGGCAAAGCAGATATGGAGACTCTTCAGAGAATTTATGGCATTTCATTCCCAGATCCTAAAATGTTGAAAGAATGGGAGAAATTCCAAGAGGAAGCTAAAAACCGAGATCATAGGAAAATTGGGAGAGTATGTTTAGAGAATAATAATGTTTCTAGACTGAATTTTATGTTCATTTGCATCTTAGTTGTATTAAGTACTAGGATTTCCTTTTAAAAAGATGAGGTAACTTTCCAGTAGTTATTGTGCTGTATGCTATATAACCATAAATCACTTACTGATTAGCTTACTGCTGTCTTACTGTTTACTGTCCACATTATCTTTCTAGGATGTGCTTGGTACCACACTAGTACTCCTTTTAACTACTTATATTAAGAACAAATACTGATTACCTAGTTTTCTATAAAAGAAGCATAGTAGTGTTTTATAGAGCTGGGAGTTATTTTGGAAATTTCCTGGTCTCACTGACTTATTTTAAAGATGTAGAAACTGATTTCCCCTAAAATTAATCTTATTTATTGCCCCAGATGACATAGCAAGTCACCAATGGATACTGTGGTGTCACTTTATCTCACTACCCTTCAGTGTTTTCTTTTTTTCTTTTTTTTTTTTTAAGATTTTATTTATTTATTCATGATAGACAGAGAGAGAGAGAGAGAGAGTGTGAGTCAGAGACACAGGCAGAGGGAGAAGCAGGCTCCATGCCTGGAGCCTGACGCGGGACTCGATCCCTGTACCCCAGGATCGCGCCCCAGGCCAAAGGCAGGCGCTAAACCGCTGAGCCACCCAGGAATCCCCACCCCTCTGTTTTCTAAGCTGGAAATTAGGTTTTATAAAAATATACCTTTCTAAAATTGAGTTTACTCTGTGCCATCAACTACTCTTGTCTCTTGATGGCTTGAGATAAATTCCAGTGGTAAGGAAGTATCAACAGTTGGTGGGGCCCCTCTGTGAGGATTCTGGGCTTTTGTGGGGTAGTGGTAGGCAAGAAGGTAAGGGCATGCTTTTTGCCAAGACCCAAAGTCAGGCAACTTCATCTACATCTTCTCTTCCATTATCATTGTTATTTTCCTGGTCTCTGCAGTTCCTACTTTAAAAAAAGAAAAAAATTATACTCATATCTTAGATCTTTGAGGAATTAAAACTACTATGACAGGTCCCACTGTAGATAGTCGAAAAGAACTAAGACCGCTGCTCCAGGTCATTCTTGGGTAAACTTGACTGGATTCAGGAATGTAACAGTCAGAGAACATATTTGTGCAAAGTTGTAAATCCACTGCAATTCTATGCTATTGAATTGTACACCAGAAATGTTGACAGTATTTTTTTTGATTCAGGAATGACACACATTAAAATATGAGCTATTACAGTAGTATTCTGAACTCAGGAACACTGAAGTTTATGTTGATACTCAATGCATATATAAACATTGTTTTGCTTTTCTTTTACTTAGGACCAAGAACTATATTTCTTTCATGAACTCAGCCCTGGAAGTTGCTTTTTCCTGCCGAAGGGAGCATACATTTATAATACACTTATTGAATTCATCAGGGTAAACCATATTCATTATTTTCTTTGGTAAATTTAAGATAGAAGTTGATTATATTAAATAAGTTGCGCCAAAAGGAAAGTTAATCTTGTATTTGAGAGGAAACATTTAAAAGAATAAAAATGCAAATGAGAATTTTCATAAAATGTTTAAAAAATTCCTTCCCCCTGGGGCACTTGGGTGGCGCAGTCAGTTAAGCATCTGGACTCTTGATCTTAGCTCAGGTCTTGATAACAGGGTCATGTTTGAACCCTACATTGGGCTCCATGCTGGGCATGGATCCTACTTTAAAACAAAAAATCCTTCCTCTTAATACATGATTTTGTCCTTATACTACATGGGTACATAATAGGGAAGCTAGTGACCTTGAAGTGGGACCTGCAACCCTTTACATGGGAGCTCTGTATACTCTTTGTATTTTCCTCAAAAAATCAAGTTAGTCTTTACATTGCTTTTTGAATTCTTTATATGAAGTCTTTTAGGCTCACGTTTGTAAAGAATAATATTGCCACCACCTGCATACTCACCACCTGATTTTACCATACATGTATGTTGGGCTATATTTGCTTCAGATTTTTTTTTTAAAGATTGTATTTATTTATGAGGGACACAGAGAGAGAGGGGCAGAGACACAGGCAGAGGGAGAAGCAGGCTCCTCACAGAAAGCCTGATGCGGCACTCAATCCCAGACCCAAGATCACACCCTGAGCTTAAGGCAGACACTTAGCCACCCAGCATCCCTGCTTCACATTTTTTTTTTATTGAAGTAATACATGTAAAGAAAAAAGTTCCCTTTTAGAACCCCTTTTGATCCATTTCCCTCTTTTTCCTAGCAGAAACTCTTCTTTGAAGTTAGCATAGATTCATGTTATTTTATATCTACCTCATACATATGTGCCCTAAATTTGTGTTTGTGTAGTTCAGATTTACATACATGAAGTCTCATATGGTATCAGTCTGCCTAATGCAAAAATCATAATATTTTTAAAATCCTGTTTATTTTCACTTGTTACTTAATTCTATTCTGTAACTACCATACTATGCCGATTCCTTTATTGATAGACACTGATGTACTTTCTAATTTTCTTATATTACTAATTGTACTAGAATAGCATTGTTTTGATAGGCCTCCTTATGTGTAGGTGCAGGAGTTTCTTCTTTGGTGTATACCTCCAAGTGGAATTTCTAGATTATAGCATATGTCCACCTTGAAAACTTCACTACATAGTATAAAATTGCTCTTTAAATTTTATTCCCACCAGAAGTATGAACTTCTATTTCCTACCTGTTGTTATGTTTGTTTTCTCACAGAGTGAGTATAGGAAACGAGGATTCCAGGAGGTGGTCACCCCAAACATCTACAATAGCCGACTCTGGATGACCTCGGGCCACTGGCAACACTATAGCGAGAACATGTTCTCCTTTGAGGTGGAGAAGGAGTTGTTTGCTCTGAAACCCATGAACTGCCCAGGACACTGGTATTCAGCGGCTTTGAGTTTCTATCAAAGTTTCCCATGCTGCAATTTGTCCTGCGTTGCTCTCCCTCCTTTGAAAGAATTTCTATTTAAAACAAATTATGGAATCAGAAGAATATTTAAATGTAATGTTATTGTACTACCATAACATTTTTCATGCCCACTTAGATCCTCAGATATGTAGACATTCAAGAATGGTAGTGGGGTAATAGCAAATGGGCGGAATATAAAGCAGGGAGACTGAATGCGGACATAGCAGTTCTCTAGATGGTTTGTTTTGTTTTTCCTTAAACGTTCTTTTAAAACTTCCTGCTAATGAATTGACTTCCTTGGGAGATTTTCCTCACTTTGCAGCTGTTCCACTTTCTATCCTTGAAAGTTAGATGAAGAGAGGCTTCTGGAGAAGACTAGGGCGCTGTGGCCACCACTAGCTCGGTCTGTACAGCTTCTAGCAGCAGGGCCTCGATGTTGAGGGGTGAGAGGAGTCTCCCTGAGGGAGCTGGGCTGTAAGTCAGGGAACCAACTAGGTTTGTTCTTAGTTTTCCCAGATTCTCTAAAGTTGCTGCAGCATCTTCAGACTGACAGAACTGAAGCAGTTTTAGGAGTGACAAGAAAGCACAGTCTTTGGTTTCCAGTATATTAAATGATTAGTATGGAACTAAGGTTTTTTTTTTTTTTTTTTTTTTTTAATATGAGCACTGAAAGCAGCCTTCAAAATAATGGAAGTATTGAGCACAAGGATTTGACTCGAGACCCATGGGAATCAGTTTTTATTCTCTCTTGGTTGTGTATTGTTGTATTATAATTTATTTATTTCTGCAAGTGCTTACATGAAGTCCAGAATTTGAGAAATGTTGTTATATGTATAGCCTTTCATAAAGTAGAAAAGCAGTTTTATTCTTGTGAAATTAAATATCTGTGTTTTCATTTTCTTCTTCAGCCTTATGTTTGATCATCGGCCAAGATCCTGGCGAGAGTTGCCTCTGCGGATAGCCGATTTTGGGGTACTTCATAGGAATGAGTTGTCAGGAGCACTCACGGGACTCACGCGGGTACGAAGATTCCAACAGGATGATGCTCACATATTCTGTGCCATAGAGCAGGTATTATGAGACTCTGGGATAAAATATTTTGAAAGAATTGTGAAGAAAGTCCAGGAAAGTTACTGTTGTCTTTTTTTCTTTTTTTTAATTTAAAGATTGAAGATGAAATAAAAGGTTGTTTGGATTTTCTACGTACAGTATATAGCATATTTGGATTTTCTTTTAAACTGAACCTATCTACTCGACCAGAAAAATACCTTGGAGATATTGAAGTATGGAATCAAGCTGAGAAAGTAAGTGGTGTTTTTCAGCATGCTTGAATACTATTGGACTGAAATGAACTTGTTCCAAGCAACACAAGCCTCTTTATTTATTTCATTTTTTTAAAGATTTATTTATTTATTCATTCAGAGAGAGCGAGAGAGAGGCAGAGACACAGGCAGAGGGAGAAGCGGGCTCCATGCAGGAAGCCCGATGTGGGACTCGATCCCAGGTCTCCAGGATCACACCCCGGGCTGCAGGCGGCGCCAAACCGCTGCTCCACCAGGGCTACCCCACAAGCCTCTTTCTCTTGCTAAAAGCAAGAGAAAATGGAAATGGCTCCTGGGTTTGAGCAAATTAGTTTATGTATGATTTTATGTTAAGTTATGCTAAATAACTTTTCGGTCTTCTAGCTGTAACTTATAAAAGGGTAGAATTGGAGAACGATGGTCCAAAGATAAAAACTTCCAATCATGAGAACAGATACTAGACATCGAGATGACTGTAGCGAACACTGCTGTGTATACACAGGAAGGTTGATCAGAGAGCAAATCCTGGGGGTTCTCATCACAGGAAGAACATGTTTTTTTTCTCTTCTCTCTTTTCTTCTTCTTTTTTTAAAAATATTTAATTTATTTATATGGGGGGGGGGGGGGGGCAAAGACACAGGCCGAGGAAGAAGCAGGCTCCATGCAGGGAGCCTGACATGGGACTCGATCCTGGGTCTCCAGGATCATGCCCTGGGCCAGGGCAGGTGCTAAACCATTGAGCCACCCGGGCTGCCCTCTCTTTTCTTTTTATTGTGTCTGTCTGAGATGATGGATGTTCGATGAGTCTAAGTAAATGTAAATCAAACCATCGTGCTGTACTTTTTAAATTTACACAGTGCTGTATGTCCGTTATGTCTCAGAAAAAGGGATTTGTGTGTGACTGTGTTTAGGTGGACAGAATTCTAATGCAGAGACTAGGGACTCATGAAACTAATCACAGTGTTTTTAGTCTTAGGTTAGGCTGGAACAGAAGTTGCAGATGACAAAAATAAAAATCATTTTGCTTTATCCTTAGCAACTTGAAAACAGTCTGAATGAATTTGGTGAGAAGTGGGAGTTAAATCCTGGAGATGGAGCTTTTTATGGCCCAAAGGTCAGTATAAAGTGTATTTGAATAACATGATTTTTATGTTGGGGTGAAGAAGACCTACTTTAAATTAGAAAGCAAGCAAGCAAGCCTGTCCTGTTATAACACTGAGTTAGCTTTAATCTAGACAGCATCTTAAAATAACTCAGTCTTTACTTCTTAGATTGACATACAGATTAAAGATGCAATTGGTCGGTTCCACCAGTGTGCAACAATCCAGTTGGATTTTCAGTTGCCCATCAGATTTAATCTTACTTTTGTAAGGTGAGTTTCTGCTGTCTGCTCTGGGTATTTTGTTTTTGTTTTTAGAGGAATATAAAGGGATATATATATGTGTGTGTGTATATATATATATATACATTAAAACATTTTTTTTCTATGTAGCCATGATGGTGATGATAAGAAAAGGCCAGTGATTGTTCATAGAGCCATCTTGGGGTCAGTGGAAAGAATGATTGCTATCCTCACTGAAAACTATGGCGGCAAATGGTAATTTTTATCATTGTTTTTGTCTGGACAATGTAAATTGAAGAAATGTCTGCTGTTCAGTTTAGTTTTGTGGTAGAAAAGGAGATGATCTGATTGGTCACTTCTAGTTAATGACAAGTGTTCACTAAGGAATCCTAAGTGAAACCGAAATTTTTGCTTTAAGAATAATTATTAGTAATTATTTTTATTTCAGAACTCCCATTTGTTTGAATGTTATATAATACTTTCTAATTAGGAGTTAACACTAAGAAGCACATTTGTTGTGGGATTAATATGGTTTTGATGTTTTTGTCTGAGTGAACAAATGTAGGCTTTGGGCTTACCTTGTTGAGTATTGCTGATTATAATAAGCAGGTATTTTGACATCCTTTGGAAGCCAGTTACATTTTTAATTGGAAGTACAGAATCCAAACTGATCAACATTTTTTGTCTTGTTACTACAAGATTATGCTTTTGTTGGCAGGGTATGAGCACATAAGTTCCATTTTATTTTTAAGCTGTTTTGTCTGGGCCCACAATTTGTAAAGGCAACTGAAAGCCACACAAGGTGATAAAACACCCGTTTTGTAGAGTTTGCCGTATCAATTGTATTGATGCAAAAGTTTTGTAAAATGTAAATCTGTTTTATCTTCGTATTGTAGTAATTTCAGTTTTATTTGTAATTTGGTTAGTTTGGACATTAAGGGGAGTTTGTCATACTTGTCAGAGAAATGAACTGGAGAATCTCTCTTCAGTTCTGTTTCAGATCAAATAGGAAAAAAATTTTATACATGGTATCTAGAGAATAGGGCGATCCTCAGCAGATTGCTATGTCAAACCTGTGATAGGTGGTTTAAAGCCAGTTCAGGTACAATGTAATAAAACAATTCAAAATAGAGGAGCAAGGAAGAGAAACACTAGTCTAATATCTGCATCAAAGAGAGGATTTGACACATGAAATACTCCAAAGATGGAATTACAAATGATCAGTTTTTAATAAGTGAAAACAGGAGAACACAGGGCAGTCAGGCTTGCAGACTCCAGACATAATCAAATGAGGCGCTGCAGGTGGCAGTCTGCCTTTGGGGAAAGAAAAAAAAAGATGTGAGAGCACTCATTTTTATCCAATACTGTCACTAGTTATCATCAGTTACAGTTTGTTGAATCCTGCAAAATGGATCTTGAATACCTGAAGGCATGGTCTGGTCCATGTCCTCCATGAAGAATAATTAGTAAGATAATGTTGAACAGTGAATCACTAAATGTAGTTCTTTGTTAACCCCTCTGGCAGCTGGTGCATGGGGTTCTGTTTCCTGATATGTTGACATGCAGGGCATCATCCCTGCCCTCAATGTGCTTTGCCATCTGCCTAGCGAATTAAACCTTAGTTTTCCTGAGTTAAGGTTCCCTTTCTGCTCCAGAATCTGCTCCCTTTAGTCTTTCCTGGATATTGGGGGGTGAGGGGAGTTTTTTAAAGTGGCCCTCACATATTTCAGGAAAATATACTGATAATGATATTTCTTTGAAAGGCCCTTCTGGCTGTCTCCTCGCCAGGTAATGGTAGTTCCAGTGGGACCAACATGTGATGAATATGCCCAAAAGGTAATCCTTAAATACAACTTTTCTTTCAATTTAGAATCACTCAGCTTTTCAAATCTCCTAAGCTAAACGTATCCTTGGTAGATCAAGCTGCTGGTGGTATAGAGAAATGTTACTATTTCTGAATAGATTACATTACCTCTTTCAGACTCTTCTGTTACATGATCAGAAGACATAATTTGGATGGTGTTTTATATACTCTTGTATATTTTAGTGTTTAGTATGAGGAAATTGTGTGAATGCCCCAGTATGATATGTAATTTCAGATGCATAATGCAATTTAAGCAGCTCTTTGGAAGAGTAATTTTGCTTCATATTTGTAATGTAAATTTCTTCAATTATTTACAAATTTTTTTTAGGTTTACAGAACGCCATATGCATATTTTGCCCTACCCATCAAAAAGCTACTAACAGATATGTAAATAGCTATTCATACTTCACACCTTATAGACTAGACCAACAATCTGTTCTGTTGTAGAGACAATTCCCTACTAAGGAATTTCAGATCATTAAAAGTTGTGTTACAATTAAGCATTGTTTCATAATTGCAAGCTAAAAGTAATAAACTGGCTAGTTAAAACACAAATCTAAATACCAGGCAACAATATTGTAACACTAAAACCATGATGGTTCTAGATCATCAGAATAAATTGCACTAAGGTCTTAACTGTCTTTTAAAAAATTCGTGGACATTAGATCAACTGGAAAGCAAACCATTCAGACATACTATATTTCTGCTATTGCACACAGTAGTTTTGGTTATCGATGATGAAAATCAGTTATGTTCTATAGTTAATTGTTCTTTATCTTTTTTGCATTATGAAAGCTCACATGGTAGGAGAAAAGTCTGTAATTAAATAACTCATTTCTCAACTGGAGACAGTACTGACTTGCCCTCATTCCATCAGTGGCAGGGTGGCATTTGGAATTACACAGGGATGGGGATTTTGGTTATATTGCATGGACACCAGTCGGGGAGCACTTACTGATACTGAATGACCGGAAGGAAACCAGAGGTGCTAAATAGCCTGTGATTATCATTCCACTTCCTCAGTTCCAGAGTAGTGTGACTCACGTGCATGTAAGGGCCCATGTTAAGAAACTAAAACACTAGTGCTTTATTCTTTATAATAGGTTATAGGTGAAAGTGCAGTCTTATCTTGGTACTCTTAATAAACTGTGTAAGAACCCTTCTGAAATTTGCATAGTTAAAAATCCCAGTAGAATTGGTTAATGATCACTTCGACGAAACAACCTATTAGTTAAATAAAAATGTTTTATTCAAACCTTTTTGTTTTATTAGTGGTAGGTAATTGGTTGTCAGGTAGATGAAAATTTTAATCTAGTTTAACTTACAATTAATAAAATTTAGTGTTTTTTGAAAAGGAAAAATATTGAAACATTGTTTACTATTTAATATACAAAAACATAAGATGGTAAAGTGGAACTGGTATCTTTGAGGGGAGAAAAAAAGACATGGAATAATCTCTAATGTAGATTGCCAAACTTTAGATTCCTGGAAGTTTATTTCAAGAAATCTCAATTTTATCTGGCTCTTTGATTTAAGAGGATTTCTTTGTAGGTTGCCAGGGTGACTCAGTAGGTTAAGCATCTGACTCTTGATTTTGATTCATGTTGTGATCTCAGGTTTATGAGATCGAGCCCTGCATCTGTTTAAGATTCTCTGTCTCCCTCTCCCCTAAAACCCCCCACCTCTGCTTGCATGCTCTCTATTAAAAAAAAAATTAAAGCTTTCATTTAATCAAAAAGTATCTGTTCAGAAAGAAAAAAATTCTCTTTTAGTATTTCTTAAACTTGATTATTTTCTTTTACTTAAATTACTATTGTAGAGTTCTATTTTGTTTTTCTTACAGAGTTCTTTTAGATCACATAAAGTTATTAAATAAAATATTAAAAAGTTATTAAATAATTAGTGTTAAAAGATTATTTTATTTTTTAAAGATTTTATTTTATTTATTCATGAGAGACACAGAGAGATAGAGAGGCAGAGACACAGGCAGAGGGAGAAGCAGGCTCCATGCAGTGAGCCTGATGTGGAACTCGATCCCAGGACTCCAGGATCACAACCTGAGCGGAAGTCAGACTCTTAACCGCTGAGCCACCCAGGTGCCCCTAAAAGATAATTTTATATGGGAGTTTATATTTCATTCTCTAGAAACATAAAAAGCTATTAAGATGCTTTTGGCCCATTGTTGGTGCTATCAACATTTTATTTAAAAATGTTGCACACACAAATGACAGCAATGGCTAAATTCTTGTTTCCAATTTGCTGACTATTTGAGAGATCAGAAACATTACATCCTGTATTCAGCTGGACAGCCCTCATTATGTATTAATATGGAGACTGATAAGCAGTTTCCTTGGCAACTATTTAGGGAACTTAAGATATGTTTGCAAAAGGATTTATTTTCTTTTGTAAAGAGGTGATGAAATGTAGCTGAATACCTGAATTCTGATTTTTAAGGATTTTTTGAAACATTTACTTCAAGAGCAAAATACATATCATTTTAATTTTTGAAAATGTAATCCCAAGTCCCAAGTTAATGTATGTTTCAGTATATCTAATAGCATTATGTTTAAAATATTTGCATGACTACCCAAATCACATGTTAAATAATTTAAGATCAAAATATAGTTCTTAGATCTGAAGAATTCTGCATCTGTTTAAATAGGTACGGCAACAATTCCATGATGCTAAATTCATGGTGGACATTGATCTGGATCCGGGCTGCACGTTAAATAAGAAGATCAGAAATGCCCAGTTAGCACAATATAACTTCATCCTAGGTAAGAAAGGAAACTTAACAAAGAAAACCTGCCAAACCTTATGAAAACACTGAAATATTAAGACTTAACCTTAAGAAAATTGTGGTTATCAGTTTAGTTCCTCTAATCCAGATTCTTAAATAATAAGTTTGTTCATTTGTTATATCAAAGGGAAATTTTGGTGTGAAAAAGAATAATCTAAAGGCTTGTTTAAAAATCTCCTTTCCTTAAAAAAAAAAAAAACAAAATAAAACTTCTTTCCTTTTATCTCCTATTCCTTTATATTGTAAGTTTTTATTAAGACGGCTGGATTAAGTAAGTACTATGGTTTGAAGCATTATAAAGGGATATATTCTTTTAAATGAAAAGATTTTTAAATAGGTCACCTAACTATACATAGTCACCTGAGAATTTTATTTTATTTTTTTCTTAAATAGATTTTTTTTTTTAGAGTACTTTAAGTTTGTGGCAAAACTGAGGAGAAAGGACAGTTATCTTGTATACCTCTTGCCCAAAATCGACACAGCCTCTTCCACTACCAGCATCCTGCAGCGAATGGGCATACATATCCTTACAAAGTCCACAGATTACATCAGTGTTCACTGTTGGGTTTTGTACATTGTGGGTTTGGACAAATATATAATGACATGTGTCCACCATATGGTTTTGGACAGAATTATTTCACTGCCCCCAAATCCTCTATGCTGCACCGTGGAAAACACTTGCTCTTAACCACAGGCAACTGAATTTTTTTTTAACTGTCTCCAGAGTTTTGCCTTTTTTGCAGTGTCCTATAGTTGGAATCCTACAGTATGTAACCTTTCTCGATTAGCTTCTTTTGACTAGTAATGTGCATTTAAGTAAGATTTCTATGTGTCTTTTCATGGCTTGATTGATAGCTCATTTGAACATTTCAGTGAATCAAAAGCTACAATGGTGGCTTTTAGGTCCTAGGATCATTTCTGTTCGAATGTTCAATAAAATCCTTCCACCTAACAAAGCTTTGTGCCTTTTGTTTTAGTTATTGGTGAAAAAGAGAAAGCCAGTGGCACTGTTAATATCCGCACAAGAGATAATAAGGTACATGGAGAGCGCACAATTTTGGAAACCATCGAGCGGCTGCAGCAGCTCAAACAGTCCCGTAGCAAACAGGCAGAAGAAGAATTTTAATGAAGAACCTGACCCAGATCGGCTCAGTGGGAAAAGAAGAAAAATGTTTCCATAACCTTAATTTTATACTCTAGAAAACATCAATTTATACTGAATTTGGACTAGTTGAGCAGTGTCTGCATAGGGGCAGGATCAACCTATTTTGTGACCTAGACAGGTTTTAGACAATGTGTATTTGAAGGAGGTCATTAAAAGAGACATTAAAATGATTTTATTTGTTATATAAACACTGGATCACTGGAAATAAAACATGAATGCTATAATGTAATGTGGGAGAATATTTTTTATAAATTTAATGCAATTGAAAAATAAAAATTTTCAGATTTTAATCTGATTAAAGTAAAAGACCAGAATTAGATGATGTTGTAAAAATAATAAAAACTTTAATTCACCTAAGTTCCAATGCTGTGTCCTTGGCATACATATATTCCCGCCTGGAAGAAATTGTGTGATTCAGTATTTATCTCTTCAATGTTTTCTAATATGATGTCAGTTGGGGGTGATGCTTCTCAGGCATAGGATGGAATCTTTTAGGATGTAAACCATTAAAACCAACCATGGATCTAATATAAAGTAGATTTGCACAAATTTTTAAGATGAAGATAAGTCTTTAAAGAAATACATGGGACTGGCAGACTGCTCTGGGCCATAGCCTCCCTGGTTATACGAATTCCCAGTCCTCTCATAAAGGATAATTGTTGAATTTTCTATCAATCGGTAAATGATGATTGGGTGAGCACCTCAAAGTAAGGAATTCCATATGTGTATGTATATTAATTCCTCCAACAGCCATCTTGAAAAGCCTCTCAGTTCTCTAATAATGAAGTCACTTTGCATGGATGAATCCTCACTTTAATAAAGAAGACCTTTAATCATAGGGATTATTTTTGAAACTTTATATAATAAAACCTTGCTTGCAAATGTCTTAAGACTTAGCTTTTGATGGGTTTGTAACGAACTTTTGTATGTATCTTGAGAAAAACTATCTATCTGATACAGCTTTGCATTCCCAAGTCATGACACCAAACTTTGCAATTCATTTTAAAAGTGTATTTGATTTTTATTTCTTCACAATTCATTTTATCTTAATTTGAATTTTTCTTCAGTTTGAAAAAATTCATATTATAAAATCATTTTAAATGGTTTCCATAATACACAGTCCAAAAGCCAACCCTGGTTTGGCTAATTTTTTTCGGTACTTAATTCACACAAAGCAACAAATGGGTTGTATATTAGGGATTCCTTTGAAATGTGTAGAGAAGCTTTATAAACCTCTCAGAAGTTAAAAGATCTAAAAGTGTAATAAAGACAGATTGGCAAGACTGGGAATCAAAGAATCCTCTTTGTAACTGATACCTTAGCCTCACTCAGTCCTCAATCTTTAGGTCTAGTGGAAACATTAGGTGGGGCACAACCCTCTTAAGAACTCTTAAAACTGGGCACTTACCCCGTCAAAGCTCTTAAGTGTAGTTCCTTCGTTGTGTTTTGTTTTGGATGTTTTTTTTGTTTTTTTTTTTTTTCTGGAGTAGAGAGACTTGTATTCACCAGTTATCCATCTGTTCTGGTATTTGACTTCAAAGAGCTGAATTGCTAAGCCTTTATCAAGCATCTGGTCTAGTTTTGGTCATCTTGGTCATAACATATGCAAGACCAATTTTAGAACAGTGACAGCACAGGTGTAACCAACATGTTACTAAATCTGTAAAGACCAATTTTGTGAAGTGAAATAGGTACCAAACCCAAAATATATACCAAAATGAGTAAAATAGTGCACCTAAACCAAAATCTGCAAAGACAGATTAGGTCAGGAGTACAGAGGCAGGTTAGGAAGGTAGAGACAAATGTAAAGGGTAAAGGAGGTGCCTAGAGTAGTGAGCTGTGTTCACACGGACCCTCTTATGACCCTCTGATGACTCATGTGCCCGATGAGTCGTCTTGTCTACTTCTTCACCTTTATTACAGTGAGGGACCCTGTGTCTCACTTCAGACCCCTGTACCATGATAGACCAGTGCTCCTAGGATTGCTGTGCATGTGAGTCACCAGGAGGGGGTAGGAAATACAGACTCATTCTGTAGGTCCTGGGCTGGGTTCCAAGATGCTGCATCTAACAAGCTCCCAACTGGTGCTGAGAAGCACACTTCGAAAAGTCTCCCATTTCCCATTCTGATGGGTCTTACTCAATTCTGCCTAAAAAAAAAAAAAAAAAAAAGGTTGAACAGTAATAAAAGGCTTATGAGGAAACCAGCCTCTTGTCCCTTTGACCCTCACCTGTCTCCACCCTCCCACATAACCATTTCTGGCCATGCTGGTGTATGCACTTGTTCCTGTTTTTTTTTTTTTTTTTTTTAATTAATTTTTATTGGTGTTCAATTAACCAACATACAGAAAAACACCCAGTGCTCATCCCGTCAAGTGTCCACCTCAGTGCCCGTCACCCATTCCCCTCCAACACCCGCCCTCCTCCCCCCTTCCACCACCCCTAGTTCGTTTCCCCGAGTTAGGAGTCTTTATGTTCTGTCTCCCTTCCTGATATTTCCCAACATTTCTTCTCCCTTCCTTTATATTCCCTTTCACTATTATTTATATTCCCCAAATGAATGAGAACATACACTGTTTGTCCCTCTCCGATTGACTTATTTCACTCAGCATAATACCCTCCAGTTCCATCCACGTTGAAGCAAATGGTGGGTATTTGTCGTTTCTAATTGCTGAGTAATATTCCATTGTATACATAAACCACATCTTCTTTATCCATTCATCTTTCGATGGACACCGAGGCTCCTTCCACAGTTTGGCTATTGTGGCCATTGCTGATAGAAACATCGGGGTGCAGGTGTCCTGACGTTTCATTGCATCTGAATCTTTGGGGTAAATCCCCAACAGTGCAATTGCTGGGTCGTAGGGCAGGTGTATTTTTAACTCTTTGAGGAACCTCCACACAGTTTTCCAGAGTGGCTGCACCAGTTCACATTCCCACCAACAGTGTAAGAGGGTTCCCTTTTCTCCGCATCCTCTCCAACATTTGTGGTTTCCTGCCTTGTTAATTTTCCCCATTCTCACTGGTGTGAGGTGGTATCTCATTGTGGTTTTGATTTGTATTTCCCTGATGGCAAGTGATGCAGAGCATTTTCTCATGTGCATGTTGGCCATGTCCATGTCTTCCTCTGTGAGATTTCTCTTCATGTCTTTTTGCCCATTTCATGATTGGATTGTTTGTTTCTTTGGTGTTGAGTTTAATAAGTTCTTTATAGATTTTGGAAACTAGCCCTTTATCTGATATGTCGTTTGCAAATATCTTCTCCCATTCTGTAGGTTGTCTTTTAGTTTTGTTGACTGTATCCTTTGCTGTGCAAAAGCTTCTTATCTTGATGAAGTCCCAATAGTTCATTTTTGCTTTTGTTTCTTTTGCCTTTGTGGATGTATCTTGCAAGAAGTTACTGTGGCCGAGCTCAAAAAGGGTGTTGCCTGTGTTCTCCTCTAGGATTTTGATGGACTCTTGTCTCACATTTAGATCTCTCATCCATTTTGAGTTTATCTTTGTGTATGGTGAAAGAGAGTGGTCCAGTTTCATTCTTCTGCATGTGGATGTCCAATTGCACCATTTATTGAAGAGACTGTCTTTCTTCCAATGGATAGTCTTTCCTCCTTTATCGAATATTAGATGACCATACATTTCAGGGTCCACTTCTGGGTTCTCTATTCTGTTCCATTGATCTATGTGTCTATTTTTGTGCCAGTACCACACTGTCTTGATGACCACAGCTTTGTAGTACAACCTGAAATCTGGCATTGTGATGCCCCCAGCTATGGTTTTCTTTTTTAAAATTCCCCTGGCTATTCGGGGTCTTTTCTGATTCCACACAAATCTTAAAATAATTTGTTCCAACTCTCTGAAGAAAGTCCATGGTATTTTGATAGGGATTGCATTAAACGTGTAAATTGCCCTGGGTAACATTGACATTTTCACAATATTAATTCTGCCAATCCATGAGCATGGAATATTTTTCCATCTCTTTGTGTCTTCCTCAATTTCTTTCAGAAGTGTCCTATAGTTTTTAGGATATAGATCCTTCACCTCTTTGGTTAGGTTTATTCCTAGGTATCTTATGCTTTTGGGTGCAGTTGTAAATGGGATTGACTCCTTAATTTCTCTTTCTTCAGTCTCATTGTTAGTGTATAGAAATGCCATTGATTTCTGGGCATTGATTTTGTATCCTGCCACGCTACCAAATTGCTGTATGAGTTCTAGCAATCTTGGGGTGGAGGCTTTTGGGTTTTCTATGTAGAGTATCATGTCATCGGCGAAGAGGGAGAGTTTGACTTCTTCTTTGCCAATTTGAATGCCTTTAATGTCTTTTTGTTGTCTGATTGCTGAGGCGAGGACTTCCAGAACTATGTTGAACAGCAGTGGTGAGAGTGGACATCCCTGTCTTGTTCCTGATCTTAGGGGAAAGGCTCCCAGTGCTTCCCCATTGAGAATGATATTTGCTGTGGGCTTTTCGTAAATGGCTTTTAAGATGTCGAGGAAAGTTCCCTCTATCCCAACACTCTGAAGTGTTTTGATCAGGAATGGATGCTGTATTTTGTCAAATGCTTTCTCTGCATCTAATGAGAGGATCATATGGTTCTTGGTTTTTCTCTTGCTGATATGATGAATCACATTGATGGTTTTACGAGTGTTGAACCAGCCTTGTGTCCCGGAGATAAATCCTACTTGGTCATGGTGAATAATTTTCTTAATGTGTTGTTGGATCCTATTGGCTAGTATCTTGTTGAGAATTTTTGCATCCATGTTCATCAAGGATATTGGTCTGTAATTCTCCTTTTTGGTGGGGTCTTTGGTTTCGGAATTAAGGTGATGCTGGCCTCATAGAACGAATTTGGAAGTACTCCATCTCTTTCTATCTTTCCAAACAGCTTTAGTAGAATAGGTATGATTTCTTCTTTAAACGTTTGATAGAATTCCCCTGGGAAGCCATCTGGCCCTGGACTCTTGTGTCTCGGGAGGTTTTTGATGACTGCTTCAATTTCCTCCCTGGTTATTGGCTTGTTCAGGTTTTCTATTTCTTCCTGCTCCAGTTTTGGTAGTTTGTGGCTTTCCAGGAATGCGTCCATTTCTTCTAGATTTCCTAATTTATTGGCGTACAGCTGTTCATAATATGTTTTTAGAATCGTTTGTATTTCCTTGGTGTTGGTAGTGATCTCTCCTTTCTCATTCATGATTTTATTAATTTGAGTCTTCTCTCTCTTCTTTTTAATAAGGTTGGCTAATGGTTTATCTATCTTATTAATTCTTTCAAAGAACCAACTCCTGGTTCTGTTGATCTGTTCCACAGTTCTTTTGGTCTCGATATCATTTAGTTCTGCTCGAATTTTAATTAACTGTCTTCTTCTGCTGGGGGTGGGGTCTAATTGTTGCTTTTTCTCTAGTTCCTTTATGTGTAAGGTGAGCTTTTGAATTTGAGTTCTTTCCAGTTTTTGAATGGATGCTTGTATTGCGATGTATTTCCCCCTCAGGACTGCTTTTGCTGCGTCCCAAAGATTTTGAACGGTTGTATCTTCATTGTCATTAGTTTCCATGAATCTTCTCAATTCTTCCTTAATTTCCTGGTTGACCTTTTCATCTTTTAGCAGGATGGTCCTTAACCTCCACGTGTTTGTGGTCCTTCCAAACTTCTTGTTGTGATTAAGTTCTAATTTCAAGGCATTATGGTCTGAGAATATACAGGGGACTATCCCGATCTTTTGGTATCGGTTCAGACCCGATTTGTGACCCAGTATGTGGTCTATTCTGGAGAAAGTTCCATGTGCACTTGAGAAGAATGTGTATTCAGTTGAGTTTGGATGTAAAGTTCTGTAGATATCTGTGAAATCCATCTGGTCCAGTGTATCATTTAAAGCTCTCGTTTCTTTGGATATGTTGTGCTTAGAAGATCTATCTAGTATAGAAAGAGCTAGATTGAAGTCACCAAGTATAAGTGTATTATTATCAAAGTATTTCTTCAGTTTGGTTATTAATTGGTTTAAATATTTGGCAGCTCCCACATTCGGGGCATATACATTGAGGATTGTTAAGTCCTCTTGTTGGATAGATCCTTTGAGTATGAGATAGTGTCCCTCTTCATCTCTCACTATAGTCTTCGGGGTAAATTTTAATTTATCTGATATAAGGATGGCTACCCCTGCTTTCTTTTGAGGACCATTTGAATGGTAAATGGTTCTCCAACCTTTTATTTTCAGGTTGTAGGTGTCCTTCTGTGTAAAATGAGTCTCTTGTAGACAGCAAATAGATGGGGTCCTGCTTTTTTATCCAGTCTGAAACCCTGCGCCTTTTGATGGGGTCATTAAGCCCGTTCACGTTCAGAGTTACTATTGATAGATATGAGTTTAGTGTCATCATATCTATTCAGTCCTTGTTTCTGTGGATTGTTCCACTGAACTTCTTCTTAAAGGGGAATTTTAAGAGTCCCCCTTAAAATTTCTTGCAGAGCTGGTTTGGAGGTTACATATTCTTTCAGTTCCTGCCTGTCTTGGAAGCTCTTTATCTCTCCTTCCATTTTGAATGAGAGCCTTGCTGGATAGAGTATTCTTGGTTGCATGTTCTTTTCATTTAGGACCCTGAATATATCCTGCCAGCCCTTTCTGGCCTGCCAGGTCTCTGTGGAGAGGTCTGCTGTTACCCTAATATTCCTCCCCATAAAAGTCAGGGACTTTTTTTCTCTTGCTGCTTTAAGGATCTTCTCCTTATCTTTGGAATTTGCAAGCTTCACTATTAAATGTCGAGGTGTGATCGGTTTTTGTTGATTTTAGGGGGGGATCTCTCTATTTCCTGGATCTGAATGCCTGTTTCCCTTCCCAGATTAGGAAAGTTTTCAGCTAGGATTTGTTCAAATACATATTCTGGCCCTCTGTCACTTTCCGCACCCTCGGGAACCCCAATTAAACGTAGGTTTTTCTTCCTCAGGCTGTCATTTATTTCCCTTAATCTATCCTCATCGTCTTTTAATTGCCTGTCTCTTTTTTCCTCAGTTTCCCTCTTTGCCATCAACTTGTCTTCTATGTCACTCACTCGTTCTTCCACCTCGTCAAGCCTCGTCGTTAGGACTTCTAGCTTGGATTGCATCTCATTTAATTGATTTTTAATTTCTGCCTGATTGGATCTAAATTCTGCAGTCATGAAGTCTCTTGAGTCCTTTATGGTTTTTTCTAGAGCCACCAGTAGCTGTATAATAGTGCTTCTGAATTGGCTTTCTGACATTGAATTGTAATCCAGATTTTGTAACTCTGTGGAAGAGAGGGCTGTTTCTGATTCTTTTTTTTGAGGTGAGGTTTTCCTTCTAGTCATTTTGCTCAGTGCCGAGTGGCCAAAAACAAGTTGTATTGGGAAAAGGAGAAAAAGAGAGAGAAGGAAAGAAAAGAGAAAAAGAAAAAAGAGAAAGAAGAAAAAAAGGGGAAAGAGAGAAGAAAAAGAGAAAGAAAAAGAAAGGAGAAAAAAAAAAAGGGTGGGGTGGGGTGGGGGAAGCAATCCGAAATCAAGAAGAAAGAAAGAAAAAAAAAAGCACAAAACAAAACAAAAACAAAAAAACAAAAACAAAAACAAAAAAACAAAACAAAAAAAAAACCACGGGGGAGTATCTTCCGATTCTGTGTACTTTAAGTCCCTTGACTTCCCTTGGAACTGGTCCGTGTCGCTGGTCTTCTGGGGGAGGGGCCTGCTGTGCTGATTCTCAGGTGTTAGCACTTGGGGGAGCTGCTCTGCCCCTGCCTGGTGCAGGGCTCAGTGGGGGGTGTTCACCCCGTGAGGCCCCGGGAGGAAGCCACAGTGGCGGGGGCAGCTCTGGGACCCTGGAGTCAGCTCCCGCAGTAGCTCCGGGGCTCTCCGTCTGCAGGGCCTGGGGGCTCCGGAGCGGGGCCGCTGATCTGCTCAGCTCGGGGGCAGGAGCGTCCTCGCTGTCCTGGGCCCTCCCGGCCTCTGCCTGTCCCGGGGGAGGCCGGATCCTGGGCTGTGTCCCGGCGCCCTGTGCTCCGGGGCCTGTGCTGTTGGATTCGCGTTCCCGCTCCGCAGCCCCTCCGCGGAGCCGCCGCCCGAGCCCCTCCGAGCTGTTCCCGGGGCCGCGCCGCCCCCTCCGCACGGAGCTTCTTCCTCCGCCCGAGCCGCCGCCGCCGAGCTGTCCCGGAGCCCCGCAGCCCCCTCCGCGGAGCCGCCGCCCGAGCCCCTCCGAGCTGTTCCCAGAGCCGCGCCGCCCCCTCTGCGGAGCTTCTTCCTCCGCCCGAGCCGCCGCCGCCGAGCTGTTCCCGGAGCCGCGCAGCCCCCTCCGCGGAGCCGCCGCCCGAGCCCCTCCGAGCTGTTCCCGGAGCCGCGCAGCCCCCTCCGCGGAGCCGCCGCCCGAGCCCCTCCGAGCTGCTCCGGGTCCCGCCGAGCGCTGCAGCCCTTAGGGAGCTCGGCGCACTCTCCGGGGCGCAGTTCCTCTGTTACTGCCCCAGGGAGCCCGAGGGCATCCCCGCCTTTCTGGGGATCCTGCTCCAATTCCCCGGGAGGCCTTTCCCCCGGGAAGGTCGGTGCAGCTCCTGCTCCTCCGGGACGGGGCTCTCCTGTCCTGGGGACACTCGCCCCGGCCTCAGCCCGGCTCCTCGCGGGGCCCCTCCCCCTTGGAGGCCTTTTGTGTCTTTATTTCTTTTTCCCCGTCTTCCTCCTTGATAGAAGCGCGGACTCTTCTCACTGCAGCATTCCAGCTGGTCTCTCTTTAAATCTCAGGCCGAATTCGTAGATTTTCAAGATGATTTGAATGTTTTCTAGGTAATTTGTTGAGGTCAGGTGACCTGGAGACCCTGCTCTGCCGCCATCTTGCCCCTCCCCCTGTTCCTGTTTCTAAAAATCGCTGCTCTCTTGATTGATCATTTTTAGAGGGGTTCCTCTACCGACTTGTCCTGTTTCAAAAGATGAGGATTTTAGTTCACACCCCTTCATCTTCTCCCTCCATCCTAATATTTTACCTTTTTGTTAAATCCATACTAGGTGTCATTTTTACTATGTTCATAAATGCTATTGCTCTAATAAGCCAAAAGTCTTCTATGATTACATTATTTTCTAGTACAATTTTTGTTTTATTGGAGTTAATAATTATCTCTTTTAAAATATTTTCTTTGAATATCTGACTTGACCAGCTATGCTATAATCCTTTCACTACAGTTTTCCCAAAAGTCAAAAATTTTTCCAGCTTTATTGAGATATTACTGACATATATGTGAGTTACAATGTAATGATTTGATACACATGTATGCAAAATGATTATCACAATAAGGTTAACACCTTTATCCTCTCACATAATTACTATCGAAAAGTCAAATTGGACAGACAATTCACTGGTTCCATTTATCTTCTGAGACACATCTCTAGATTCCTGTCTCCTGCTCTAGTCCGGGCTCATGGCATCCATCACTGTATCAGCTCCCCCCTCTCTACCATGTTTGGTTCTCTTTTCTTGGATTCCGTGTCTTCCTTTTTCTGGGCTACTTCCGATTGGTGGACAGGATTTTCCACTTGTTTTTCAAAGAAGCATGCATAGGTTCTTAGTTGAAAACAATTTTTTTTTTCCTCAGAACTGGGAAAATCCCATGTTTCTCTGCCTTCTAGTGCTTCTATGAGGAATGCATTCCCATTCCCATTCCTTTCTATGTCCCCTGTCATTTTTTATGAAAGGTTTAGATCTCTTTTATTTAGTCTTATCATTCTGAAATTTCATGATGATGATGATGTGGGTCTTCTGACTTCCAGTACAGTGAGCAGCCTTTTCATTCTGGAGATTTGTATCCTTCATTTCTGAGAAATGCTTTTCGTGTTGCCTTAGATGGTTTTCTCTATTTTCTATTTTAATGACTATTATATAGGGGTTGTTTTTTGTTTGTTTGTTTGTTTGCTTTTAGTTTTCAGGAGTTCTTTCTTATTCTTATGTTATTCCTTACCTTAAAGCATCCTATTCTTCTTGACTTCAATTTCTTTTTTAGAGTATTTGTTTAAACTATATTGAAGTTTTGCTTAGTGCACTATATTATCTCTACTTTCTTCTAAGTTTTTATGTTTATATTTTGGTCTCTGTCATATTGTAAGTATGCCTAACCACCTGAGATCCTTGTTGAAGAGTGAAATGCTAAAATATATAATGGAAGTGCATACGCACATGCACGCTCATGTATGTGTGTGTTTGTGTGTGTTACAGAAGATAGTTGTAGGCTGGGGAATTCAAGGAATTAATATCTAGTGGGCAAATTATTTTCTCATTCTGTTCTGTTTTTAGTGGAACTTCTATGATTTAGATGATCTGCTTTCAATTCCCTCCACACCAATGAAAGGGTGCTTGCCAAAGTCCAGAGATACTCTGTGCTGAATTTGACCACTCTCTCTGAAGGAATTTATGTGTTCAGTGGGCGGGGGTTGGGGAGGGTTACTGGGATCCAACTATGGAGCTGGGGCTTCATAGGCACTGATCACTAAGGACACGATCCTTGTGGAGAATGAGAGGAAGGGACTGATGGAAGAGCGACCAGGAAAGAAGTCCTCGGGCTTGGGGGAGGATGAGAAGAGAGAAGTAGTAGGGAGTAGGAGCCAGGGATTCTGTCGAATTGATTTAGATTTGCAATGGGCTGCTCGAAGTAACATTTATGCTTTGAAACTATAATGTCATGTGCTTTCTCTGGGCTTTTCAAATAGTCAATTAGGGAGACTTAGGTGAGCCAATTTCTTCGTGGCATGACTTCTCCAAGTGCATTATAAATCTCCAGTGATGCCAGAACTCCATTTATCCAAGAGGACTCCCCTCTGGCTACTAGTGTAAGGAAATCACTCTGGGAAAGGAGTCTGCAGTCCTGAAAAATTAAGGCTATTTTAATTCCATGCAGCAGAGGGCAACCTTGCCCTTCTTATCCAGATTGATACAGGCTTCAGACTATTAAAGTAAAATCAGTTAAAATCACCTTAGTGCTAGTTTGAACTTCAAGGGGAGATTCTTCTGTTTCCTTCATGGTTACCCCCAATGTTTATTTCCATTATTGCACCTAACAAAGAAAGACAACTTTGCCAATCTGAAGGGTAAAATGTGCTATTTATTCAATGATTTTGTTTCTCCTAGTATTAGGATATAAAATACACCTGTTGAGAGTTATGCCTTACTTCCAATTAGAAGATGAGAGATGGCGGAGCCGTGGCTGTGCTGGTGTTCGATGAAGTGTCACCTGAATGTGCAGTCAGGCAGGGTAGCAGTCGATAGTGATGCACACCGTGTCTGTCCCACCCGGATATGACCCTGAAGTCTTACTTCCCATCCTGCTGCCGTGTACATCCTGCACAGCCAGCTTTCCCTTGGGTGGCTCCTTCCCTGTGTCCAAACTTGACTGGCCAGGGAAGCAGGGCAAAGAGGCCCAGCTGATTCTCAACTGTGACAGGAAAACACAAAATAACACAAAACTTTATGATACAGAGAATCACTATTATAATAAGTGACTGGAAGGAAACACACTTTTCTGTGGCACTATTCCCTAAAGAAGATCAGTAAAGGCCTTTTTTTTTTTTTTTTTTTTTTTTGCTAAGAGACCCTGCAGGAACATTTTAACATGTTCATTTTAGTTAAATGAAGGGTGTCATGGGATCAGTAGCTGGGGATTAGATACAAAGGGATGGAACTAGGGAGGGGGAGATACAAGAATATAAAGGTTTTAGGGTTTGGGAAAATAATTCCCCTTTCTCCCTCTCCTGGGTGTGAAACCAGTTGAGAAAGAGAAGAAGGGAAAGAGAAAGTCTAGCAGCTGGAGAGCCCTTCAGTACCCTTATCACTAAGAAACTATTCAGAGCACACAGCCCTGTGTCACGGCAGTGGGCTGGCTGCCTCTTCTTTACAGAGGTAGAAGTGCCTGCAGACAGTCCCCGCAGAGTTAGTTGCAAAATCCTCTTCTGATTAAACGTGAGGCAGAACATTTTCGGGACTAGTTGGTTCACAGTGAGAGAAAGGGGACAGGGCTAACAGGAGGCGGCTCTTCCTCCTACCCACCCACCAGCTAACTTGCCCCCCTTAGTTGGGGAGTGGGGAATAAAGAGAGGTGAAGGGAAGAATCAGGGGATTGAGTCTAGACAGGAGGAGGGAATAACATGCTGTCAACAATTGTTGTCAAGGCTCTTAGAGATGCTCCAGGCACTGAGCAGGCCCAGGTAGGTTACAAAATGCCCATTTAGGTGTTTAGGTGCAAAGGTCAAAGCTTCAGACCAAGTCTTTTCTTCTCTGAAATGTAGATGGGACTCCGAATTTTTTTCCTGTAGCCACTACTCTCAAAAGTACCTACCGTTTGGAACTGTATCTGCTTACAACTGACTCATAGATAGAGACCCAAGGGCTTTGTTTTTGCGATCTGGAATGAACAGCTTCCATACACCAGCAATTCTCAGCAGCTGCTCATACATGAATGGGAGAAACAGCGCTTATGTCCTAAAATCTTCATCTGGGGCTGCCCTGGGCGATGTGTAAGTTGGGTGTGGATAAGGTGTGGCCACTGGAGCCAGAAGTTGGGGGTCTGGGTTCCAAACTCCAGCTCTGTGCAACCAGAAGTGGTCACATCCCTCCTCTGTGTGGGCTTCAGTTCCATTTCACGGTTGTCTGGTTCTTGCTGGTTTTGTTTCCTCCTTGAGGTCACTGGGATGGTCACAGGAGGCCGGCAGCCGTCACCTACTGCAGGTTGAGTGCCCATAAGGACGGATGAAACTCATGCCTATTTTTTTTAAGATTTTATTTATTTATTCGAGAGAGAGAGAGGCAGAGACACAGGCAGAGGGAGAAGCAGGCTCCACTCAAGGAGCTCAATGTGGGACTCGATCCCGGGTCTCCAGGATCAGGCCCTGGGCTGAAGGCAAAGCTCAACCACTGAGCCACCCCGGCTGCCCCTCATGCCTGGTTCTTAGGGAGCCTTGGAACATAGCTTGGAGTGCAAGTGGCAGCCAGCGGAGCTCAGGGGCGAGCACCGAGCTGCCCGTCGGGCCAGGGGAGCCCGTCCTTAGTGGGGCCGGAGAGGTGCCATTGGACCGACTCCTGACGGCTCAGGGCCAGGCACTCTCGGGTGTGCAAGGCAACCTTGGGAAAGGAAGCCATAGGCCTGTCCCTTAGCAGTGGAGGGGCCTCAGGAATTTACCTGCCTCTCCCAGTGGCATGTTGTAGGGCTTGAAACCCCTCCAAGAAGTATTTTTCTCCTTCAGGCTTCCGTAGCACCTTTTGAGCCTCTAGTTATTATCTGTGAAGCCATTTCGAGATCCTGCGAGTGCCATTTCCCTCTGCAGACGTGGAGACCACCTGGCCCATCAGAGGTACACATGCACCGAGATGCCCAGCCACGAGCTTGTCTCAACATTGCGTTAGGGCTAGAGGTGCAGGTGGCCATGAAATGGCAAAACTCATGAATAAGAATAAGGAAAGAAGTTGTAGCTGGGATCTGTCTAGTGCCTTACCCTCAAGACAGGAGAGAACGAATTCCAGGCTTGCTAGAGCAGAATCAGAGAGACCACAGAACCCCATGTGGCGACGTCTGGGTAAGTCTTCTCTTTCTCTCTCTCTCTCTCTTCTTTCCTTCCCTGAGAAAACTCAGCTCAAATATCACTAGGTTGGATGGAGCAAAATAGGTATGGATTGTAGGGGGGAGGCACAGAATTAGTGCAGGGGGTCAGAGCGTAGACAGGGTGAGGGGAGCACCCATGTGGGTGAGCGGCAGGGCAGAGGCCGAGGCCCTGCACCCCTGGGAGTCCGAACATTGTGAAGAGGGCAGCCAGTCCAGTAGAGGAGGTGATGGTGGCACAGAACTTGTGAACACAAGTGAGGTGAAGAGGGGTCCCTGGGAGGGTGGGGAAGGGGTGATGGGAGATAATGCAATAAGTAAATCCATGGAGGAGGACAGTGGGAGCCAGGTTTCTCACGGTCCAAGAAGGGAGAAAACTCACATAAGTCTCATGATACTCATTTGGAATTGGAGCTATCAATGTGGATCCATGATTTTCAGTAAATATAGATAGGTGTAAAAATAAATATAGATATAAAAGTTTGTGTACACACACACACTCAGATGCCACCTTAAAAAAGTGATCAAAATTAACATTCCTAGTGATGGGATGATGTGAAATTGTGTGCCACCTGATGGGACTCAGTGAGAAGAACATCGCATCCCTTCTGTGGTAGTTCTGCCCCAAACTATAACCTGAGTCTTACCGTGAAAATATCAGACAAATCTGAATTTAGAGACATTTTACTAAACAACTGGCCTGTAATCTTCAAACACGCCAAGGAAAAGTCAAGGAAAAGTCAAGGAAAGGTGGAGGCACTGTGAAGGAGTGAATGGAGAAGGAGAATATGATAACTAGATGCAATGGGTGATTCTGAGTTTTATCCTATTTCTATAAAGGACATTGTTGGGACAATTCGTAAAACTTGAATAGTGTCTGTGAATAGGAGGCTGGATATGCATCAGTGTTGATTTCTTGACTTTGATGGTTGTTTTGCTGATGGTTGTTTTGCTGATGGTTGTCTTTATTTATAGGAAATAGCCTGAAATATTTAGGAGTGATGGGGGTAACGGGTCAGCAACTTATTTTCAGACAGGTTCAGGGAAAGAAGTTCTTTGCATTATTCTTGAAATGTTTCTGTAAGTTTAAAATTATTTCAAAAACCCTATTGAAAGGATTATGTATTTCCTTAAAATTTATTTGGGGATTTAAGAAGTTACTAAACTTGGGGCACCTGGTGGGCTCTTGATTTCGGTTCAGGTCCTGATCACAGGATTGTGAGATCCAGCTCTGTGTTGGGCTCCGACCGGGTGTGGAGTCTGCTTGGGATTCTCTCTCTCTTCCTTTCTCTCTGCCTTTCCCTCTGCTCAGACTCTCCCCTCTCCCCCTCAAAAAGTTATCTTTTAAAAAAATTTTAAGGTACAATTTACATAATGAAAATTCAATCTTTTTGGTGGTGTATTTCAATGAATTTTCACAAACGTATACAGTCATGTAACCACTACAAACAGCATATGGAAGCCTTAACTGTGGATATCTGTTACTTTTAAAACTTGTCAGGAATTAGTTGGGTTTTTAGAGATGCTTTTATTTTATAGGTATAAATATTAAACCTGTCATTACACTTCATTATTCAATATTTAGATATACAACATGTAATACTAAACCATGTTTATCCTTTTTTTTTAAGATTTTATTTATTTATTCATGAGAGACACAGAGAAAAAGGCAGAGACACAGGCAGAGGGAGAAGCAGGCTCACTATGGGGACTCAATCCCAGGACCCTGGGATCACGTCCCGAGCTGAAGGCAGATGCGCTTAACCGCTGAGCCACTCAGGCATCCCTAAATACACTTTTTTTTTTTCTAAAATACACTTTGAATAGCATTTTGTACATGTGTCTACATGCATGAACTGATTTAATTCCCACAATAACCCTATGAGGACAGTATTATCATTATACAACCAGTGAAGGCAACTAATGAGTGTCAGAGTCTTGGGACCCAGGTTTTGAAACTCCAAGGCCATAGCATCTTGTGGAGGGGAGGAGAGATGTGACTAGGTTTTTCTCATCTTGGAGACCCAAGGTAGAGTGAGCTAATGATCAGTAGGTTGTGGGAAGGGCATGGAATGGAATTAAAGTGAGTTGGAGTGATCTGTGTCATCTAGGAATTGGCAAATGGATGAAATGGCTAAAATTAAATGATTTTAATGAAAAATAATAGGTACAGGTAAAACCAAAGAACCTATGGTGGGGTCCCAGCTTCTAGTTCTGGGGGTGAAGGGAGGTCTGAGACTCCAGAAGTCCCTGTCGCTCAGTGTTGATTATGTCCTTCAACCAGAAGATAAAGAATACAGCATTCAAAGGATCGCCATTTGGTCTGTGAACCAAATGGCCGATAAGGACAGTTGATTGCAGCTAGTAGAACAATGGGCCTAATTAACCACATGTAGTTGATAGAGATGCTTGACCCAGTTCTCCGTCCTGCTGCCTATGCCATTTAGAAGGAATTTCTATTTCTAGAACATTCTAGAAACTTCCCCTTTTACAGTAGTGTTTTCATGGGAATGGAATAAAATGTTTCCAACCTTTTGTTTTATTCTTGTGACCTGGGAGGTGTGATTCATGGAAATGTGTAGAACAGCCTGCAGATTTTGAGCCGGAAACCCATGGTCCTGGGGAGGGGAACCTGCATGTCCTGAACTCCTGGGGAGCTTGGTCAGGTCTATGTCTATCACGGACTTGGGATCAGTCCTGGGTCTGAGTCAGGTTCTCAGGAGGCAGGACCAGCACAGAGATGGTTTGCTTAGCTACCCAGAGGGCCAAGGGACGCTGGAGAGAAACCTAGGCTGGGCTGAAGATGTCCCTTGTTCAATAACCTTTAAGCATTAAGACCTGTGGTATGACCTTCAGCCATACTCTACCTCCAGGCCCGGCAGATGCTAAGGGCGAGGCTAAAGCAAACATGTCTTGGGCCTCAGATTGGCAGGGCAGGCACCAACATTTGCCAGAGGAAAAACCTTAGGCAGATTTAGAGAAACCCTGGCACACGCTCCCTCTGCCATGGGGCCTGCCACAGGCGTCTGGTACAGACAGGAGGAGGGGTCAGGTTCGTGTGAGGACCAGGAGCAAGTACCCATCCAGTCCCCTGCGAGCTGGCCCAGTGTGCCCTTGGTCTCCTGCCACGGGGGGCGAGTAGGGCAGGACACTGTCTCTGCGTTTCAGCCCCTTGGGCATCCCCCTCCTTGGCTCCGCTCCTGGTTGCCTATCCTCTTGCGCCTACACCTTGTCCACTGCAGATAGGCTGCTTTCGAGTCGCAGAGCATGCCGTGTGTCTTCTCACCTCTGCCTCCCTCCACTCCTCAGGTTCCAACTTCTTGACCACACACCTCTCCTATGAATTGATGAACAAAAGAAGATTTCAACAGGGACGCCTGGGTGGCTCAGTGGTTGAGCATCTGCCTTCAGCTCAGGGGGTGATTCCCGGTCTGGGGATCGAGTCCCGCATCGGGCTCCCTGCGTGGAGCCTGCTTCTCCCTCTGCCTGTGTCTCTGCCTCTCTCTGTGTCTCTCATGAATAAATAAATAAAATAAAAAAATATTTCAACAAAAGTTATTAAATTCTTCCTATATGGCAGGCAGTGTGCTGGACATTGAAATTCTCCAAACATATGGCCTCTATCACTCACTTGCTGAGTGAGATCAGGAAAAGCAGAGGTTTAGCTGCCACAGTGGGTGGTCAGCTGGCTACTCACACTGAGCCTCAAAAGGTAGCATTTTGGGAGGATGGCTGAGTCCTAGTCTAAGTTCTGACTTCAGCTTAGCAGCTTTAGAAACTGAATTTTATCTGATTTGGAGGAATTGACTTATAATAATCAAGCTCATAAACCAGAATATCAATTCATTATATTTCCACGGGTACTTTATCAGTTGATGGTGATGTTTGTATAGGGTGTTGAATGACTTTCTGGTATGGAAAGTGGTGGAGAAGCACTTGCAACCATTTATCTTTGTTTGCCTTCTCTAGGCCCTGAAGAGCAACCGACTGCTTTTCCCATGTTTTCTCCTTAACAGATCAATTGAGTCAGTTGGGCCTTGGCTGGCCTTCACAGGCTGGCATAACTAGACACGATCTGCAGTTTCAAATCTTACTGCTTTAATCAAAGGAATTCTAATAATTCATAATAATAAATTTAGATATTATTATATTTAATATTTATATAATTGATATACATATAAAATATATTTATAAATATATTTAATATTTATAATTATTTATTAATAATAATTTATAAATTATTAATTTATTTAATTCTTCCTAATCATGGGGGATGGCCACATACTTTGTCACGTTCTATGAACTCACACCAAAAGTTAGATACTGGTGAGCCTTTCTCCAGTTAGAAGTGAATGAGTGAGGGATGCCTGGATGGCTCAGTGGTTGAGCGACTGAGGCCTTTGGCTCAGGGCCTGATCACGGGGTCCCGGGATTGAGTCCCACATCAGGCTCCCTGCATGGAGCCTGCTTCTCCTTCTGACTCTGTCTCTGCCTCTCTCTCTCTCTGTGTCTCCCATGAATAAATAAATAAAATCTTTTTTTTTTTAAAGTGAATAGGTGAAAGTAGGACATCTTATAAATTTCCTTTCAAATGCTTTTTCCTTTAGACATTGGTGACCACTCTTCCTTCTTTGCAAGGAATGGCTAGCAGAAGCCAAAACAAATGAATATGGAGCAAATGCATAATAACAGATGATCTTTCTTCACTCAGACACATATGTGCATGATTTTTATAGCATGTGTTACAGACTATGCGTTGAATTGGTTAATATTCTTAAGCCCGTTACAGAAATCTAAGTAGATTCAGGGTGGCTCGGCTAAATAAGAATTCAGCTTTTGGAATGAAATGTTAATATTTCATGATGTTGCTCTAAGAGCCATCGCTGCCGCTGTCTTGTCACCCTGGCCACATCCAATACTGCAGCCAGAGACAACTTCTACAGGTGGCAGTTTCCACTCAGGGGTGATCTTACTAGTGATGGGAACGAAGTTTATCGCCTCTGCTGTGCAACCATTTTCCTTATTTCACCCTCAATAAATGGCTAGAGAGAATTTATGTTTTGTTCATGCGTGCTCAGCTTACTTCCCGTGCTGACCCTCTAAGGAGGGTCCTGTCATCGACAAGCCCAAGTCTGGGTTTTATGCTGCCGGGTGAGGAAAGGTTAAATAGACTAGAGTCTGGACAAGTAGGGAAGGACTGGGGCTTCCAGACAACTGTGGGAAGAATTAGGGTTTGAGAAAATTAGCCTTTCTAAGCGTGGGACAACTAGAAGGGAGAAAAAATTAAAGAAATAAAACTAGGTTTTGAATTGTATTCCTTCATGTTCTTTGGGAGAGGCTAGCAAAGCTTGGAAATCCTTTCTGCTTGCTTTTGGTTGTGGGACTCTATTTCTTTCAAGGAGACATTGTAACTTGGATTGGGCCACTCAGATGACTTTTCTCCCTGTGGGTAATTTTTCCAAACTCTGATGGCTGGTTATTCTGATTTCCTATGCCCTAATTATTCTGCTTTGTGGTGACTTTTGATTTATTCTATTTTACTGTATTTTACTTCTGAATTTTTCTTTTTTAAAAAGATTTATTTATTTGAGAGAGAGAGAGAGAGAGAACAGAGGGAGGGACAAAGGAAGAGGGAGATAATCTCAAACAGACTCCCCGTTGAGTGGAGAGCCTGACGTGGGGCTCGATTCCAGGACCCTGAGATCATGACCTGAGCCAAAATCAAGAGTGGGACGCTTAACCAACTAAGCCACCCAAGTACCCTTGAATTTCTTTTCTTTCTTTCTTTCTTTCTTTTTTTTTTTTTTTTTTTTATGTTTGGGTTAGCTCTCGGCTGCATGGCAAACTCCTTTAGGGTGGAGACTTGTCTTAATACTTCTTTGAATTGACCACAATTGAAAGCGCACCACTCATTGTCTAATGGGCAGTCAATAAAATCCTAGTGAACAAGTGAATGCAGCAATTATGCTAACACTAGGTTTCCACTCTTTTACCTGCACAGACTTTCGTGGCAGAAGAACCAGTCTCACTCATCAAAGACCCAGGACAAGATCATGCCAAACTAGACATGGCCCAGAGGGTTAGCTGCCAAGTAACCTGCTAAGGAGCCCCAGATCTTTCTTTGTTTACTTGGCTGGAGTGGATATTTTCTTCTACTTCAGACCTCAGTGGCCATGCACAATAGCCTAGCAAAAATGCGTCTTGGAGGAAGCTGGCCTTTGGAATAGCGTCCTGAAGATGTATTAAGAATGCTGTGGTATAAATGATAGTAAGATTTCAGCTTGATGAGTGTCTTGGAAAACAAACTCGCTACAAGGGAGCCCACAGCTGTACCACTCTCACTTCTGTCTCCCGGTCCTATGATCTGACAATTAATCTTAACTGACAACAATTTAATTTTACTCTGACAACAATTTTAATCTAAAAGCAACTCTCTTGTCCCTAGGTTGTTACCCCCTAAGTAAGAAGGGGAGAAGATATGTTTGTCAGCTGGCATCTTCCTTCTTCATCTTCTGAGGTTCAGATGCGCATTCAGACGGATCCAGATTACCATGGGCCCAAACACACAAAAAGGAGAATTTCCTTAATGTTCCGCTCTTTGGTAGATCATAAAGGCAACAAAGGGCATTTGGGTTCCCGGCAATACATAACTAACCCATTTCTCAACTCACGAGGGTTAAGGAGAGCTAATTTAATCTCACGCTTCATTAGTTTATTTGTTGCCTGAAATCAAAAACCGATGCAAAGACAATCAGCCAAAAACCAACTGCCATTTTGTGCAACTGCTCCCCTGCGGCCCCACCCATTGGACCCATTACCAATTATTTCCACCGAGTGGGAGAAAGGTGTTCCCGTTTATTAGCTGGTCAGCACCACCTCTGTCTACCACTCTGATTTCTCCTCACAAGGGATTTTATTTCCTGTTTAGAGTAAACGTTTATTTATTTATTTATTTTTTTAAATAATAAATTTATTTTTTATTGGTGTTCAGTTTGCCAACATATAGCATAACACCCAGTGCTCATCCCGTCAAGTACCCCCCTCAGTGCCCGTCACCCAGTCACCCCCACGCCCCGCCCTCCTCCCCTTCCACCACCCCTAGTTCGTTTCCCAGAGTTAGGAGTCTTTATGTTCTGTCTCCCTTTCTGATATTTCCTACCCATTTCTTCTCCCTTCCCCTTTATTCACCTTCACTATTTTTTTATATTCCCCAAATGAATGAGACCATATAATGACTGTTCTTCTCCGATTGACTTACTTCACTCAGCATCATACCCTCCAGTTCCATCCACGTTGAAGCAAGTGGTGGGTATTTGTCGTTCCTAATGGCTGAGGAATATTCCATTGTATACATAGACCACAGCTTCTTTATCCATTCATCTTTCGAAGGACACCGAGGCTCCTTCCACAGTTTTTAAACGTTGATTTACAAATGGCAAATACCACTTTGTGTGTTGGCCAGGTAGGTTGGCACGGCTTGGCTCTTCCCGAAGACAGCCACCAGGGGGCAGCCCACGCCTGACTAAGCCCAGGTTTGTGCCAGAGGAAGTAAGGATGACCTGGGAGGGACCATGGAAGTGCAAGTCTGAGAAGAGGCAACACTGGGAGAGGTTTGGGAGAGGGAGGCAACTAGGAGGCCAGGAGAACTCCTCTTGCCCTGGAGATCTCTAGAATCAGTCTCCAGAGATGGGTCGTGAAGAGGCTGTGGAAGAGGAGGTGGGAGCTCATTAGGCTGCCGGGGGGAATGTGGGGGAATGGAGGACACCCAAGGCTGGGCCTGCTGTCCCCAGATACCTCCTCACTATGGGTTGATAATGTTTCACTCACTGGAATCCGGGGAGTTGTGGTTCTTGTTCCTGTGTATGGTGATTATGGTGATGTTTTGGGTCAGGGAGTGTCCCGAGAGGCAGGCATGACTGAGCAGCAAGGGGATGGTGCTTGATACTGAGCCCCCCGTACTCATCCCTGTGACACTGAGCCACGACCCTGGCTTCCGCCCTAACCAAGGCCAGACTGTGAGAACAGGTAGATCTTTGTCTGCAGAAGAATGGAGGTTCAAATGGGAACTGTGGACACTAGATGTGATAAGGGGGCAGCACAATCAAAGCCGTTGTCCACCATCTTTCTTTTCTATGGTAACATCTTTTCCATGGTACCATTTTCTATGGTAATGATCACTGTTGTGATCATATTCAGTATCCTCTCATCTAACACACACCCACTTATCTTAGTTTGGGTTCCCCCAGAGCCTGAGACAAGGACCTCGATGAGAATAGCTTATTTAGGGGAGTGATCTCAGGAAACAGAAGTAAGGGTCAAGGAAGGAGAAAGTCAACCCTAGAGTGTGTTACAGAGGTTGCTGCTATGGGCAACAACATCAGCACCTCCTGCAAAGCAAGCAGGACCCCCACATTTGTGCACCTAAGGCATGAAGGTCCTAAATATTTATCTGCCATGTCCACTCCCACTGGTTGAGAGTTGCTCCCAGCAGTCTCAACTCCTCTGCCTTTCAAAGCTGCACACACCGGGGGTGCTCTGGAGCAGAAGGCAACCAGACGTATGGCATGTGCTTGAAGCAAGATAACTCTAGGCTCCTAAAGAACTGAAATGGGGCCTTGGGACTGTGACCAGAGGTGTATGCTATTATCAATCAAGCAAGACTAGGTCAGAGTGATGGTTCTCAAAGTGTGATTACCAGGACTGGCTGCTAGAAACTTATTAGAAATGCAAATTCTTGGTCCTGAGTCAGAAATCCTGGGCACAGAGTCCAACAATATTTTACATGGCCCTTTCTAGTTGATCCCCAGTCCCACCCAGCCCCTAGAGGCAACTGCTATTCTGAATTTTCCCACTACATATTGTTTTTGCCTGTTTTCAAATTTTAAAGAAGAATTATATGGTATGTCTTCTTTTGGGTAAAGCTTCTTGTACTCAGCGTATGTCTTGAGGTTCTTGCATATTGTTGCGTATCTCTATAGTTCATTCCTTTTTATTGCCGAGTAGTCTCCCATGACATGCATGTATCACAGTTAGCTTATTGTTTTTGCGGTCGAGGGACAGCAGAATAGTTTTCAATGTTTTGACTATTTTGCATAAAACCGTATCAAGCATTCTTGTGCAAGCTTTTTGGACTGGTAATGTAGTTCCTGCAGGGTGATGATAATTAATAATTAATTGATATGATAAATAATTAATAATTAATACCACATGAATGCTTTACCCTAACTCTCATGGTCATGGACTACCATGACCTGTGGAGGTCGTTCTAACCCAATGTTCTCTCAGACTTTAGCACAATCTTCTTGCTTGCGGAAGCACCAGACAGCACATTAGCAGTATACCCAGAGGCCATCTTAACCAGTGAAATCACCAACAAAAAGCACTAAATTGCGAAAAACATGGCACTATATAGACCGTGAAAATTAACACCATTTACGATATGAGAGCTGAAACGAATGCAGCGCACTGCCCTGTTCCACCTCAGCTGGGAATATGTGTGCAGGTGATGCAAATTTTTTTGCAGCTCTGCATGTATCAGGAGAGCATTGCTAGTATTATTGATTTGGGAGTCACACTACATTTTAACAAATTGGCGAATTCACAAATATGGAATCCGTGAATGGTGAAGTTCTATTGTATACAGAGCTTGGAACTTGGTGCAAGCAGTGGTTTCTAACCAAAGCCCCAGTTATTTGGCACCTGCTCCATTGAGAGGTGGGTCCACGTCCTCTCCCCCGAATGCAGGAAGAGACCTCACTGTTATGAACTCAACTCATTTGTGCAGAAGTGACTGGTGTTTTTAAGGGGGAGGGTGAGAGCAGGGAGGTGGTAGTTAGCAGGGAGGGCGGGTGCCTAAGCAGAGTAAGGAAGTGAAAAATTACCAAAATTGGGTTAGAGAGTTGGTCAGTGTCAATGTGATGAGGTCATCTGTGTCAAAGTGGGGCTTTATCCTCCCACAGGGATTGAGAAGCAGGCACCCTACCCTTCCTGATGATTGTATTTCGAAGGAATGGCTTTCAGTCCTTGAGAAAGACACTCCTGGGTTGTAGGAGATACACATACATCCTAAAGGGATGGAGAATGGATTTATAATAAGCTTTTAATAAATACTCTAAGAGAATCAGGGGCCTCTCCTCAAGCGTTGGCTGGAACAAATGCTAAATTCTTTCCACATGCTAAGGTTTTCCAGACAGAAACTCAACTAGGGTGGGGTGGGTGGGGTGCGAGGTAGGGGTAGTGTGGGCTGTCCCAGGGACAAGGCCTACTGGAATCCATGCTAACTTTTGCTCAAGTCTCTTAGTGCAGTTTGGATGGAATCATTCAGGCAAAGCTTTTGCAGTTCTTCACATCATGGGGCAGGGACAAATTATCCATCTGTGTGTCTGCATACTGAACCTCTGACCCACAGAATCCGTGGGCACAGTAAAGTGGCGGTTGCTCTTGCACCACTAAGGTTGGGGGAAGCTTGGGATGCAGCAGTAGTAACTGGAACATTGCAGTTCATCTCCTCTGGCAGGAATGGCCCCCAGCCCCCTGCCTCTGACCAGTGTAAGCAAACAGCTGGAGAGAGTGCCTTGGATGGATTGCTCGTCCCATCCTTAGGGTCATGGACTGAAGGACACTCAGCAATTGGCTGCTATGGGTTGAAACTGGACCAGTACCGCTGTTTTACTTGGCATCCTGCCCACAATTGGCTCTGGGATAGTGTAGGGTGAGGGGGTGAGGGGTGGAGGGGAGAAAGCCAGTCAGCTGCCATTGGGGCTTTATTAACTGCCATGAAAATTGGATTAGCATGTAAGAGCTTGGTGGGGGGGTGGGGAGGGAGGGAGGTTTGCAGTGAGAAACTGTGTAGCAGGGGAGGGACAGAGAGGGATGTCCAGGGGGATTTTCATAGTGGCCAGATTGTAAGAAAATCATCATGTTACAGATGATCAGATCTGACTTCAGAGAGCACTGGATCTGGCCTTAACCATTTCCACCAAAGAGCCCCAAGTCAGGGGAGAGACCCAGGGGCCTGACTGAAGTGGAGCCCCACAATTGAGGACGTGCCCTTGGAGTTTCCTATTTTATTTTATTTACATATATTTTTAATTTATTTATTCATAGAGACACAGAGAGAGAGAGAGAGGCAGAGACACAGGCAGAGGGAGAAGCAGGCTCTATGCAGGGAGCCGGACGTGGGACTGGATCCTCGGTCTCCAGGATCACACTCCAGGCTGCAGGTGGCGCTAAACCGCTGTGCCACCAGGGCTGCCCCTCCTATTTTATTTTAAAGATTTATACTTCATACACTACAATTTGTACTTAATGTTTTAAAAAAATTCCTCTCTTCTCCCAATCTTGCATCAGATCAGTAGTTCAGAAGCTGCATCATGCTTTTCCCATGGTTTGAACAGCCTGGACTTAGTCCAATGGCCTTGCTGCACAAGTAGACCTGTCCACTTGACCATGTCGGGCATGGCGTTAAGAACTGGGGAGAGAATGACGAATGAGAAGTGACTCTTACCATCAGAGAGCTGATCACACATTGGGAAACAGAGATGTAAGCGAATGATTGCCCAAGACTTGCCCAAAGTCCACAACTTGGTGGTGGTGCGACAGAGACCGACATCCAGGTCTGCTCCCAGGATGGTCTGTGTGCTTCCCAGCATACTGCCTCTCCTTCAAACGCTGGGAAGATCCCAGAAAGGGGATGCACATCAGACATTAGTAAAGTGGAAACGTTGGGCTCCTTAGTTTTCAGCCCCTGGATCCTGCGTGAGAGGGTAGTTCACAGGACACCCGAATATGTTCCCCAATACCATTCCTGAAAGTTGCTTGAATGTCTCGAGTGCCTATAATTAGTTGTTGATTACTCGCTATGATGGTTAGTGTAGCTCTCTGTGTTGGTTCTGGATAGATTACCAGAATGATCTTTCACCTGTCAGTTGCTAGGAGAACTCCATGTGCCTTGCCAGCTCCTTTACTTGGCATCAGCACATTTTTATTGAACACATACTATGTGCTAGACAGTGAGCTAAGTTCCAGGAACAGAAATAACAAACAATATCTTCCTTCTCTTCAAAGGGCTGAGTCTGGAGGAGTGCGTGTTGGTAAAAGAATTCTAAGCAGGTCCGTGGTAGCCTGGAATTAAGAATATAGTTAGTGGTAGTTTAAGAGTTAGTTTTCCCTGGATCTGTTCCTACCTGTTCTAAGTGAATTCCAGACCCTGCAAATTCCCGATAGTTTGGGAGCAACAGGAGAATGTCTGATGTGGACTAATCCTCTTAATGATTTACCCCCACACCTCAGTGTTTTCCTGTCCTGCCCCAGCCTCCAGAGGCACCGTCACAGCTGGCATTTGGGCAGGAGACCCCTCCAGCTGGCTCATGCCTGCTTTTGGGAATCCCCTGATATGACCTTGGCCCCAAGCACCCTACACCATCATTGCAGAGGCTGCAGGCACTATCACTGAGGACCCCTAGTCCTGGAAATAAGCCCACGAAGCTGGAGCTGGAGGTGTGCTAGGCTGTACCAGTAAAGGAGGGAGGCTGGGCTTGTCCAGTGAAGGCACGGGCAATGCTTGGTTGGGGAACGAGCACAGAGGCAGGACCACTCTCTCATTAACCTCTGGTCTTGTTTTCTATTACTCCTGCCATGTCTGTTTGTGGTCTTAAAAAAAATCATACCCTCATTTAGGGTTTATGGAAAAGGAACATTTTTATTTATTTATTTACTTATTTTTGGGAAACTTTTTAGATAATGCCTTCTGTGCCCCGCCCCCCACCCCCGCCCCGCCACGTCTCTTTCCTTCATGCTACTCTTACCGCTCTCCCATAGAAGCAAGAGGCCTCAAGGGTGGTAGTATTGAGATACCCTTTTGGAACTGTTGTGATGCCCTTGTCAAGAGCTCTTCCCAGTGCAGGAGGGAATGGTCAACATTTAATGGCCATGGATGCTTTTAATGGGTTAATGGGTTGAGTGATCCATCTCTCTCTCTCTCTCTCTCTCTCTCTCCCTGACTTCCATCCTTCTTGAGCCTGAAACCTGCAGATGTAGAGAAGAATAGGAAAACTCATTTCCCTCTGCATCCAAAGTATGTTCTCCAGGCCAGCCTTACCTTTAGTAAAGCTGCTGTTTCGATCTGGCTGATTATGTCTATTCTGTTTGTGTAGGACCCTCAGCTGGAGGAGGAGGATTTTTCCAAATCCCCAATATGTCATTTTTCGATTTTACTTGCATTTGGTTTATTGCCCGTGGCTCTAGGGTCAAATGCCTGAGCCCCCAGGGGCTGATTCGAGCCTCTTTTGGATCTATGCTCGCTACCCTTTGTCCCCTCCAACATTAAGATGCTTTTTCAAGCAGGTGTGCTTTGAATCCTGATAAAAATGTTTTCCTCTTTAGAGGTTTCCTGACCCATCTCAACAGTCCTTTTGTGAGTTCTGAATTTTAGGGTGAGCTCGGTTTTACTTAACCCAGAAATGGTGCTGCTCACTCCAGGGTGATAATTGTTCGAGTACAGTTTTTCAACTTCAAACCTTTGACATTCTGAACCAGATATTTCTTTGTTGGGGGAGGGGCTGTCATGTAGCATGTTTAGCAGCATCCTTGGCCCTACTCACTAAATCCCTATAGCACTCCCTCCCCTCCTTCCCACCTTACAAGTTGTGAAAACCAAAAATGTTTCCAGATATTGTCAAGTGTTTCCTGGGGACAAAAAAATCATTCCTGATTAAGGACTGTTGTTCTAGAGAAAAACAGACAAGGTGAAGGAAGAGCAGAAAAGTGTCTCAGTCTTTCTAGCAGGGTTAGTGTAGGCTTCTCAGGGGGAAACAGCATTTGAGCTGAGTTTTGTGGGATAAGAATTTCCTAGTCATCACAGAAAGAAAAGTTTTTTTTTAATATTTTATTTATTTACTCATGAGAGACAGACAGACAGAGAGAGAGAGAGAGAGAGAGAGGCAGAGACACAGGCAGAGGGAGAAGCAGGCTCCACACAGAGAGCCCGACGTGGGACTCGATCTGGGGGCTCCAGGATCACACCTTGGACCGAAGGTAGTGCTAAACCGCTGAGCCACCTGGGCTGCCCAAAAGAAGAGTTTTTAAGGTACAAATAAGGAGGTATTCATGGCCCTCTGTGATGTCTTCTTGACCAAAAAATGATTCCTACCATTCCTATGCCTTCAAACGTTCTAGGGATAGCCCACAGATGCCTGGCTTTTGTCAGCCTCATTTTTACTCATTCCACCTGAGTCAATTCCATGACCGTATGTCCAAATTCTACCTTCACTGGTCACATTTGCTATGCTCTATACCATTTTGGAAAAAGGATTGGATTTCTAGAGCAAGATCCTCTAGAGGTGGGTTACTTTCTCTTAAACATTATGCCTACATGTTGGATAGATTGAGAGAGTAGGTTGTGCTGTGAGCTGCAAGTCTGAATACACTAAACCTGGTATCGAGGAGAATTTGACCTCACTTCAGATCATTATATGGTAGGTTGTGTCCGTTGTGTAATCATTCACTAGAAGAGACCTATGTTGCCCCTCATCTGGGATGTGATTCATCTGGTGGGATAATGCTCTAGGAGCGGAATAGGAAGGAATCTGCACGCAGTGTAGGAGGAAGAAATTGGTATCCTCCTCCTCCAGTTGCTAAATTCCAGGGTAACCCTGGTGGGTGGTGGGAGTCTCACAGCAGGAATAAATGAATCACATGAAAACACCAATGAGTTCAGCCATTTATTAATGCCACGCAATGGCAGGCTATGAATACAATCTGGTTTTAAATACTGAGGTACCCACCAAGGTACCCCTTAAGGAGGCTTGGCCTTGCAAAGCAGTGCTGCACAGAGATGCAGGGATAGCAAATAGGTTGGGCCATGTACATCATACAACCACTTTGGAGAACAATAATAGGTAGAACTATGTTTTTTTTAAATGACATAACTTAAAATAATAATTAATATGAATAATAATATTTGAATTAGCAATGCAACAAAACAGGAGTAGCATCCAAAATGTTGGCTAAGTTACAGCACCAGGCAGTTCATGTCATGTGGTCTCTCCCCTGAAAGTGAATCGCTGTGTACTGAGCACCAGATACACTGTTCCAGGATTTCATCTTAAAGTTAGAGGAAGAAGAGCTAAGACCTGCAATCTCTGGGGTGGTAATGTGTAGCTTTTAGAGTCTGAAGAATTTTAGCGAACTGATTGGGAAATTATGATACAATACAGATCTCTCAAATTGGTTTCAGAAACTTGAGGAAAGTTATCAAAAACATTCACTAAATATCTGAAAGCACCACATTGGGATGATTGCACCAAGAAAACCCATCATAAAACAAGTCATTCCCACGAAGAGGCAATTGTCATATCCACAAAATGGTTTTTTAGAAAAGTATTCACGGGTCTCTTGAAATATTGTTTTCTCATGGTGCATTAAATTATGTTTTAATGTTCAAGAATTAAATTAGCCCACCACTTTTCAGAGTACAGTGAACTCTACCATGTGAAAGGCAATGTAAACCAAAGTGGGCTCAAGAACCTTGCTGGATTTAAGCACCAGACACTGTGTGGCTTCTCTGGTTCATGGGAGATGTGTATCCAGTGTGTCTTGCTACACTTTTCACTTGCTTGTTCAAGGTGGGAAGAAAATAAGACAAGTATTAAACAAACCAATGATGCAGCTCTGTGCTGCCCCTCATGAGTATCAAAGGAATGTAAGTTCTTGTCTTCAGAGCCTCCCCTCTCCGAATGTAAGCACAGGGACCTGTCAAAACCCTGATGATCCAAAGCTGAGTGACTGTCAAGGTAACAACTGTGTCAGATGACTAACACCAAGGGCTATTTCTATCCTGGAGACCAGAATGATGGATGCTACACAGCTATCCCACAACAGCCTCCAAATAGGAAGCGAACGTGTGCATGATTAGGGGCTAACTTCCTGTCTTTGAGAAACTAGAGAAAGGCCTAGAATAGAGTATCTGGCTAGACCCCTCCCCACATGTCTATCATCCTCTCCACCATGTGGGTCATAAATAACATGGCCCATTTTGTGAATTGGGAAATCTGGCCTTGTTGAGTTTGCTGAGGTCAGTAGAGATCTGGGTTTGTTCCTGAGTTTTGAAAGACTAGTCATATCCAGGTCTCTGATACACGCAGAAGCCCATGATAGCTAGTACAGTACCAGGTGAAGTAACTCAGCCCAGATGACTAAATTCAGCCCCCTGAAAGTCCACACTCTCCTTGCGGGATAGTCTGTGAAAAAAAAAATCAGTATATCCTCCACTCACGTCACTAACAATTTAAGTCTCTTCTCTCTAAAATGGTTATTTCACCAGAGAGTGTCACCAGCCAGCAATGTTTGCATTTAAAGACAGAGAACACAGGAATGTCATTATCAAGAAATAAACCCCCTGGCTTTAGGTAAACATGTCTGTTTTCGTCCTGTTTCTCTTCTTAAGTTCCCTCCCAGCCCCAGTGTTTTATTTTCCACAGGAATTTATCAGAATAATTACACATTAATGGCTTGAAAAATAAAAGCACATCAAAAACAATTTTAAGCTTCTGGTATCAAGCAGTAAAACCGGCATTGGCCAGCAACACCATTACACATCTAACAGCTGTAGATGGACTTGCCCACTCGTACAAGTATCTACAGGTTTACACTCGTCCTGCCACCATCTAGATATTAGCACCGTTTTTCAATAGCACCATTCTGCTGAAGGGGTAGGTAATTCAGGGAGCTACGGGACACTGTGCTCCTGGTGAGTAGTAACTGTGCTGGGCCTGCGCATGAGTCTAATATGCTGCTCCTTACGTGAAGGCCACATCCCTGCCTTCCCCCCTGTCAAGAGCTGGTTCTGAAGACTTCTTCCCCTTGAGGCCCACCCACCCACCCATCCTTGCTGTCTGGGTTCAGTTTATGTAGATGCCTCCCCTTAGAAACTAGGATATTTGCCTCATATTTGAGACCACAGCCTCCTGATAGGTGGTGAGAACATCAAGAACAAGCACTTGCATGTTCATTTTACTGTTTTGGACTCTCCTGACTTACCTGCTCCCCCCTCAAAAGTAACTATTGGGAGTACTGGGGAGTAGGTCATGTTTATCTCACTTTTGAGTTTTTTTTTTCTTCTCAAGACTAGAAGTTTGTATCAAGTTCTTGTACTTAATGAATTTTACCTGGTTCTCTGAAATATTTAAATTTTGAGCTCCATTCCCATCCTAGGGGTAGGTGGGGGTGTATTGTAGCCACGGACCTGGCTATGGCAGCTGTTTGTGTAAACGCCCAGCAGTGGAAAGACAGTTGGACCTCTGAGTTGATGACTCAGGCAGGGAACATGCTGGAGAGGAAAAGTCAGACAGGAAGACTCATCGACTCTTCTCCAAAGGAAAGGTATTTGGCAGGAAACTGGGAAGAATAAAGGTTCATGTTTCTTTTCTTATACCAGAAGAAACTGATTTCTATTCATTTCCTCTTTAAGAGTTTTTCATGGAAATTTTCCTTGAGTCATAAATGTCTTCCATGTAATTAAGCTAAATCCCTTACCTTTACTAAATCCTACAGCTTCTGATGATTTCCTCTTATTCTCGTGTCTCTAAGCAGGCACAGGAATCTAAACAGCCCAGATACCGCATCTATAGGGACTGAGTGATATAGCCAGCACTCTCTCTCCCTGCCCCAGTTGAGTACTGGCTGAAGAAAGTGGCCCTCTGCCTGGGGGAATTAAAGGAATGTTCCTGAAAGCTCTCCCATGACATTGACATATGAAACAGCAGCTTCCCCAAGTAGGGAGGGAAAAAAAGGATGATTTCACAAAGGTAAATGGATACAATTATTTGTTCCCTGGATACATGTGGTTCTATTTCCTGATACTCCTGAAGCAGTCTGGGAAAAATCTGGTGCCTTTGTTTTTATTTTTAAGGGGGGAAAAGACATCATGTCACTGACTTACCTAATTTGGCACCTTTCCCCAGGAGCCCATCCCAGGAGATGCCTGAACCTCCTGGATATCTCACCTGCCTATCAAGGAGCAGCAGGCACTTCAGTTCCATGCCTTTTGCAAGGGCATTTTGTGACTAAAAAACACAGTGAATTTTGTTTTCAGCCAAAGTTGGGCCCAAAAAACGTCAGGGAAGTGGTCCCTGGGGCTAGAACGTGGGAGAGTCAGTCAGTGGGCTGCTGCATTCCGTGGTGCGGGGTGACTTCCTTCAGACTTAGAATCCTTTGGGGTTTTTGAGCGACTGTGGCTTTCTTGGCCTTCGGGTGTGGACGATGCGTGTCTGGGAACAGGAGAGGCAGCACTGAGCCCTCACAGTGGGCACAGAGCATTTCTTCATGGATTTTAGTGTTTGGCAGAAACTGGTTGATAAGTTGTCCTTGGTGCAAAGTAAATCTGTGGAAGGAGAGAAAAATAAGAAACACCAAACAAAAAACAAAGATTATCCTTTGTAAGTGAATGAGCACAATCTCTATTAATGGAAGATGTTATATGTCTCCCAAGGAAGCCTTCATAATAGTTCATAGGAGCTGACATTCACTGAACATTGATTATGTATCAGACACTGTGCAAAGTACTTGTGCTAAACTGAATTATCAGTCACAATTCTTCACTCCTGTGTCACAGTGGTATATATGTCCCCACCCTTGCCATGGCTGCCTGGTGGGTAGTGAACACTTCTCCACTGCTTGACTTTGGCTTCAGCTTAATACTTGCTCTGGACAATGTGATATTAGTAAACATGATCCCTATGGGGCCTTGGGAGATGCAGGAGGATGAGCCGGCCCCGATGAGCTTCTGCTGTCATCATGAGAAGGACCTGGTTCACGCAGCTAGTGGGCCACAGAGGATGGGAGACACATGGAGTGAACCTAGACTGAACCTACAGCTGGCAGCAAGGCCAACCAAGGCCAAGCCAGATTAGCTGAACCTTAGCTGACCTGCAGGCGCTGAGCAAAATCCCCATGGTTATAGTTTTGAGGCCTTTAGTTTAGAGGTGTTTGGTTCTGCAGTATTGTCATGTGATAGTTGAATGCAATGTTTCACATGCATTGCTCCACTTAATCTTCCCAGCAGCACCATCAGGTAACTATGAGCCTTTCTTTCCATTATACAAATGAGGACTGTAAAGCCTACAGAAGTTAAAAATCTGCACAATGTTACCCAGCTGGTAAGTGGCATAGCCAGAGCTAAACAGAAATAGTTTTGGCTCTAAAGCTTACGCTTTTATCAATCATATCATTCAAAGCACCAAACAATATAACCCAGCTAGCCAACTAACCAATGTATTCTGAGCAGAGCTCAGCCGAGCAAAAGATTCAGATACATAAAATGTGATCACTGCCCTCCAGGAATGTACCATGTAGGTGAAAGCATAAAGATCCACAGGTAATTCCACCTGTAAGCATACAGTTAGCTACCTGGCTTCTAACCCTTGTTCTACTCTGACAGCTCTAAGCAGGTAAGTCCCTCGTGTTTTTCCTTTGGCCCTGATTTCCTTATACGTGATGCAGGGAGTTTCTCAGGGGCCACCAACACCCACATTCTAGGGGTGGTACTCAGACTGGACTGGTTCACGTACTCCTGGCCTGGAAGAAATTCAACAAGGTCCCGAAGAGCTGATTTTTCTTCTCTATAGTGAAATGGTTTCAAATTTTGCCTCAGTGCCTCTCAGAGCTCTCCGGTTGCCTTTCTTTCTTCTTTACAGAGAAGATTTGAATAATTTTGAAGAAAATCTTCTTCACAAACAGGCTGCTGTCCTTTGTAAATAGGACTGTCAGTAAAAGTAGAAATTGAGGTAATATTCCCTTTATGCAAAAACTGTGATAGTATTTTTTCCTCTTTATGCTTTTGTTCCCCTTCAGGTCATGAAGGGGAAAAAAAAAAAACAAAAAGCAAAAAAACAAAACCTTTTTATCTCCCCATGGCTCATCATTCCCTTGACTGCATCTTGTTTTTTGTTTTGTTTTGTTTTGTTTTGTTTTGTGAAGAAATAAATGTCTTCTGCTAGCTATCAGAATTCTATTTTGTTTGCATGTTTTAATGGCACTTGGGAATCGGTAACACACAATGTTCCCCAAACCCCAAAAGCCTTCACTGCTGATTCTTTTCTTCTTCAGGCCTCTTCTTTAAGCCTATTATAAAATTCAATCTCTCCTAAAATCCCACAGGAAATTTTCTTAGGTGCTCTGTTCAGAAGGAGTACATGTTTCAGCCAAAGATTCCTATCATGGAGTAGGAATTTGGGCTCTTCATCTCCCATAGCTCCACCGGAGTGGTTGGTATCCTCCGTGGGGTCTGGACCATGCATCATGTGTGCTGCTGTTCAGAACAAGGCAAGGATTCCTTTCTAGGCTGCTGGCTTTGGAATAGGTCTGCTCCAGTTTCTTAGCCAGCATCTCCTGAAGCCCTTGTGGATGGTGGCTGGAAGAGGTGCATCTGGCATAGCTCTGTGTCCCATGTCCTCTCTGCCATGAGTATGTGAGTGCTCTGGGGATACTTCAGGAAAGGAAGGAGGGAGGAAGTGTGAAAGCTCAGCTTGCATCCCATATCTTCACGAAGCTTCTTTTGGCCATGCTGGCCCACATGGATCCCTTCTGTCTCAGGCTCTTAACTTGCGTTATTACTGTAATATTTGCTCAAACATGGTACTATGTTCTATCTTGAACTGCTATGTAAGTGGTAATGTGAGCCTTTTCTACTAAGGCTTGAGTATGATCTCTCAAGGGTGTCTACCATTCTAAAAAGGGCTTCTTCCTAGAGACTCCCAAAGCCCTAACCTGTTGTGGGCTGAACTGCATCCTTCAAAGTTTAAGTGTCCCCAATCACTGGTACATGCAAATGATTGGGAGTCCCAATCACTGGTACATGCAAATGGGACCTTATATGGAAATATTTCTTGAAGGTGTAATAATGATATAAATTAAAATGAGGTCCTACCAGAATAGGGTGGGCCCTTAATCCAACATGACTAGTGTCTTTATGAGAAGAGGAGGAGAGACAAGTACACACAGTGAAGAGAAAGCCATGGAAGACACTGACATCAGAAGGAAACTGGCCATGTGATGACAGAGGCAGAGATTGAAGTTACTCAGCTACAAGCCAAGGAAAGCCAGGGATTGTTAGCAACCGCCAGAAGCTAAGACAGAGAGCATGGCCCTATCATGACTTTGATTTTGAACTTCTGGTCTCCAGAACTGTGACAATACATTACTGTTGTTTTAAGTTATTTATCTCTTGGTAGTCTGTTATGGTAGCCCTGGGAAGGTAATGCACCTCTTCCCCTATGACAGTGATAACAACAGAAATACAACATATTAAGCCCTTACCACATACCAGGCAATGCACTTCATATACACTATCTCATTTGATCCACGTAGAAATGTACTTGTAGGTATAGCTATTCTTTTAAAAACTGAGGGTTCCGGAAAGGCTTGGTAATTGGCCCAGCATCACATAGCTGGTATGTAGATGGTGGCTGGGATTTGAATGTTGCTTCAGTGCCTCTAAAACTCTGCCACCAAGGGAATGAAGCTCTTGTACTGGTTACTGAGGGTCACAAGAGACCCAAGAGAGGGTCACATGGACAGATCTTCCTTGAAGAGAACATCTTCCTTTGCTCAACACACAGCCCTCAATTGTCAGGTTAGGTTGACACCTACGGGGCGGACAAAAGCTCAACGACGCCTGGTGCTCTTGCCTGGTCTTGGGAACCATGAGATCATGAACCCTGCTTTTCAAGGGTCCTTGGAGCCTGGCGAGCATGCTGGGTCCCGGGGTCCTCCTGTTTGAGGACTTGTAGGAAGAGCAGAGGATAGTGGTGGCCTAAATTGGGAGCTTGTGTTCCAGGCCCGTGTTTAGCAGCTCATTTAGACGATGACCATGAGCCCAATGTTGTGGCATGGCTTAACTGCACAGTTCTCTTTATTAGTATAAAACAATGAAGGCTTGTTGTGTTCATCAGCAGACTGGATCCCAGCCGAAGCCCACATAATGCTTATAATTAGGGACGACTTGGAGAGGAGATCCCAATTTGTCTCTGCCGGTTCAACAGAAATCAAACTTAGAAATTTAAAGGGACAGTTATAAGCTTGTTTCTTTGTTGTCAGCTGTGTCTAGGTTGAAAGGGTAATATTTTGCCCACAAAAGAAAGTTGAACAACAATTTCAGTATTGCTGACAAATACAGTTTCTCTAAGAGTTTGGGTTCCTCGAGGCCAGGGGCTGTATCGCACTCATTTCTGTATCCTCAGCTTTCAGCACTTGTCTGAGACATATCTTGTGATCCCTTACATTTGTTGAATAAATGAAAACCTGAAATCTTATTTATCTGGAAGAAGATTTCTGAGTAGAGAGTTTGCTGACTCAAATGTTCATTTGTACCAACTCTGGTTCTAGGTACTGTCTTTATTACTCTCCTTATTCTTTTTCTTGCCTTCTCTACCCTTTATTCCTTAAATGAAAACAAAACAGAACAGAATAGCCCAGGAATGGTGTGCATGAGTTTTGCCTTTGTTTTTTAATCATGATGAATGCAATGCCTAGAATATACTGATACTCAGTAAGTATTTCTGAAAATATTTTTTTTAACCTACTTAGGGTTTTACAGTCTACTACAGAAATGGTACTTCTGATTTAGAATTTAAATCATTAGTAATTTAGTTGGCATCTAAAGGAAGTAAAATGGCCCAGAGGAAAGCAAACCTGACGTGGAATTCGTATCTGATCTTATGAGAGGGACACAGGGCATATGTTAACTGTGATGGCTGGATGGCTGACAAGATCCAGACACTGAATGATTTATTTTCAAAGCGTTTTAGAGGGCACAGGCATAAGGGTGGCTGGTCAGTTTTTAAAACCAAGGAATTTCTTGAAGCTGCTCTTCATGTTGTTTCTATATGAGTAAGCATGGCTTTGCCTTCAAGAGAAGCTAGTAATTAACTTTTGTTGCCCTGATAATTGTGTGAGTGCAATTCATTGCTATTTACATCCATTGCCAGCCAACTGTTAGTCATCATCTTCTCAGCTGTGAGATTTCAAGATAAAAAAATGTCATTTAACCTGGTTTTGATTATTGAAGATTGCACTGTCCAGCACAGTTAGGACCACCTACGTAGAATTTAAAAATAACAGCCCATAGCACTAGACATGGTCAACCAAGACTATATTGCTGCTTCAGTTATAAAAAAAATCAACACAACATAGATGGGTTCTATAGCCTTAACATTTTAAAATACGTGGTTATCATAGAAGGTGATGACATGACATGAAAGGAAGAGGGTCTCAAATTGGTTCCTTGATCTAGAACAGGGGGCTTCTCAAATACCCAAATCACCTGGGGATCGCATTCAGATGCAGATTCTGATTCAGTAGGTCTAGGATGAGGCCTGAGATCCTACATTTCTAATAAGCTTCCAGGTGATGCTAAGGCAGCCAGTCCAGGTGCCACTACTACTTTGAGTAGCTAGAGTCCAGAAAACTAAAAATTAATCACAATTCTGAAAATGAGCCCTAGGTAGTAGCTTTTTTTGAGTTTCTCTGTGTGTGTGTGTGTGTGTTTTGAGTTTCATGTAAGGTCAACAATAGCCACTCTCAAATGCAATTTGGTCAAGAAAGAAGTTGCACATAACAATCACATCTAAAGCATTTTTTTCCCTCAGTGTATTGCATTCAGAATTTCCAGTTTAGCTCACCCGCCTAGCCTCCCCATCCATGTACAAAACCAATCACAGGACATTCCTACCTAAATGATTCATAGGCCCATCAACAAACATGTCCCAAACAGAACTCACTTCCCTTCTTCATTCCTAAACCCACTCCTGGGCATCCTGTCTCAGTGAACTGTAGCCTCCTCTACTCAGCTGCCCAAGTCAGAAATCTGGGCTCATCTTCCCTCCTCTTCCCTCAGGAACAGAGTCTTGCCAAGTCTCCCTGTCTGATAGCTCTTGAATCCACTTCCTTCTCCGTATCTGTGCACCTACTACCCTAGCTCATATCACATCGTCTCTGGCTTGGGGGACAGCTGCAGACTCCAAAGTGGGCTCCCTTGTCTGTCTTCCACGTGGCAGCCAGCATGACTTTCTCATGTTCACACCCCTATCTGGAATGCTTCAATGCTCCTTCTGCACTGGGAACAAAGTCCAAACTCCTCAGCATGCATCCCAAACTCCAGCTTTCCCCTCCAGCCCTACCATTCCTAACTCCCCATGACCTTCATACTTGAGTTGGACTCCTGTGCCATGACCTTGTATCCTTCCTGAATATTGCAGAAATGGAAAGCCTGTCCAGGAACCTCCTGCTTGATCCATCTACTCATCCTTCACTTCCTCTGCAGGCCTTCCCTGCTCTCTCCAGTTTATGGTCAATGCCCTTTCCAAGAGCTCTTGTAACGTCCTTCCCTCCCTGGCCAGTGTCACTGGGTTGCAGCTTTGTTCCTTGTTTGACCTTATGTTTACATGTAGTCAGTCAGTGCCCAGCAAGTATCTGCTGATTAAGTGCATGACCTGTCAACAAGCAACCTCTAGGGAAAGTCTTCTCAGGGTGTGAACTCTGTTGGCAGTCTCCGTTGAATGCCAGCCCTCTCAGTTCTTGGAAGGAGGCGAGGAAGAGAGTAACGGACCACAGGCTTCACTATCTCTCATCTTTAAGAATCTTCAGAAAAAGGCTACCACCTGTACCACCAGAATGCTGGTTTTTCAAGAGTTTTTCGCATAGCTGATGATGTCTACTAGTTGGTTCTTTAATTGGGGCAGAGTAAATTCAGCCTGACCCTCTAAATCCCAATTTGGGGACTATATCTACAAGAGGCATTCTTCACGTTGTAACAGATGTAAGTCAACTATCAAAAAATTCTCTCTCCCTGCCTGAAAACCTTCTCTCTCTTTTTAATTTTAAAAACTCACATGTCAATGAGGCCCCAAATACCAGTGGAATGGCCATTAGAATTCATGCTTCAACCTATTCATAAACAGATAAGAAAACCATAGTCTACTGAAATGAAGTAAGTTGCCCAAAGAAGGTAACTGAACTGGTTTGTTGATGGATATTTTTTTCTTTTCAAATGCACTTAATACCTGCTATTTAAAATCTTCACAACAACTTTTGAAGGCTTGTGTTATTATTCTCCTTATCTCCAAAAGGAGAAAGGCTCAGAGCATTCAATAACTTGCCAAGGTCACATAGATAGAAAGAGGCTGCTGCGGGATACACACGCATTGCTGTCTGATTCCAAAGCTGGATTCCTTCCACCCCCGAGGAAGGGCATGTGAGGAGAAGGAGACTGGCTTGGCACTCTGGCTCTGCAATTAGCCCACCCTGTATTCATGAACAGGCCACTTAACCTTTCCAGGCTGTATAGTACAACGCACTTAAAATGATGAAGGTGACCATAGATCATTCAAATTAGGATGCTTCCTGAAGGTGGACGTTGAATGTATCAGACAGCAGTCATGTTCCTCTGTTCAAGTCTCCCTCCTTAGATTTGCTGGTCCATTTTCAGGTGTCACCCCCTACCCCTCATCCCTCTAATTCCCACCATCCCTATTCTTTAGTCTCTAATACTCAGAGACCCTGGCCCTTTTGGAGAACTGCCCACACAGCCTACTGGAGCTGGCTTGTCTGTCCATGTAGAGAGCTTTTAACACCTGCAAATTCACTTCCCCTGGGGTAGCCCTTGACAGGTGGCTAAAAAGTGTGGGAGTGTGGGAGTGTGGGAGTATGGAAGTCCAGCCCCCAGGCCTCAGGAGCGGATGGCTCTGACACAGAACTTACACCCCGGAGCTCTCCTGTGGGAGCAGACTGAAGCAGCAGCCTGGCGGTGCCTTCGCTCTCTTCTGTCTTGTTTCCCCTATTCCCTTTTCTTTGGGAGCATTTCTGAAATGAATCCCTTGCACACAAATTTGCACTTCAGAGCTATTTCTGTGGAACCTGATCTAAGACAGTGGTGGTGCTGCATTGATAGAGAAGGCTGTTCATTACTTGATTGGTTTTCCTGAGAAAGTCTGGAGCATCTCTCAGAAGTCTTTGAAAAAGCAGAAGTGATTCTTATCTGCATAGGATGACATCAGTGTGAATGTGCTTTGAGATAGGAAAATGGATGAGATAATCCTTCAAGGAATTATTGTCAAACCTCTCCAAATTGATAGCTTGCTTTGAGTGGAGCTGGCTGGCCTCTTCCACATCAAGATCCCTGGCTCAAAAAAGGGACTAAAACTATCCACAATCAACTCATGCAGGACACCTTATGTATGAAAAGCCCTCTTCCCACCCAGCAATTTCATTCACCCACCAGGACTCTTCTCGCAGGCCTGCTGGCCGCATTTTTGGAATTCTGGAGGTCTGGGTTCGTGATCACACCGGCATCTGTCTTCAGTTGCATTGTCCTCTGAGGAGACACAATGAACAGTCCTCTTCTGAAAGCCACCTCCACAGGAAACAGTGCACTGAAAGAGAGGGGTGCACGGAGAGTCACAAATCTTCCCCAGGACCGCCACAGGAACTCCAGCAGAGCATCTCTAATGTCACTGTGGGAAAGTCTCGATTATCAGAAATCATTTTGAAGGAGTCCAAGAAGAAAGCACTAGTAATTTGGAGATGTGAATTCAGGAGGAGTCGATATACTGACTGTTGAATTTGACTGGATGTTGAATTTGGCTTAATTTACTATTGGGCTCTCTGAAGAATGTGGACAAAGGTTGAATACAAGCAAAATAGAACAAAATTTCGTATCTAGGCCCCGGTGCCTCAGAAATCCAGCTTCTCTGAACTAGTTTTGATTTGGGGCTGAAAATCAGACGTGAGGAAAGAGAAACAGGAGAGGAAAACCATGGAAGAATGGAGAGAGAATTTGGAACGGGCCCAGCTCGACTACGTGCGGCCTCAAGCCACATGATAGATTACACTGCAATGTCCTGAAGTGGCTTCCGGGAAGCAGAAGGGAAATTCTCTGGCCTGTGAAAGCAGTTTATGATTCCTGAGGATGTAAGAACATGTATCTGAATTTACCACATATACTCTTTAAAAAATTCTTTTAATTGTGTATATCTATAAAACATAAAATTCACCATTTTAACCATTTTTAAGTCTACCATCCACAGCCTTAAGCGCATTCTCACTGTTGTGCAATCATCACCTCTATCCATCTCTAGAACTCTTTTCATATTTCCAAATTGAAACTCTGTATCCATCAAATAAGAGTGCCCCATTTCCCACCTACCCACCCCTACCTCCTGGCAACCACCATTATATTTTTTGTCTCTATGAATTTGACTCTTGCAGATACCTCATATAAGTGGAATCATACAATATTTGTCCTTTGGCCCTTGTGTGTTCAATTAGCATAATGTCTTCAAGGTTCCTCCTCATTAGAGCATGCACCAGAAATTCTTTTAAGGTGCAATAATATTCCATTGTACGTTTATACCACACTTCATTTATCCATTCATCTGTCGATGGATACTTGGGTTGCTTCCATATTTGGGCTATTGTGGACAGCAGATACTCTAATGATTAACATCTATTTCATGTTTCATTACTTTTAGTTTTATCTTTCTTATATAATCAAAATCTCCCAGAGGGCAGAAACCAGTAAGAAATAGCTACTGAGATGATCCCGAATAAATAAAAGTGCGCAAAGAGGACAGTGGCAAGAACAAAGGAACTTAATCAAGCCAAAATTTGATGAAGAGTACTGGACCAAGATTCCAGAGATGGGCTTTTCCACTTACTGCATATTGTCCTAGATCATTCACTCAACCTCTCTCTTTTGCTGTAAAATAAGGTTGTTAGATAATGAACAAATGATTTCCTTTCCTGCTTTCTGCTTCTAAGGGTCTAATGATCCTGGATGTTGAAGTCCTTCTACTACTCTTGGGCAGGGAAGATTAAGATGAAAGAACTAATTCCAAGCCAAGCACAAAAATAAGCAGAGAAGTCACTGCTCCTGCATTTATTAGTCAATTAAAATGACTCGTGATAAAAAGAAATAAGTAAATAAATAAATAAAATGACTTGTGATAAAGAAGATGCATGAATTTGTGTTGTAGTTAATTGGAGGATTAAGTAGGAAGCACAGTTGCTGACTTGGGTTTCGTTAACAGTAGTAATACTGTGAGTTTGGGGTTTGTTAATGCTCAGTTTCACTTCTTTGGAACCAGCAACAATAAGGAATCTTTGTGCAGAATTGAACTCCCCCAAACAGAAATGGGGCTGATAGCCTCCCAGCTAAGGTGCTAAGATTACTGAGTAACTGAATTGATCATACCTTAAGCTGAGCTCCACACTAGTCTCATTCAGTCCTGGATGCCCTGTCAAGAGCCCAAGGGTTCTCTTCAGTGGGACGCTATAAAACTCTGTTGTTGCTACCACTCAACCAACATGGATGGAATAGAGAAATACGAAGAGGTGGAACCATTAGATGTTTTAGAGCTAATGCAAGCATCTTCACTGAATAATTTTCTTGGACTTACTATTGATATATGGTAGCACAGTTCTAAGTGCACAGGAGATATCCTTGAGTTCAATCCTGGTAACAACCATGTAGAGTCAGATTTTTTTTCTGCTTTTGCTGATGTAGAAACAGGTCCTCCTCTCTCCTGACTTTCCTTTTTCTTATAGCATTTAATGGGCGTGGGAGACTCACATTCTCCGAATCTGGAAAATTTTCTTCTATCAATTCTTTGCCTCATTTATTTTTTTTAAAGTTTTTTTTTAAATTTATTAATGACAGAAAGAGAGAGAGAGAGAGAGAGAGAGAGAGAGAGAGAGAGAGAAGCAGCAGAGACACAGGCAGAGAGAGAAACAGGCTCCATGCAGGGAGCCTGATATGGGACTCGATCCCAGGTCTCCAGGATCAGGCCCTGGGCTGCAGGTGGCGCTAAACTGCTAAGCCCCCCGGGCTGCCCTGACTGCCTCATTTCTATTCCATCTCCATTCTCTTTTTCTGGAATCTTATTTCGATGTTGTATCTCCTGGTCTGATCCTCTACTTACCTTTTATCATAAATTCTTTTTGTCTTTGTTCTCCTTTTCTTGAGAGATTTCTCCACATTATTTTCCCAATCCTACTTACTTTTTTACTTTTGCTATTATAAAAACTCTTAGGTTCTTCTTATATTCTTTTTATATAGCTGCACTAGGAAGCTATGTCATGGATACTATATAGTCTCTTGTTTCTCTGAAGAGATTACTCATAGTTTTGGGGGGAGGGTGAGTTCGATGTTTCTTTCAAGGTCTCTATTCCTTGGAGTTTCTTTTGTTCTGTTTGTTATTTTGTCCCTGGTGTGATAGATTTTCTCGAATGTCCAGCAATCCTAGGCTATTGACTTAAGATGACATACCTATGAGCTGACTGGAAGTTCCATGGAGGGCAGTTCCTGAGAGATGGCTTTGTATAAGGTGGTCAGGAAGAGATCTATTGTGGGTTTTTTTTTTTCTCTTGAGACTAATCCAGTCTCCCTGCCTTTGTGGAACTCTGTTGGGGAAAGGAGGACACTGTTTACTGCATATATTTTCACTTGATCTTTGGTGAGATGAGCTCCTTTGTCCCCACACTATGACTAATTCCAAGGTCTCTCTTGATTTACCTCTCCAATGAGAAGACCTTCGGGGTCTTCTCAGGATGTCGGATATACCTAAAGATCCAAAAGCCTCTCTTACAAACTTTCAACCAACTCCCATTCCTCCCCACCCTCACTGCTGCCTCAGGGGTACTTGGGAAATTTCTGCGATGGACAGTTTTTAGCTTTCTCGGACATGCTAAGTCAATTCTAAGTTTTGCTATCTGCTTCTAGCTTCTAAAATTGTATTGACTCCTTCTCTGGTATTGTCTCCTATCCTCTTGTCTTTGTGGATTTGTGGCACTTTTACTTTTTTATGTCTTCTGTTTAATGCAGTTTGGGGAACAGAGGCAAATGTATATGTTCAATCTATCCACATGTGTTACTTGATCTCTATAATTTGCCTTTTTCACTTAATGATAGGTGTTGGAGGTCAAGAGCAATTCCAAAGGCTGGCTTGGTAGGTGTTAGCCACCTTTCATGCCCCCTATTCTTTGATATGCACAATCAATGAATTTTTGACGCATGGCTCTTCCAAGGAAACTTTAACTCATGTCTACCTTCAAGAGGCAGTTACCCACCCCCCCAATGAAATTTTGAACTTCTGTTGTTAGAAATTTTTGCAACTCATAAATATAGTTCTACCTCATTCTTAAAAGGGCTATACTATAATAAATTAATAGATTGACCAGTTCTATCCATCTAAAATTTAGGTTATTTTTAGAAATTGCTATTACAAACAACATGACAATGAACATCTTTATCATTATCTAGGATTACGTTTGATGGTATATTTGTGGGCTAAATTATTACAGGTAGAACTGCTGGGTCAGTCTATGTATTTTAAGTTTTTTATTGATTTTAATGCTTTCTGTTCTAACTCCAGACATGACTATAACTGAAAAAATGTGCTGGAAATCAAAGAACAAAAACCACACAAAACCTCATTTTATAACACCTAAGTGCTGTAATGAAAAGCAGATTACATTTTTATAGGCAAAGGGGGCTGTTTTTGACAATTGCTGACTTCTCTAAAAGCAGGATATGCCTCACACATCATTACCGTAATATCTGCTGGGCTATCATCATCTTTCTTGCCAGAAAGAGTATTATCCAGCTTTCCTTTACAATGAATAATAAGGTACTAGAGCCTCGGGGAAATGATAGACTTAAAAGGTCCATCTGTAGTTATTAATCTTCTGTGGGATTTTGAGTTCCTGAACGGGCCCAAATTTATAACATTTTCATGATAGCTCATGTTGTGTCAATTATTTTCTTCTAATTGTCACATGTAATTTGGTCACATGCTTATATTATTATCCAGGATCCCAGAGTATTTTTGAAGAGCCTAATCCTGAAACATACTTTGATTTGTTGGGTATAGTCTTTTCAGGTTCTGAAATCAATGATGGATGAAGAAACTTGGTTTTGGAGTAACTAAATTTCTAGTGAACAGAAAATAAAGTCATTTGCTAAGGGAGATATTGTAAGATGCCCAAATAGAAAGCGATTAAATTACATTTACTTAGAAAAAAATAGAATTGCACATGACATTTTCCATTGTTCACGTGACCCATGGGGACAGGGTGAAAGCTCAGTGATAGCCCTAGTAGACAGTTTAGCAGGATGCACAAACAAAAGCTTGGCCTGACACTAGTATCCCCTTTGGTGATCATCATGAATCAGCATTAGATGCCAATGAAAAAAGGGAATTCAAAGAAAATACTATGTGCTCTATCTAATGAAGTGGCTGGCATCATTCTTCTTTGTCTATTGGGCATTTTCCTAAGCTATGAAAATTTTTTTTATTTTTTGCAGGCTAAATGATTAATGTACAATGTTCGTTTAGCAATAATGAATCATCTTGTTCTTCCTGGATTCGAGTGGGTGATAACTGGAGGCCAGCACAACCTTGAGTTGGATGTAGCAGCAGAAGCTTTCTTCAAGAGTACATGCCAGTATGTGAATTGATCATGGCTGTGCGGGAGCAGCTACACCACCATGAACAAGGAGAATCACTAAGGATATAGCAGCTTAAAAATATCTGGGGCCATTATGTTTGGTAAAGTACTGCATTGGCCTGCATTATAACTATCAAAATATACAAGAACAAGCTACTTTAAAAAATATTCGTAGTTGTTGAGGGATTTGTATATGAGTTGAGACTCCCAGCTATTGGCCTATGATCTGCCCCAGCTGGGGTGATAGCCAGCTTTATGAAAGCACAACCCACTGGCCTGAATCTTCCATGTCCATGCTGTGTGCCTCTTGCCTCTAACTCCGGGCTTTTCTTATTGAGGCATGCGACACAGTGGGGCCTGCCCAATGCTCACGCAGATGAATAAACCCGGACAACAGGGGATATTAGCCAACTGTAAGGAGACTTTTTACCCAATCCTAAGAGATGGGAACCAGTAGATCATCTCCTCCCTTCCTGCCCCTGGATAAATGACCCTAAGAGGCAGTAGTTCATGAAGCTTTTATAAGGTCTTCTTTTGAGAGTGAGCAACCAGCTGTTCCTGAGTTAGGACAAGTGGTCAGTCTGGTAACATACCAACCTCATAGTTGATTCCCCTCCTTCCTATTTCCTTCCTCTTTCCTATCACCCCTACCTCCTCGGCCTTGTATTTCCTAATAGAGTATTAGATTTGGCCTTAAGACTACTTTCTAGAGAACCCAGGATATGACAAATCAGAGTAATGGTACAATCTGTCTATGGGAGAATTTTCTTTGTTTTCAGTGTCACTGATACAGTTCTTTATATAATAAGGAAACTCTGTGAGAACAATAAATCTTTCCCTCATTACAGCTTAATTTTTTGTTTGTCTCTCCATCAAACAGGCTGGCCATCTGGCAAAATGATCTGCAGGTTGATAGGATCTGAAACTCACAAAATCAGGCTAAGCCTCAAGCTGCAGGGCATTTCAACTTCTGTTTGCTTCAGGAAAAGCCACAGAATCCAAGGTGTTGGGATACAAATTGCCTTTCCTTGGGCTTTGTGCCTCTGGGATAATATTGGTATTTGATCTGTTTTCTTTTGAAAGTACTTGGACTTTTCTCTTCTGAGCTCGACAATAAACATTGACCACAGATTAGCTAAGGATCAACTTCTAGCAGACTTAGAGGTATTAATGGCAGAAGAGTACTAGAATTAAAATATATAGAAACACCCTGTAAATCAATGGATATGCTTACAATTAATATATATTACCTTTGAAATAAAAAGATACAAATCAAAACCACAATGAGACACCACTTTACACCAGTGAGAATGGCTAAAATTAACAAGACAGGAAACAACAAATGTTGGCGAGGATGTAGAGAAAGGGGACCCCTCTTGCACTGTTGGTGGGAAGGCAAGCTGGTGCAGCCACTCTGGAAAACAGTGTGGAGGTTCCTCAAGAAGTTAAAAATAGAGCTACCCTATAACCCAGCAATTCCACTATTGGGTATTTACCCCAAAGATACAGATGTAGTGAAACGATGGGATACCTGTACCCCTGCTGTTCACAGCAGCAATGTCTACAATAACCAAACTGTGGAAGGAGCTGAGAGTCCTTTGACAGATGAATGGATAAAGAAGTTGTGAGATACACACACACACACACACACACACACACACACATACATACATACACACTCATACCCAATGGAATATTACTCAGCCATTAGAAAGGATGAATATCTACCATTTATATTGACATGGATAGAACTGGAGGGTATTATGTTGAGTGAAACAAGTCAATTGAACAAAGACAATTATCATATGGTTTCACTCACATGTGGAATATAAGAAATAGTACAAGAGACCACAAAGGAAGGAGGGAGAACTGAATGGGGAAAAATCAGAGAGGGAGAAAAAGCATAAGAGACTCTTAACTATAGGAAACAAATTGAGGGTTGCCAAAGGGGAGTTGGGTGGAGAGATGGGGTAATTGGGTGATGAATGACAGGATTAAGGAGGGCACATGATGTGATGAGCACTGAGTATACTATGTACTCAAGTTGAAATTGAATTTTTAAAATTAAATTAAATTTGAAATTAAATTTTTAAAATTAAATGAAAAAAGAAATCAAAAGAAAACAAACACTAGGCTAAAAAAAATTGAAGAGAATATAACTGACTCTTACCAGGTCCCAGTTCCCAGTGGCCCAGTGACAGCAAGGCTGGCTGTTGCAGGGTGCAGTGGGTGTGGGCCTTTTTGTCCAGTCACAGAGACCTCCCAGACAAGTCACTGCTCGCTCCTGAACTCCGCCTCCGCAGGACCTGGAACACTGGTATATAACAGGGACAAGTTTAGGTAAAAATCACATGGTGACATTTTCAGTGATAAGGGAAGACCTTTTTATTATTTTGTTGTATGCAGTGTTCTTAAGCATATCAGTAACTATACTGGAATCTGCAGCATCTGTGCCAGGTTACTCGCAATAACCAAATAACAGTGATGAAACAAGAATTAAAGAGAAAGAAAGAAATTGATAAAGGACATTCTGAGGAGACAAGAAAAAAATGTCACATAGTTTAAAGTAAAACAGCATGTCAAGGAAGGAATTTTGGTTAAAAACCTAAATAAGTGGTCATTCCAGAATGGACATCATGTTATTGAATAGATCATATATCCTATGAATATGTTATACATTCTTCCCTGACCTCATTCTTTAATGCTCACCCCAAACTGCCTTCTGCCTTCTGGCACAAGTATCTAGAAACCAAATGTAAAATGTAGACGTTTTTATTATGATTAGCTCCAATGGTCCAAACAAAGAGCATGTATTTGCAATACAGTTTTGTTCATTTCCTTTTAAAATGGCATTCAGTCTTCCCTTCCCACTACAAAAAGCTTTAGAATTTAATTTGTCCATATTCAGAAAAGGGGAATTGATAGGTTTGCCCCAGGGTCTGATACACTGACTGTAATGCTCACAAAACAAATTTGAGATGACAAGCTGGATTCCTAAAGGGATACAACTCTAAAATGTGTCAAGTTCTTGCTCACTAGTATAATTTTATAAGATCTATTATCTCATTTTCACAAGGTTTCTAGGAGGAAATTACATTATCCACCAAGAATCTTTGAGAAGTACTTTGAAAAATCTTAATTATGATATGGTAACAACAAAATAATTATGGTTGGCAATATCTACCCATCCCATCAGGCACAATATGTGTGGTGGTGCCATAGAAAACAGAGAAATTACATGTAATTAACCCATTCCGCTCAATAAAAGAACTAATCTATTGACTTCACAATATTCCAAGTTTGAGGGTCAATGTGGATTTTTCCCACTTATTCTATATGTTTTTAACCCTATATGAGGAAAGAAGGAAAGGGAGCCCCCATATGAGATCACTATGCCTACACTCATGTCCAAATTCAGGGCCACCTGGCTATGTAATCTCTAGGAAAGGAGGTGAAGAAAGTGTACACTAGTGATTCTCCAAGTTTGGTCTCCAGACTGGCAACCATAGCATCTTCTGGGTGCTTGTTAAAAATGCAAAATTCAGGCCTCACCCCAGACCTTCAAACTGGACACTTTGGGCGATGGGGTCCAGCCATCTGTGTATTGACAAACTCCAGGTGATTCTGAAGTGTGCTAAAGTTTGAGACATTCCCACAGCTGAAATGCATCTTCCATGCTGGGAGTCTGGGCTGGCTGACATGCCAAAGGGGCCCACAGTATTCTCATGATGGCAGTCTGTTAGATAGTGTGTATAGGAAAAGCAGCATCTTGAGTGGTCAGGAAAAGCACCTAAGGGTGTCCAGACCCTCAAAAGCTCCAGAGAAATACTTGAGTGATTTTTGCATTTTTCCATCTCCTCTGCTCCCTCAGAGGGAAGTCTTCTAACTGTGTGGTTTGCTCGGAACAGAGTACCACTTCAGAGAGGAGGGGGGTGGGAGCCCTTCAGGAAACAGCTCCTGATTGGGGTTCCCAGAATATATCATTTTCATAATCGTAAAACAGATCTGATTGTTCATCTTTAAAAACCTACAGAAGGCATTTCTCTGACAAGGCTCCTCTGCAAATTCCTGGCTTCTGAAAACTGTCACCAGGTTCATCATATATGGAGGACTACTTGGAGGCCTAAGTCCAGAGCATGGGAATAGCAGGAACTTTATGTGCTCTAGAGCTAAGCAGGTAAGGAGGAGACAGAAGGGACAGTGTGGCTGCTACCCCAGAAATCACCAGGTATTGGCTCGGAGCCTCAGGAATCAGCATGGCTTCTTGACCCTATAGACAGGAAGTAGCTCTAGGGGGCTCAGGCTTCTGTAAGCTTTGACACTAACTCTGTGTCCAATAGTTGTGGTTCACCACCTTCCTTTCCAGGGCATGTGGAAGGTTTGGTTCCCCCTCAGAGAGTTATCGATTCACTCTTCCTCCTCAGTTCACTTTTTGTTCAATGCCTATTGGGCTGATTCCTATGTTAGACAGAACACAAGCACTGCAGTCTGCCTTAGGCTTAAACTAATATTCCACCATTTATTTTCTAGTTGTGTGAACTCATGTAAGTTTCTTAATCTCTGGATTTCAATTTCTTCACCAATACAATGGAATTAATAAAGCCTACCATTCGGGTTGTTGTGAGCATTAAGCCAAATATTGTAGGCAAATGCCTAGCCCATAGACATACTCAAAATAGGCTGGGTTCCTTTTTTTCTCTTCTTTCTACCAGGCATGGATATGGGTGGGAGGATTTTTTTGGAGCTGTTGAGGTATTTGCCTAGTGGCAAACGAGATTATCATACTTCACCGAAGAGCAGTCACTTTGTTTTCGTGTGCTGAAGTAGGACCAAGACCTAGCAGAGCCTGGGCCCTTACAAACTAGAGGACACACACACAGGCACAAACACTCTTCCTTCTATTTGTGTAAACAGTGATCTGGGCATTTAACTGAGAGGTGGAACTCTAAAATGCGCTGTGTGTGGAAAGGATCTGGCCATGACCCCCCCAGCTCAACTGCAGAGGCCTAGCCGAGACATGTGAGACCCTAACTGGTTCTTATCAGAGTGGTCCGTGTACATTTCTCCAACATGGACCCCAGTTCCCCAGTATATCCATTTGGAGACTGGCTTGTGATAAAACACTGAATTGTCACAGCTGCAAGCACACAACATAGTCTTCAAGGTGGCCCGTTAGGCTTCCTCCTTACAGTGGTGGGCCCCTGAATGGAGGCCAGTCATTGTCATGATGCACACGTGGTCTTCCCTGACTTCTAGACTCACAAGGTAACACAGCAATTTACATTTGCCTAGTTGTGAGGATGATGTATCTGGAGGCCATACCTGGCTCCAGGGCTCCACCTGCCACTCCTCACAGGGCTCCACGTTACAGCTCCTGCTCAGTGGGGGAGGAATGCCAGCCAGGAACTGGCAGTGAAATGGCCTCAGGCTCTGGTGATCCCGGCTGTCCACGCACTGAATCTCCCGGATCTGGAAGCCCCCGCTGCAGTTTCTGGAGCACTGGATGGAGAGAGAGACAAAAGGGGATATCTGAGTCCCTGGTGTTAGGCTTTCAATCCCCTGAATTCCACAAGCATTTGCAGAGAACCATGAAATTCCAGGCTTCCAGTCATGAAGAAGGGTTAAGTCCAGCTCAAGTGAACTGTTTCCCTCACGGTTCCTTGAGAGGGTGTCACTGAAGCTGCATCCAAAGATGGGCCTGCCTATGTCAGAAAACACAGGTGTGGAAGTATGAGAACTGGGTTCTCAATTTTGACTGAGAGAATGTGCCAGCAGGAAAGTGTGCCCTTTGCTGTAGGTATGTTTGGCTCCCTCTATATATAGTGAAAAATTATGCTCTTTCTGGCTATAGTAGTCATAATCACAGGGTTTTGGATGGTGAACGAAAATTCCTCAAAACTTTCCATAGAGGTACACCCCGAAGTACAGTTCCGCCTGCTTCCACCACTTGTAGATTGTACCAAGCCACCTGACTTCAACCCTTGGGCTGTAACATAGAAAGATGCTGGCCCATGTGACAAGGGACAAACTGATGCTCTAATGCTTCCATAAATTGAATGTTTAGTTTCTTAGAAATAAATGATACTCGCCAAACATCATCTTGCTCCCCCAAAAACAAATTTAAAAACCTTACTTTTCTGCCTTGTAGTAAGTACACAAAGGAGAAAGTCACTGTTTGAAATCAGCCACAGGACAAATGAGGAAGCATGCTAATAATTTCCATTCAAAGCACCTACTTGTTTGACAGAACAGATTCCTGGGAAATCGCCTGTGGTAAAGCAAATGGGTTCTTTATTAGGACAAGGGAATTTTACAAGACCTAAGTATGAAATGGGATTTTATTTTCCTATTTTTCATCTGTTGCTGCAATCTTCAACTCCAAAATTTAATTTTCAAGCTAGCATTCCCCTTTTGTTAAAGTATTCACATTCAATGAGAAACGAACTTTATTAATATGCTGAAATAAATAATAAGGGAAGACACTCATTAAATCTATGATATTTCCATTCCATTTTTCAAAACAGCCTCTGGTTCAGCTAGCAAGAGAGAATTGGCAGGATAATTAACCACCCCACTCCAAATGCTGTTTTGCCTTGTTTGTTGAATGCCAATTATTATATTCATTTGCTTACTGCCCTAGAGGAGAGTCACTGGATTCATGTTTTCCTAACCTGGAACCTGTGGACCAGGCTGAGGACAGGAGCCAGACTAATGAGAGCAGAAACCCTGGCCAATTCCCTACTGTGACCAAATAGGCCCATTTTCCAGTTACCACCTGAGTTCAACTAGTGTGATCTGCAGACAGATCAAGTTAAATGAAAAATACCCTTAGCTTACAGGAACCACTGGTAGAGATAAAATGAAATCTCAATTCTCCCTTGTGTAGTTTTTGATTTGGGAAGCCATCCTGATACATTTTCCACATTGGACTCACACAGAGTGTTCAGTGAAGTACAGTGAAATTCTTGAGCATATAGTTGGGAGGTCAGTAGACTGCACTCAGGCGTGACTGACAGCAAGTGGCTACCTGAGTGCGGATGAATCCCTTCTCATCTCTCAGCCTCTATTTCTCCATTGGTGTGGAAAGGAGGATGAACTAGAGGATGAAACTATCCCAACATTCTGGAGTGTTATAAAGTATGGGATCACTGCATTTGTATTCTATTTTGACTTCAGAATACTTTTTTGCTTTCCAAGTTGAACCAAATACTAAATTGGGATACAAAAAAAATATTCTCTTCTGTTCCTTTCCTTATGCTGAACAGATTCATAAGACCCTTATGATTAAATGGTTCATTCCAAAAACTGTAAGTTGAACAGCACCAAAAATTCATCCTCTATCTCTTCCTCCATCACAACCCCACTTCCCTTTCTCTCAGTTATTGGGCACTTGCTAAGTTCCAAGCTCTATATTCCAATCTAACAGGAGGGGAGAGTTACATAAATGAGCAGAAGGAATGAAGATTATATACCTATTATATATGTAAAGATTATATCATAAACTATTCATGATCTAGTGAGGGCACAATGGAGGAGGTAGGCAATTTCACCTGGAAAGGTCAGGAAAGGTCTAAATTAAAGGAGCTAACATTTGAGCTGAAACATATAGGATAAGTAGATGCTCACTCAGCTGGCAAAATAGGGTGGGGGACATTCCAAATGGACAGAATGGCATATACAGAGGCACAGCATTATGAAACAAGAAGGCTCGCTTGAGAAAAGCAAGCTGGCTAGAATGCTAGGGCAAAGAGTACGGATAGACAGACAGATGGCAGGGGCCATTGTGGAGAGCCCCTGGTCTGGACGTTAGTCCTCACCAGAATGGTCTTGGGTTCATGCTTCCTGTGGTTCTAGATGCTTCTATTTCATTGTCATTCCTCTATTTAGGGATCCCTTAATCTAAAACCCTCAAAGGTGTCTAGAGAGGGTAACAGATCAGACATATAACAAGTTATATCAAAAATAAAATAAATGCAGTGATTTCCAATATATAATGACTCAATTTTGGCTTGCTGGGGACGGAGGGTCCCTTATAATATGCTGTGTTTTGACTTTTGCACATTGGACTTTAATATAGTTCCTGGGAACATGTTATATGTCAAAGTTAGGGAGGGTCTGTATTTAGCAAGAAAGGGGCTCTTTCTCTATTAAATTCTTATCTACAGACTCAGATCTAAAAAAAATATATATCACCGCCATTGACATCTATAAAATCTGATAAACACAAAGGCAAGAAGTAGAATAAGACAGAAAGACTAGCAATAGATACAAATATTTTAGCAAATATTTGAAACCCAAGACCACAAGAAAAGGCTGCCACTTTCTCTCACTTTCCAGCACAAGTCAATTACTGCTAAAACAAAACTGCAATGTTCCCTAGGTTGGAAGACAGAACATTCCAAGAAAAAATGCTAAAATGTTTCTGATTCATTTCAGCAATAATCAAGATCTATTAGACTTAACTATGAAAAGGGAAGTGCTCATTCTCAGAAAGCAAATAAAGGGGCTGTCAAATCGCCAGTTTACAAAACTTCAGAAAATGCAGGCATCAGGATGTTCCACCGGCGGTGAGTGGAGCTGTGGATGATGCTCGCTTTGGTGTCAAACCCAACAGAAGGCTTGTCAAACTCATTTTGTCATTTCCTGAATTTCTTGCATGACGACTCTTCCTTTTTTTTCCTCATACAAATTTTAATGTCCTGAAACTGGCATGCGTCTTACAACTGATGTACATATTTATTGTGTAGCGCTCCCTTTCTTTCTGAAAAGCTGTCATTAAATTGATGACGTGTCCCCCAATGGATGGTTTCTTAAAACTGGGAGCGTTTGGTAACAGCTGTGTGATCAAGCATTAGTGATTTAAACACCCCGAGCTTTCATTTCCTCAGCGGGAATTATAAAGAAGGTCCTTACAAATTTAACAACTCCTTTTCCTCTCTAATGTATCCTAGTGTGCAAGACAAATTATACAGTTACCCTAATCATGTGACCCAAGTTGAGGAGTTTCCTTTCAGCATAGTCATGATAAATCTCAATCCAATCAGATGAGCCAACACTTATCAAATAGTTCTATTCAGAAACAATTTTTGAAAATAAAAATATTTCTATAAATAAAAATTGCATATATCCATGTACACTGAATCCTATAAAACATATTTATATTGGTACATTTTCTTATGCTTGATGTTACTCAGCAAACCTGGTCCTTATACTATGTCATCAGTATTTTGAAGAAAAAAAATACAGTTCTTTCAATAGTTTTACTTTTCTTTTTTCCTAGAAATGCCTTCAGTATTTTTCAAAAGAGTATATTATGGTTAATAAATTTAAAATTGGTAACAAATTTCTTTGCCTTTTTTTCTATGAGCCATGTTATTTATCACTGAAAATATATTCACTCTAAAGGTATTGATTGCAATCACACAAAATTCTAAGTGGTAGTTAATATTAATTTATATATGTGTATGTGCGTTGTCCATTAAGAATTTCTTCGAGAGATATTTTACAAGATAAAACTTATTAAATTGATTGTCTCTATTCATGACTCATTTGAAATCACAATTACTGCAATATTTTAGACCTTAATTTTATTTCATTTTGTCCAAAATAGAAATTTTCCAATTAAAAACAAAAGCTCCATCAAAAAAAAAAAAAAATAAAGAAGATCCTGTGCTGGATGATAATGGAATCGATGATCTAAAGCTCTTGTGTAATGCTGGGCACATGTTAGTATCTGGCAAGTGCCAGGCCCTAAGGGAGGTCAGGTTTTCCAAAGTTCATGGCCACTTTGAGCACCTTGTCTGGGGTGGACACCTGCTTGAGCCAGTCCTTCTGTCGACAGGATTTTGTCCACTGTCACCTGTCCACAGGCTTTCCACACCGAGTCCAGGAAGCCAGTGGTTAGTAAGTACCTAAGAGCCAGTCCTAACTTTTATCTGGAGCTCGAAGTTTGCTCAGGGTTTCATCTCAACAATCTTTTACCATTTACAATGTGGTTTCACTAAAATTTTCCTTTTTGATCCTTTTAATAACTCTATAAGGTAAGTAGAGGCAGTATGATCCACTTTATTTCTCAGAGGTGAGAGAAACAAAGTTCCTCAGATGAATGGATCAATGTCATACGCTGGTCATGACAGAACAGGGTTGCCAACCCAGATGTGCCCTATCTACCACCCGGCACTGCTTATAGGACTCAGTTCTGCAGAACTGTCTTCCCAAGTATGCCTCTGGCACAAACCTAAGGACTAAGACCTTGAATTTGCTTCAGACAGACTGATGCATGAAGTGGAAGCAAGCCATTCTGAAAGACCACTTCTAGACATGGTAAAGGTAGACGTTTGAAGATAGAAGCCTTACTCTACTGTCACATACACTGGAGCACGTCCACAGCAGGTGCATCAGGGACCCATGTGGTGCTGGGGACAAAGGCCAGTAAAACAACCACAACTCAGAAAGCTATCACACAGGTAGGGGATTGCTGGTGAGTAACCCTGCTACCTGCAGGCTCGGGGCGGTCTGTGGCAGACCCACAGTCCTATGAGAACTAAAGCATCTTTGGATTGGGGGTGGGGATTAGGGGGATAATGCAAAAGATTCAAAGGAAAATTAGAATTCTTCCCCATGAGAAAGTATCTATGAGAAGGTGAACCATCAACACCACAGAATCTAAACCCTCTGGATATTTAAAGACAAGCAAAGGGGCTACTTTCCCACTCTAGGTTTTGAAAGTTTGCCTCTGAGTGAGTTTCAAAGTCCTAATAGAACAGTGAAACGAAGAAGGCCCTCAAATCTCTCCTAGTGCTTGATTTGGCCTTCAAACATCCATATGAGCTGGTTAATAATGTAGTAGTTAAAAAGGAATTACACTTAATCATCAAAATTTCAGATAAAGTCTAAGTTGTTAATATGTCTGGGAAAAATGGAAGGCAAGTACGTAAGACCCATAATAATAGAAACTCAGAAGTCAGGGCAGTTGACTATCAGTTGGTTAAACCGTGTTCTTTTCAAAAGTGTGAGTGATTTCACACATCTGCCCTTTCTACGAGCTGTGCAGTTTCCAAGGAGAGGATTGTTCCCAGAGATAGCCAAGTGGAACTTTAGGACTAGTTAACATTTGGCCAAGTCAGGAATGTAAAAGGTCTCTTGAGGCTCTTCTGGATGTGAAGAGAATTTGCAGCAAAGCACTTAGTCTTTGTTGGATCTTGAGTCTGTTACAAGTTGGAAGAAAAAGAAGAAAGAACCAGCACTCCTTCCTGAAAGAAAAATGGTGTGAAAGCAGAAGAAAGGAAGCGTGGCGGGTATCAAAGGGATGCATGGTAATCTTTTCAGGGAGTAACCCTACTGTCCCTCCCTTCTCCAGAATCGGACCCTTACTTTGGGAGGAGGAGCCTAAAGCAGATAAAGAACCAGGGATGTCCAGTGAGACATCTGGTGGTCCTGCTCATCTGGGAATAGGAGCTCGATACTGGCCGCCGGAGCTAACATCTACAAAGGTCACCAGCCTCTCCAAACTTCTGGGTAGCTCTTTCTTTTCCCTTCGGTGTCTCAGCTGTCAAGAGAAACTGGCTGCCCAGAGAGAAGGGGGCCCCAAAGGGCATCCAAGTTGGGGTGTGCTTGGCAAACAGAAGGCGCCAAGAGGCGCCACCTCCTCTCCTGCCCATCAGTTGTCAACCCCACCACTGACAGATGTCCTATAGGCTGGGTATATCCCACAGCCCCAGGCTCAGGCTGGCTAACCCCAGGCCAGGTTAGGGCTGGCTAGTACCCCAAGCAGCAAGGCTGATACATCCAAAAACCTGATACAGTCTTTCACACGGGACCATATAGACAGCACAGCAAATGAGTAACAACAGCCAGATGAGCAGAGACAGTAAAATCACACTTCCAAAAGTTCAGCACAGGAAATACGCTTTGAAAGACCAATTTTTTCCTTACATTTCAGCTTTCATTTCATTTTGGGTCTGGCAGATTAAAAAGTACACTTTCAGGTCACCCGGGTGGTTCAGTGGTTTAATGTCTGCCTTCGGCACAGCCCATAATTCCGGGATCCTGGGATCGAGTCCTGCATCAGGCTCCCCGCAGGGAGCCTGCTTCTCCCTCTATGTCTCTGCCTCTCTCTGTGTGTCTCTCATGAATAAATAAATAAAATCTTAAAAATTAAAAAAAAAAACATTTGCTTAGTGAGCAGGTGCTGAGTCATGACCTAGTGATACAGGTGATGATGTATAGTTTTAAGTATAATGCTACACTTAAATAATTTAAAAATAATGTTGCATGTTGGACAAGCAATTAATCATACTAATTTAACTTCTTATTCCAGTTTATCTGGGAAGGGGAGAGTTTATAGGCAGGTAAAAACATGTGGGTTGGTCAGCCCAGGGGGGCCCAGCGGTTTAGCGCCAACTTCAGCCCAGGGCGTGATCCTGGAGACCTGGGATCGGGTCCCATATCGGGCTCCCTGCATGGAGCCTGCTTCTCCTTCTGCCTGTGTCTCTGCCTCACTCTCTCTCTCTGTCTGTCTCTCATGAATAAATAGATTTTAAAAATCTTAAACAACAACAACAACTCATGACCAATTCTTTAAAAAAAACCAAACACTTGGGTTAATAAAAACTCTGTATGAGTTCTAAGACTATGGTGTAACTTTGATTGGGCCTGTGACGCCCGTGATTTACTCATCCACAGGTGTATAGAGAAAAAGGCAGAGGGGGCAGCAAGGGAGGAAGAGAGGAGACACACCTGCTTCTCCAAGTGCTTAGAAAGGTTACCTGGCTCTAGAACACTGCTGAGCCAGGTCACTTACCTTGCTCCAGTTCCCCACTTGCCAGCTGGCACAGGGACGGAGGTGGCATCTCTTAGCGGGGTCAGGCTTCTGGATGGTGGCACAGTCAGAGTCCACGTGGGTGCTACATTGCACGCTTCTCCAGTAGGCCCCCAGGCCGCAGGTGGTGGAGCACTGTGTGTGTGGGGGGAACAGAGAGGACAGAGGCTGAGGGCCACTTTCTCAGACATACCCTGCGACGCCCTGCAATCAGGAGCTGTCAGTGTGAAATTGCTCGCAGAGCATTAGGGAAAGAAAAAAAAAAAAAAAAGCCTACCAGCGCTGGGGTCCCACCCTGAATTTCCCTGGGTAGGGTTTAGGCATCAGTAGAAACAGAAATGCCCCAGGTGATTCTAATATACAGCCAGTGATGAGAACCCCAATCAGCATGTGACAGGAAAAGCCGAGGCCAAGGGAAATTTGCTGCTCTTTAAAATTATCCTGGTGTGAATGTCTGGGGGCTGCAGGCAAACCAACTGTCGAGTTTTGTACCAGTGGGACCCCTTCCTAGGGGACATCAGGTTCATGCATCTGCCTGTTAGAACACTGCCGTCACATCATGTCACTTACTCCTCTCTGTGACAAATCGTGGTTAGACTGATACTGTCACTGGCAGAAGAAGCCCCTTGAAGCTTGGAGAGCTGCCTGGACAAAGGAGTAAGCCTGGGGCTCTCTGCCTCCAAAGTGCCGGACACCGTCTGCTGTCGCAGTTCCTCTGGGATTTTAGTGTCCACGTGCGTCACCTGGGCACCTTGCTACATGCAGATCCTGAGTCAGTAGGTCTGGGGTGGAGCTGGAGATTGTGCTGACACTGTGGGTCCTCAGACCATGCTTGGGGGTAGACGAATGTTACAACATGGTGCTTTTTACCACCTGCTCTGCTGGTAACGTAAGCCCGTTCCTCACATTATGTTGTTCTTTCTTTGTAATTCTTGACAACCTCAGGCTTAGCATGGGGTCATGTTAGAACTACACCCTCTCAATTTCCTTTATTCTAGGTGCTCAGTTCTTTCATACGGATGATTTTTCTTGCATCCCTTCTCCCCTGCCCACCCTCAGAAGGAGGGGCTATTGGTACACATGTGAAACACAGCTCTGGGCTTATAGTGCAGAAGTTCCATCTATGACATATTTTTTTTTAAAAAAGATTTTATTTATTTATTCACGAGAGACACAGGCAGAGGGAGAAGCAGGCCCTATGCAGGGAGCTTGACGTGTGACCCGATCCTGGGACCCGATCCCGGGACCCCAGGATCACGCCCCGGGCTGAAGGCAGGCGCTAAACTGCTGAGCTACCAGGGATCCCCCATCTATGATATCTTTGAAAGCTCCTTTTGATGCATTATAAATAAAAACCATATTTCTCTTGCTGTGATTTCATCCTCCATATAACTTCGTGTGTCACTTTGTGCAAGTTCTTCTGTTGGACACATGCATAACGTGACACAGACTCTCAGTAGATTACTTTACTGTAGAATCATAGGAAGGGAAGAGTGGGAAACAACCTAGGTCATCATTTTTCCAACTGGCTCATTTATGGAGGTAATGCCTCCTCCTGCTTAAAGATCTTTAGGATTTGGTGTGTACCTAAGTCCCCAGCACTTGCTCTGTTGTGCTTCACTATGCGGATGTGTGGTAGAGGTGGTAACCCTGGAGAGCATGGGCCACTGTCATAGGTTGTTTGCCCTAGTGGCCCACACCAGACAGGCCATGCGCTCTCTCTGCAGTGGGACTTTGCAGCTCTTCTCGTCAAGCAGTGGGATACATGGCCCCGGCTCTTAAATCAAGGCTGTTCTTATTTTCTTTGGTCAGTAAGATGCAGTGGAGGATGTGCCAGTTCTCAAGAGGGCTTACTAGTTTCAATTCTCTTTCTTGGACTCCTTTCTCTGCCATGACAATGAAACTGGGCTAGCCTGCTGGACGATGAGAGATCACGTGAAATAGAACCGAGGACCCAGCCGAGGCCACCCTAAACCAGGCAGCCTGCAGCTGGCCCTGCAGCCCATGCACGGCAAGCCAAGCTAAGATCGGCTAAGTTGGGCCCCAATCAGAAGAACCTCCCAGCTGACCACAGACTCAAGAACTCTGGGGTCTGGTGGTGACTTGTCATCTAGCGTTACTGTAGCAATTGGCAACTGATACAGCTACATAACAGGTATAACAGACACCTTTCCTACATTTTCTCTAACCTTCTGAGACTCAGGGTACAATTATAGTTCTGCAGTTGGTTAACTGTGTGATCTTTTGGAGGTTCCTAACTCCCTAGCCCGTAAAACTCCTGATGTTATTCAGGACCACAGGGATTCATGCACATGGTCAGGACTCTACAAATGTTACCTATTAAAGACAACAGAACTGTGAGGTCAGCATAGTGAATCCCACTTTCCAGATATGGGGGCCCAGAGATAGAAAAATCTATTTGCTCCAACCCAGGAAAGGACCTAGTGAGACCGAATTCCCAGGCCAGTGATAACGTGGTAAGGTTCAAGTGATGTCTATGATTCTTTGTGCCATATTTATGTGGCAAATAAATGTGTGTTGTCTCTGGGGCTCTGACTTTAGTCCTGCCAGATTCAGATCTCATGAGGAAACAATTTAATTCCTTTTTGACAGCTTCTGCTAAAGCAGCAAACAACAGTGCCAAGGTAAAGCTGACGGGGGAAAGCATGGAACACAGTAGAAGTGAGATGGAATTCCATCAGCTGTCACTTGTATTAGTTTCAAAGTGGGAGTAGGGGATCAGACAGGAAAGGAGGACCCCGAGGAGGTGGAGGGACTTCACTTTGTCCTGGAAACCTTCATCCTCATTACAGCTAGTGATCTCGTGGCAGTTGATTTTCTAGGTCAAGGAGCAGATTTCGGGATGTTCAGAACTAGATCTAACAAGAAGGGCTGCATCCGAAACTCATGAGAATTGCCATGAGTGGCCATAGAAAATCATACTGTCACTTCCGCTTACACAACTACACAGCTTACACATAAATGACGGCCCGGCCCGGGGCATCTGCCTGGATAACGGGGCGATTCAATGAGAGGTGATTTTCTGACCTCATAAGAGCCACATCCATGCACACTGTGCGGCACCTAGGTTTTCTGTTTTGTAAATAGATACCACAGCAAATACTTCCAGGGTGCTCCCTCTGTGCCCCATACTCTCCCAAGTACCTTACACATAGTTCCTCCTTTTATCCCCTAATGATCTTTGAGTTGGGCATTGTCAGTGTCCTCGTTAGACAGTATGTGAGGACACTGGGCCAGGTTTCCAGCCCAGAAAGTCTGGTTTCAAAACTTTTTGTCTATTTATAGTGTTACCTTAGTCTTTATATCCATTCTCTAATTTTTGAAATCATAATCAGAAGAACATGTTGTGTACAATTGGGAGCAAGAGCAGCCCTTCCACAAAGGACAGAAAGTAGGAAGACACTGTGAGCAGGGCTTTGGATCAAATGATAAGGAACTTTAGAAATTACTTCTAATCTTAAGGATCAGGAGAGGCTTTCTGGAAGAAGCAACTCAAAGCTCTCTCCTGAAGATCAAGGCGGGATTCACAAGTGTAGAGGAGATGGGTAAGAAAATTCGAGGCAGAGGGAACAATGCAAACAGAGGCACGGTGCTGAGCAGGACAGGAGGCTGGGGAAACCGAGCAGTTTGGATCTGCTGAAGCTAATGATGTTCACCATCATTCTCAAGGTTTTCAACGCTGCGTTACGTAACGTAAAGGCTATTGGATGTCAGAGTTGATTTATCTGATTAATGAAGAGACAGTAAAGGTTTGTGAGCAGGAGTTTGGAATGATTAGCAAATTCCTTTGAAGACTAATTTGGCAGTCTTACATCTCTCATCTCTCCTGATGGTGTGTGAAAGCATTGCCCAGGGGAGAGACTGGAGGTACGCAGGCCAGCAAGGAGCCAACAGCAGTAACTGAGGGTCCTCCTTTCTTGACTACTGGGGCACCACTGGCATTTTGGACTGGACAATTCTTCCTTATAAGAGACCTCCCTGAATGTCGCAGGGTTTTCATTATCTTTGGCTCTCAGATACCGAATGTTGGTGGCAGCCCCCTGCCCCCATCGCCGTAACAAACAAAAGCATCCCAGTCTTCTCCAAGTGCCTCTCACCATTAGGTTGGAAACCACTGGCCCTAAACTAACCAGGAAATAAAGAGGAGATATCAGAGTTTGATGAGGTGACACTGACTTGATAAACTGTTTGGGTCTTTATAGAGGGCTTGGGGAAGACTGATCTCAGTGGGGTGAGAAAGAAACAGCTTCAGAAATGGACAGAATATAAAAACCACAGGACAGTGGGAAAGCCAAAGTTTTCATTCTGACTCCTGATCCTCTCTGACAATTCTGTGTACTAAACATTTGGTCTCAAAAGATGCATAAAGGGGGCGGGCACCAAACCCTATCATAAAGGGAATTTCTGCTAAATGTCGCACTCTGTTCTAATAATATCCTTTACTGCTCTGAGAAACTGCAATCTGGACCCTTTTTCTGGTCAAACAACCTGGAATTAACAGCTCTCAGAGGCTTTACTGTGGTTGCCAAATTCTTAGTGAGCCATGATGTATTTCACAAGACAGTTTATGTCTATCAAAGTCAAATGATGACATTTGAGATAAATCAGGTATCAGGGAACTTCTGGCCTCCACAATCATCAGAACTAACATATACTTTTACTTTGGTTTGGTTTTCAGGTCCACTTCGCTTTATGCACAGATAATGCATTTTTTACAAATTGAGTAGAGTCAAGTTAGAAGGGTCATCATCCAACTGACAGTTGTGTCCTTAGGCAAGTCACTTGACCGCCACAGCTTTATCTTCTCCATTTGCAAACTGGCGTAAAAGAGACCTTATCTGCTCCTCAGGGTTGTCAAAAGGAGAAACTAAAAGGCTAGATATGAAAGTGGTTTGGAAATCAATATGCCTTATAAATTAAATGTACTGTAGTTATATTAGCTGCAAATATTTCACTTCTCTTTGGCCAGGGAGAGGAGCCATGGATTGTCATAAAGATGCTGACTAATTTGAACATGTGGTTATTTTGCCACAAAGTCCTCTTTTGAGTCGTCAAATTATTTTAACAAGTTCATAGACTGTGCATTCAAAATTCAAATGGGTGAAAACGATTTTGAAGCCTCAAAAGGATACTAATTAGTTCTAGAAATGGAAAAACAAGTATCTAGCCAAATTTCTGAAGCTTGAAACCGGGGGCCAACATTCTGTCCTCATATTTATTTTCTTCTTCCTTCATATTCTAATTCTTTTAATGAGCCAGAACGATTTTTTTTTTCATGCAAGCACTCAAACAGACCAAAGAGCAAAGAAAACCGCTGATAACACACTAGAGAATGCTTTTAAGGAATTGTACCTTCAATATCCACTCTAGTTAGGATTACCTCACAGTTCTAAACCAGAGTCCCAACATCAGCTTTCCTTTTTCTTTTCTTTTCTTTTCTTTTGTTTTCTTTTGTTTTCTTTTTGAATTTTACTTAAATTCAGTTTCTCAGCACGCCTGGGTGGCTCAGCGGCTGCGCGTCTGCCTTCCTCTGGGGGCGCGATCCCGCGGTCCTGGAATCGAATCCCGCACCAGGCTCCTTCCTGCTTCTCCCTCTGCCTGTGTCTCTGCCTCTCTCTCTGTGCCTCTCATGAATACATAAATAAGATCTTAAAAAAAATAAATAAATTCACCTTGCCAACATACAGTATACCACCCAGTGCTCATCCCACCCCTCCTGCGCCCTCCTTGGTGCCCGTCACCCAGTCACCCCACGCCCCCACCCACCTCCGCCTTCTGCAACCCTTTGCTCCCCAGACTCAGGGGAGTCTCTTAGGCTTTGTCTTCCTCTCTAATTCTCTGCCCACCTCGGCTTTCTGAGCGAGATGCCCCCGCGGGCCCCTGGGCGGCTCGGCCGCTGCTGCAGGAGCGCGGGGTGGTCTACACCCGCTCGGCCGCCCGGGGGCCAGCGGCGGGACACGTTGGCTCGCCCAACCCTCCCGGCCCGGGGGGCTGCCGTCCTCCCTTCATCTCCCCGCCTCCCTCTGGGTGCGGACCCCGCCTGCCGGGCCGTGTCCCCGGGGCGTACCTCACTCCAGTTCCCCGCAATCCAGTGCGCGGAGCCGCCCTGCGGGAGCCGCTGGTAGCCGGACGCGTTGAGCAAGAAGCCCTCGGCCATCAGGGCCTCCGCGTCGGCCTCGGCCAGGCCGGGCCCGGGGCTCCGCGGCGGGGGGGCGCTGCGGGGGGCGCTGCGGGGGGCGCTGCGGGGGGCGCTGCGGGGGGCCGCGCGGCCGGGTCCTGCGGGGGGCGCGGGGGGGGCGCGCTGGCCTCCCGGGGCCCGGCCCCTCGGCTGGCGGCGGAGCGGGCCCTGGGTCGGGGCCGGACGGGGCCCTTGGGGACGCCGCCCCGAGGGACGGCGTTGGGGGCGCCCCAAGGGGCATCCCCGCCCCCGGCGCCCCCGGAGCATCCTCCGCCGGAGCTCGGGTTTGGGTCCAGGCGACCGAGTCGTCTTCACTTCTGTTCTCAGACTGTTCGCCGCCTTCCCCGGAGCCGCTGTGGGCGTCCCCGCCGGCCTCTCCGGTCGAGGGGCCGCAGGAGGGGGTCACCTGCCCCCACGCAGGTGCGCCGGGCCGCGGCCAACGGGAACCGCCCACTGTCGCGGCGGGAAAGCCTCCCTCGGAGGTGGGACCCGGGTCCCAGGCGGGGACGCTCGCCCGGCGCGGCTGGACGCTCGAGCGGGACGCGAGGGGGGTCCGGGCGCCCCCGGGGGCCGTGGGGGGAGGCGGGCTGCGCGCGGTCCGGGCGCTCGTGCTCAGGGACTCGGGCCCCGGCGGTGTGGACGGCGACCCGGGGCTGCGAGGAGTCGGAGGGACGGGCTCCGGGGTGGGCTCCGGGGTGACCTTCGGGGTGGGCTCCGGGGTGACCTTCGGGGTGGGCTCCGGGGTGACCTTCGGGGTGGGCTCCGGGGTGACCTTCGGGGTGGGCTCCGGGGTGGGCTCCGGGATGGACTCCAGGGTGGCCTCTGGAGTGACCTTCGGGGTGACCTTCAGGATGGTTTCCGGGGTGGCCTTCGGGATGGGGTCCGGGGTGGGCTCCAGGGTGGGCTCCGGAGTGGGCTCCGGGGTGGGCTCCGGGGTGGCCTTGGGGATGGGCTCCGGGGTGGCCTTCGGGATGGGCTCCGGGGTGGCCTTCGGGATGGGCTCCGGAATGGGCTCCAGGGTGGGCTCTGGAGTGACCTCCGGGGTGACCTTTGGGATGGTTTCTGGGGTGGCCTTCGGGATGGGCTCTGGGATGGTCTCCGGGATGGACTCCAGGGTGGCCTCTGGAGTGACCTTCGGGGTGACCTTCAGGATGGTTTCCTGGGTGGCCTTCGGGATGGGCTCCGGGGTGGCCTTCGGGATGGGCGCCGGGGTGGCCTTCGGAATGGGCTTCGGGATGGCCTTTGGGGGCTCCGGCTGGGATGCCGGCGGCTTTGTCCCACTGGAAATTGCGCCTTTGTTGGGCTTCAGGACTCTGCGGCTGGACGGGCACTGCTGGAGCCCACAGAGGGCTCGGCTGTTGGGTTTCCTGGTCACATCGCAAGGTTCATCATGGTTCTTGGCACACGTGACGCTGCGGATCCGGACTCCACCACCGCAGGACACGGAACACTGGAAAAGAGACACAGCTGTGAGTTTCGTGGGACTAGAGGTGCCGGCCCTCATGCACCGGTTTATCTATTCACGAGAGACACAGAGACACAGGCAGAGACACAGGCAGAGAAGGAGAAGGAAGCTCCCTGCGGGGAGCCCGATATGGGACTCCATCCCAGGACCCCGGGATCACGGCCTGAGCCAAAGGCTGACACTCAACCACTGAGCCACCCAGGGAGTCCCTCTCACACTCAGGTTCACAGCAGGTGAGCTGGAAACAGAACTGTGCCCGCCAAACTTGTTTTCTCCCCTCTTTACATCTGGTTTCCGTGCTCCTCTAGTTTTCTTTTCTTTTTTTTTTTTTATTAGGATTTTATTTATTTATTCATGAGACACACAGAGAGAGAGGCAGAGACACAGGTAGAGACACAGGTAGAGACACAGGCAAGGGGAGAAGCAGGCTCCATGCAGGGAGCCCAACATGGGACTCGATCCTGGGGCTCCCGGGGCACGCCCTGCGCGGAAGGTGGCGCTAAACCGCTGAGCCACCCGGGCTGCCCCCCTCCTCTAGTTTTCCATGGAAATACCTATCTCCTGGAGACCACATGGGGCTCAGAACCGCCCACTTACTCTCTGCAAACTGAAGATACAAACCACAACACAGTAAAACTGAAGTCTCCCTGGGGCTTTGAACAGGGGACAGTGAATTCACAGAGAGTACAATGATGCATACCTGACACCTACTCAAGAGATAGGAATATTATCTTTTCTAGGGTTGGAATGCTGTTCAATTACATCAAATATTTATACATTTTCTGGAATCTAATAAGTTAGTTATAAAAAACCTTCCCCTTTATATTTAGAAAACACTCAGTATAACCAATGTAGTCTCACCCAGGCACAAAGGCTCCATTTCCACTTGCCTGTGTCAGGTGCAATCATTAAATTAAGCCGAACAACTATCATACCCACACATGTACACAGATCTGGGATGTATTCTGAAATTTTAAAAAAATTATTTAATTTTTTTTATTTTTTAAAGATTTTTATTTATTTATCCATGAAAGGCAGAGAGAGAGAGAGAGAGAGAGAGAGAGGCAGAGGGAGAAGCAGGCTCCATGCAGGGAGCCTGATGCAGGACTTGATCCTGCGATTCTGGGATCATGCCCTGGGCCAAAGGCAGATGCTCAACCACTGAGCCACCCAGGCATCCCCCTATTCTGAGATTTAAAGGTGGGTAGTTAATCAAAGGTAGAGAGATCCCCTTTCCAAAGGGTGAGTCCTGTGGCATGATGCTGATATGAGGGGTCACAGCTGGTGCCCCTTCCCACCGTGTGCCCTCCACATTCTATAGGGCATGGCAAAGCACAGGCAGCTGGAGTGCCTTCGGAGGAATCCTAACAGGATGGTTCTCCCTCAGGAATCACGCTAAAGAATCTACTTCCTCAATCTCAGCAGCTGCAAATCATATGTAGTTATTGCATAACAATTTCTAGATGTTTTGAAAAATCTATACTTTTAGCAGACAGCTCCATGTTTACCTTTTCTTTCCAGTTTCAGGTCAGCCACCAAATATATCGCACTAGGATATAAACCATCCAGAGGTCTTCGCTGGCTGTTTCACATCTGTCTATCTTCTCTTCCTGACCTTGAAGCAGGTTTTTGAGGATGGGGATTGCATACTTCTTGACAGATCTCAAAGGGCTCAGAGCCATTCTTGTGTGTGGTACTCACAACTGCCCTGTGAGACTTACGAGGCCGGAATTATGATTCCACCCTCACAGGAGAGGAACCTGAGACTCAGGGAGGGACTTGCTTAAAAGGCTGCAAGTCAGTGGCAGAGTAAGAATCCGATTTATTTCATAGCCTCATGAAATCTAGTGCGACACACAGAACAGGTGGCCATCTGCTGATTTCACCTCTTGACCTGACCACAAACTCAATTTCTGAAAAGCTACCCAAAGGCAAGAACTGTTTCAGATTCATAAGTGAATTCCAGGATTGTTCTTGGGACACAGTGATCACTCAATACACATTTATTAAGTGACTATTTCACCAAAAAACAAACAAACAAACAAAAATATGGAATGGGAAAATTCTTCTGTGAGGTTAGGCATTTTTTTAGCTTATGATTCTTGCCTTCTCAGGTCCTATTTTCAATTTCCATTGTGTAGGAAATCATATGGCTGTATAAAGACCCCCCTTCGTTTTGTTCCAGTCAAGCATAATCCCTCCCTGATGCCTGATAGCTGTGAAATCAGCTCTTCTGAGAAACAGGAGATGCCTGTCAGCCCAGGAGACTGCGCAGCTGAGAGCATGTTCCCCTGCGGGTTGAGGTCACCTCCCTTTGGAGCCTGGCAAGGGCCCGCTGGGGGAGTTAACCAGTTTGCCTGGTTTACTACAGTACTTCTGCCTTCTTGTGTGCGAAGGGGCTTTAGGCCCTGTCCGGTTCGTCCTGCTGTGCTACGTGCCTCGGGCAGCCTGGGTTTTGAGAGCTGATCCATGAAAGAGGCCCTGGCTGATGCCAACTGTCCTCAAGCAGCAGGTGTACCTCCCTTCGGGTTTTTCTTTCTAAGAAATGTCAGAGTAGACAGCTACATGGCAGGAAGGTCTTTGATTTTTTCTTTCTCTTCATTCCAATTTTTTTTTTTTTACTTGAAATGCTTATAATGTCCACAGGAAGTTAGAATTCACAACTTTACATGCATTTAAAAGTATGTAGGTGTATGCCCTCCACCCCTACGTTGAACTGTGAAGCTCAAGAGCTATAAAAATACCCACCATTTGCTTCGACGTGGATGGAACTGGAGGGTATTATGCTGAGTGAAATAAGTCAATCGGAGAAGGACAAACATTATATGGTCTCGTCCATTTGGGGAATATAAAAAATAGTGAAAGGGAATAAAGGGGAAAGGAGAAAAAATGAGTGGGAAATATCAGAAAGGGAGACAGAATATGAAAGACTCCTAACTCTGGGAAACGAACTAGGGGTGGTGGAAGGGGAGGTGGGCGGGGGGTGGGGGTGACTGGGTGACGGGCACTGAGGGGGGCACTTGATGGGATGAGTACTGGGTGTTATTCTATATGTTGGCAAATTGAACACCAATAAAAAATAAATTTATATATTAAAAAAAAAAAACCTGTAAGAAAGGGCAGCCCCGGTGGCTTAGCAGTTTAGTGCTGCCTTCAGCCCAGGGCGTGATCCTGGAGTCCTGGGATCGAGTCCCACGTCAGGCTCCCTTCATGGAGTCTGCTTCTCCCTCTGCCTGTGTTTCTGCCTCTCTCTCTCTCTCTCTCTGTCTCTAAAAAATAAATAAAATCTTAAAAAAAAAAAAAAAGAACCTGTAAGAAGTAAGGTGAACTCTCCAACCTGCCATTATTAATTAACTGCACACAGCATAGTGACTACACCTCAGCTTTCTCCTCTGGAAATGGAAGTTAATATTAACCTTTTAAGGCTGCTGTAAAGATTACATGAGGCAATAGTCTTAACCCCGTGCACAATAGAGAGAAGACAACTGGCAATTGGAGGCTCTTATTATCACTTTATAATAATGATGCTGATAATAATAAGAACAACACAGGGCTTGGGGGCCTGTGGTTTCTACTGTTCTTGTGGAGCACAGGGGCACACACCTGGCTGTGGGAAGCTACGAGGTGAGCAGCCGCCTGGGTGAAGGACTTGCAGGCACATATCTAGAAGATACTGTGGATACCCATACGGCCCACTGGTTTATTGCTAGATTTTTTTTTTTTTTAAGATTTAGATTTCCTAAGGTTAACAGAGGGACACATAAGTATTTTTTAGAATTCATAAATTACAAGTATTAAATAACCTTATTTACTGTGTGAATTTGCTCAACTTAAAGAATAAAACAGTGGTAAATAATAGCTTGTTGTTTAGTCGAAACATTTTAGACTTTGAGCTTTCAAAACTGAGGGTTAAAAAAACCCAAAAACCAAAAAGACAAAAACAAAAAACAAAAACCTGAGGGTTATTCTAGAACAGAGATTCCAAAGTGGCAGCCTCACGACTAAATTTGACCCTCAAACACGAATTCTTTGGTCTGTTCAATCTTTTTCTTTCTTTCTTTCTTTCTTTCTTTCTTTCTTTCTTTCTTTCTTTCTTTCTTTCTTTCCTTCTTTCTTTCCTCCTTTCTTTCTTTCTTTCTTTCTTTCTTTCTTTCTTTCTTTCTTTCTTTCTTTCTTCTTTCCTTCTTTTATGGGGCAGGGGAATGAGAGGGAGAATCTCAAGCAGGCTTCATTCCCAGCAGGGAGCCTGACATGGGGCTCGATCTCATGATCCAAGACAAAATCAAGAGTCAGATGCCTAACTGACTGAGCCACCCAGGCACCCCGGCTTGCTCAATCTTCAAACAGACGAAACACAAAAACTCAATTAGTAGCCAACATTTAAAAAATAAGCAGATTTCATAGTAAAATTCCAGATTTTACTCTCTGTCTCTAATGATAAATAAATAAAATCTTTTAAAAAAGGAAAGAAAGAAAAAAATAAAATTCCAGATTTTAATCTCAAAAAAGCAGATGATCTGCAAGTACTGGTCCCATTCCCAAATGGCAACTCAAAACTTCATTCATGGAGACCTGGGTCTGGGAGCAATTTATGTGTTTTCCAGAACACCTACGTTTCGTCCCCACGTGCTTTCCTTACCGGTAGACCCAGAAACTTCCAATTAGCCCAGGAATGTGATTCTTTAGCACCGGGGCACATTGTGCCCAGCAGGAGAGTGTTAATTATCTACCAACTATGCGGGGCCAAAACCAAAGTTGCCTTTTCTAGCAGTCACGCTGGAACAAGCAGCGCTATTTTGTACTCAGCCCCATGCTTCTTCCAACACACCTTCCAACTGTGTTTATCTCCTTAGGAGCTGTCAAGCCCTGCAGATGATATAAATGCAGGACACAATGCCACACTCAGAGCTCATCTTGATGGGTAGTTTCCAAAACCACTGTCTGCTATGATTACTTTGTGCTCTTACCTTGTAATTTCGAACTCTTTGTACCAGGCAAGCAACATCTTTTATTGCCCTCCCTGGGAGTCATCTTGCTCCCATGTGCCATTACTCAAGATTAAGATCTCCGGGAGCCTGCTGAGAAAGAGGTGTGCTGCTAAATGAGTCAAGCCACCCACCCAACGTGCGCTGTGGAGGAGGGGAGCTCACAAATGGCTCGGAGCTGTAGTGCTGAGAGTTTACTAAAAAACACAGTCGGGGCTTATCACAGAGTTAGAGCTAAAGGGCTGAGTAGAGAAATAGCTAGTGCTTGGCTGTAAATAACACCTACTGTGTAGTCTTGGGAACTTATAAATGAATGATGGATCTCATGCTAATGCCAGCTTTGAAAACACGTTGAAAAACTTGGGGAACTGTTATGGATTGTACTTCCCCCCCACCCCCCAAAAAAGATATACTAGAGTCCTAACCTCTGCCTATTCCTTACCCGTATATCTCAGAATGGGGACTTATCTGGAGATGGGGCCTTTACAGAGTCAATCGAGTTAAAATGAGGTCCCCAGATGGGCCCTAATCCAATATGACCACTATCCTTATAAAAAGGGAAATTCAGACACAAAGACACATACACAGGGACAATGCCACTGAAGATAAAAGCAGAGATCAGACTGTTAACATCTACAAGCCAAGGAAACCAAAGGCCACCAGAAGTTAGAAGGCATGGGACAGAGTGTCCCTCACAGCCTTGAGAAGGAACTAATAACTCTGTCAACACCTTGATCCTGGACTTCTGGCTTCCAGAGCTGTGAGACAATAAATTTGTTTTTGATTTTATTTCAAGATTTTATTTATTTGAGAGAGAGAGAGAGAGTATGAGCAGTGGGAGGGGAAGAGAGAGAAGCAGATTCCCGGCTGCGCAGGGAGCCTGATGTGGGGCTTGATCCCAGGACCCTGCGATCATGACCTGAGCTGAAGGCAGACGCTTAACGACTGAGCCACCCAGGCGCCCAAATTTTTGTTGTTTAAACCACCTAGCTTGTGGTATTCAGTCATGGCAGCCCTAGCAAACTCATGTGGTACCCTAGATAATTAAACAATATATCAGACAGGAGGAAGAGAATCAACATGGTCCTGAACTGGTTTTCTGTGAGTAGTTGTGTCAAACAAGGATGGCTATACGTGTTCTCCAGGAAACCTGGCAAAGCACAGGCTGCTGACATCTGAGAAGAATGAGATGTTGGCACTCACAGACATTCCGAGCCAAAAGAGAAGGTGGTCGAAGCTAAAATATCAGGTGTTCAGCTTTGTACTTGATAGATTCTCAGTTAGTTGGCTAATTGCTTGTTTTGTTCATTTGTTTGTGTGCTTTTATCAGGCACAGAAAGGGCATGTCTGCTTTGGGAGCTCCATCCACACCCCATCAAATACATTAAAAAGATATTACTGGTCTTGAGGGAATATAATTTATTTCTCTAAAAACCATCTGAAAAGCCTTTTCTTCTTTTGCTTTAGAAGTATTTTCAGAAAGGGGCAACTTATTTAATAAGAGTGCTCTGATTTCTCAGCAATCATTATGCATAGTCTGGAATTCAAGAAAAGTGACAAAAGCTGCTCTATAAATTGTTTCCAAACATAATACACTTTTTATGAATACTAAGGGCTGTCATATTGTTATATTTTGTAGACATTTGAGATGCATAATGCAGAGTGTTGATAGTAAAAGCTCTGCTGCCTGCATTAAAATCCTGACTCCACTGCTTTAAGGACAAGCCTCTAAACATCTCCATGGCTCAGTTTCTTTACCTGTAAAATGTGGTTAATAAGGCTGTCACGAGGTATTGTGTTAATACCTATAAACGTGTTTAATACACATACTAAAACGCCAGTATCTGCCATTCAAATGTAAATAATTATTGATTTCTGATTTTGCTGTGGCCTTTGTTTTTATGGAAACCATACATTAACCTTTTCTTTATTTAGGTCTCAAACATTTTTGTAGACCCTTGACTCAAGCCTCGTGCTTACAGTGCTCCATTCATAAAATGGCCTTGAACTCAGGGCATGGGTCTAGATGACAATGCGGAGGGGCACAGATCAGTTCTGTGAGGGCATCTGGGTGCCACCAACTGGACAAGGCTTGCAAAATCACAGTAGCATAGAAGAGAGACACTTGTCTTCTTGCTTGAGAATGAAGTTACCATTTAGTGAACACTCACTATTTGCCCGGCACCAGGCAAGGGGCTTCTGTGGATTATCTTCAAGCCTTACACTAACCCTGTCTTTATAAGTGGGAAAAGGCTGAAGGGGGTTTATCACTAGCTCAAGACCATATAATTAGGGTTGCCAGGGCTAGAGAACCTAGGAAAATTACTCTCCCACTAAATCCATTTGCCTAACTGCCAGGAGTAACAGGGGAATTCATGAACAATGTCAGCCTCATGGAGTTATCATAGATGTTCAATGAGGCAAACTCTATAGTGTGAAAAGCACTGAACAGATGATAGATGACACTGTTATTTCAATCTATTTACCAGGAAATGACTGTTTCTATAGCTTACTACGTCCCAGGCACTTTGGATGTTTGGAACTATTAACTCATTTCCTCATGACTTCTCTTGAGTCTAAGTACTGCTGTTTTTCCTGTTTCATAGATGGAGAAAATAAGCCACAGAAAACTAAAAGGAATCACAAAGAGATTAAAGTCACACATCTAATAAGCGTCAGAGCCAGGGCCTCATGCCCCAGAGACCATGCACGTTCTTCACCACTAGACTGGCTGGCTCTCACAAGGCAGGTCACCAAAGTGGTATATCTAATAAAAATGGGGGCCACAGAAACTTGGATACCCTGTCTTTGTTTACGACAAATCCAGTTTCCCTTCTTTACCCTCTGTGCCCATAAAGTAGTTTAGGTGAACACAGGGTAAGATTCTTGGTGAAATCTGAGATTGGGGGTAGGAGTCGTGTTCAGGGCATGAGCTTAGAGAGGGAGGGGCTGGTCACAGGGGCAGAAAGGCCCCCAGCTCTTTCTAGGTCCTCCCTGTCCCTGCTGGGTCGGGGAAGAATGTGCCAGCCTGGCACAGCTGAGCTCACTCTTCTTTCATTGCTTGGGTTAGCAGAAGTGTCTTGACAGGGAAGGGAAGTCAGCCTAGGGAGGATGGCGCTGCAGGAGCCTCATAGTTCTTAGATCTTTTGGCGCAGTTACCTCCTAGCTTCTGACATCCAGGGTGCCCCAACCAGCCCAGTGCAGACCAAACGATGAGGTATCCTGGGAGCACTACCCGGCATCCATTAATGTCAATCTCAAGACAAGCTCCAGACCATGAATATTATGATGGCAAGAAGACAGCACTATAACAACTCTCTTAAAAATGTCTCTGGGCCTAGTTAGAATGTCAAAGACATTTCCTCATATCCCAGCAAAGCTCATTAGAGGGCTAACATGTACAGACATTAGCAAGATAGCAGAGGAAAAAAAGGAAGACCCACTGGATGAATATTTTGTTGCTGATTTAGCTAAAAGCACCTGTCATGACAACATCCCCTAAATGAAGGCCAGGGCTCAGCATTTTTGCTCAACTCCATCAAGTGGAAGCTAGAAACTGAATTCCGTGTCTGCTCACAATACACTATGCAATGGCCTGTTTTGGAACAACAGACACGAGTGCTTGTCGCATCGTGCCAACTTTTTGGTCCCTTGTTTTCCAGTTAAGGCACATCATTTTCTTCTCCATAAACATGAGCACAATAAAAACTTCTCAGCCAAATATGTAATTGTAATCCTTTAAAAAAGCATGAAGAATCTGGCAATTAGTAAATTCTACTTGACCAGAATTATGGGCTGCTTCAGATGCAGCCAAAACATCCCTGGTAAACAGATGTAATGGGCCAGTCACAATACCTCGTTCAGCCTTATTTGGACAACACTGTAATTTACAGCAATCTAGGCTGGCCCAGGGCTACCCTGTCCCCTCCCAGGATCAGCCCCATTGCCATATGTGCACAGATTAGTTTGTAGGTATGTTTTCTTTGCATGTATTTGTCTTTCTTTTTCTTTCTTTCTTTCTTTCTTTCTTTCTTTCTTTCTTTCTTTCTTTCTTTTTTCCTATCTTTCCCTTTTGATATAAAGTTCTTACAACACAAGAACCATTTCCTTTTTATTCTCACCTTGATGCCCAAGAGAGCATTCTGCACAGATTTAGAAGCTAAATAAACCTAAACTATGACGATGAACTAATGAAATAAAGCTCTGGAAATAATGTTATCATAGTGGCTGTATTCAAATGAGTGTTTCTGCTTTCAGATAGTCAGCTTCAGAGATGGCACCTTTGCTTATATAAGTTTCCAAAGTCTTCTTTAGATAATACTTCGGGGCAGCCTGGGTGGCTCAGCGGTTTAGCGCCGCCTTCAGCCCAGGGCCTGATCCTGGAGACCGGGGATTGAGTCCCACATCGGGCTCCCTGCATGGAGCCTGCTTCTCCCTCTGCCTGTGTCTCTGCCTCTCTCTCTCTCTCTCTCTCTCTCTCTCTGTCTGTCTCTCATGAATAAATAAATAAAATCTTAAAAAAAAATACTTCAGCGTTCCTTTATTAGTACAGATACTACTTACTACACTCTCCTGAGTCAAATATTTTCCATTTGTCTGAAGGTGAGTCCTAAGAGGAGTTTCTATGACATTCTGGTCACTGGTAGCATTATTAACAAAAAGCCCAGGGCTTTCCAAGGAAGCTCAGAAGAAGTCAGCTTTCATCCATGAAGTCAGGACTGTTGGTTTAAAAACTCATTTATTTTTTGTCATTCCTTAGGTCATTGAACTGCAATGTGTGCAGGAAAGCAGAGGCAAGACCCCTGGAGACTACGACACTTGGAGAAAAAAGGGTTCCACTTCCACTACAGACTCTGGAAGCACAAAGCATGACAGTACCAGGTTCCATGGTAACCTAGAGAAAAGTGAGGCCTGGGAGTTTTTTGGGAATTTCTACCCACTGATTTCTAATTATATTCTGAGAATTTGATTGGATTCATTTTGGGAAAATGCAACAACACGTATTTGAATTTATGTGGCTAATAATAGTAGATGTTTGAAACCTTGGTCAGGTCCAGCCTTGACCCATGCTGAATAGAGAGACGATTTGAGGGGCTTCTTCAAGTGTCAAGTTTACTACCTCTCATTCTATCATTAAAGCAACATTCCTCCAGTTTTAGTTAGCTGCAGTAGTTCTAGTGAAACATAAATGTAAGTGTTTAATAAACTAGCTCTTGGGGTGGGTGGAAGAGTCCTGATTTGCTACCAATGGTTTAACGATGGGACAGCAAAAATCCTGACAATGTACCAATTAGCTGTTGTGAGCCTGTGCAAATGGGATCCCTGGCAGGTATTTGACTACTGGACAAGTGAGAAGAAAATCCTGTAAGAACAGAAAATAAGCAAGATAGGATACAAGGCAGTGGGAAATGCAGGAAACAGGCCAGAGGTGTTAGACACTGGCCACTGCACCATTTTCTCTAGAGTTGCTCTGGATTGGTTAACGAAGAGGCAGGGGTGGCAAAGTGATGAAGCTCACCTCACTCCAGTTGCCCACGGTCCAGTCTGATGGACACAAGATGTCTCTGTTGCAGGAAATGAGGGTCTTGGGCTTCAGCAGGTGCTGGCAGTCTTTAGCTGGGAGGGCCTGCTCATCAGAGCCCATGGTCTGGATGCATAGCACCGTTCGCTTCTTCTCTCCATGGGGCCCACACGATGCTGAGCATGCTTCCCACTCCCCTGCCCACCACCTGCAGACACACATGGACATGAGGGAGAAGAGCAGCACAAATATACATATATATACATTCAGTTCAGCCACTGGAAAAAGAACCAGGTGCAGGGGTGCAGGTACAGAGCTGGGTGGCCCTTGGAGATACTCCAGCCTGCTGGCATAGACAGGGCCACAGCAGGCCTGTGCAATCACGGCTTGAGTCCAGCATCCGGCATAAGGAGATGCCCTAGATGCCCTCTTCCTTTAGAGTCAAGAAAATAGATGTCTAGTTTTCTATTCTACAAAATCAAACACACTTAAGCCTTATTTTCCTCATCTGTTAAATGGATATCACAATCCTAACCTTACATGAGTGTGGTAGATTAAACAAAATACCAATTTATATGTAGTGCAGAGTACAGAGCCTGACACATAATAAGAATTTGATCACTTGTAATTTTTGTTGTTGTTTTGACTGCTGCTATACCGAGTAAGAGAATCTAATAGAATCTAGGTCCCCCGGCTCCTACCTAAATGTTTTTCTGTTCTACTGTGAGGTGGGTACTGAAGCAATTGCTGATTTTCAATTATCTAGGAGATGGTCAATCAGAGGCATTGCCTTCATTCTCCTCATCTCCTTCAGTCTACCTATTACTAGTTTCACTGGTCCCTTTGATAAGAAAGCAGAAGGAGAAACAAAATAATTTCTTACTTGTCAGGTATTCTTGACAAGTCAAAGCATTGAAACTGTTTGCTAAGTGAATACTCTGAATTCACTGTGGCAAAACAGGATGTGAACTCTTCCTCTACACCATTATCATGGACGATTTACTCCAGATTCTAGAAGGCAGACCCCATGGCTACACAGAAAGAGCTTTTCAAAGTAGGAGGGAGCCCTCTCTTCTTTCCCTTCTCCATCACTGTGTAGATCTTGCCCAGCACAAAAGAGAGAACAAGTATCTTGATCCAGTGTGGTTTGGGTTCACCATTGTTGGCAAGTACAGCCCACTTCTTCGGCTCTCCATGCAGTAATAACATGGAATGCTTCTATTTTTCATGGGAAAATAGTATAGCGTGTGAAGTTGTTAGTTCCTGAATTGAAGGAAGACTTCTAACCTTGAGATAGCATGGAATTTTGAAGAATTTTGTACTATGATTTATATTTAGTAAGTATTGTATTTATTTGGGCAAAACTTCCTTTGATTTTCATGCCTTTAATCTCAGGTTAAAAATATTTGAAGAAAGCTACTCCTTGATTCTATTATATTCTTTAATAAGTTATTTTTAAGTTATTCAGATTACTTAGTTATTCTTTAGTGTTTGACATCTATAATTAAGTTATTAAAACTATTCATTTATTTATTAAGTAATAATAATAAATAAGGTTATTCCCTTATTCCTTAGTGTTTATCATCTGGCTGTCTTGTGTGGATAAAGAGCTAATATTGGAACCACATGATGTGAAAACAACTGAACACCCACTTCAGTAATTATTAATCTACTTTACCCTACTTTTGACATGTCCAGCGGAAGTCAGACATGTTACTGAATATATGAGATGTCATTTTGGAAGGGCTTTAATAATCTGAGTGGACCGGAAGTATATTTTATTGAATTACTTGCTACACGGCTTTCAGCTGTTGTCACCACAAAGTGATAATGAACCTATTTTCTCTTTTTCTGGAATCTCCTCCATAGTCCCCTGGGGCCTTTTTGCATCTGTTTGTCACTAAAGTAAAAACAGACTTTTTTTTTTTTTTTTTTTTTTTTTTATCTCCATGCGAAGATCTCCAGGCCCAGGGCTCAGGAGCTATTGTCAAGTTGTTTTCTGTTCTCCCTTTCATTTTTTGATGTCTGCCATATGCCACCTTTCTAGGAGATGTATAATAGAGTACTATTTTTATATTTATAAGAGATTTGTGGCAGAAGGCTGTTGAAATGCTCTGAGGGATTGGTGAGAAGGGCAATGTAATGCAAAGAACTCAGCAGGACAAGAGCCCAGCCCATTTTGTCACCCCAACAAGACAACCTCCCTGGCCTAATCAGCACAGAATTAACAACAACCTACCCTGATTGATTCTGTTTTTGCAACTGATCTTTATCTTAGAATCTCAGAATGCTGATGACACCACACAACTGGATAACTGGTCGTGCACTGCCTTTACAGTTCTTTAGTCCCCTTCCAGGAGTCGATTTCACCATCCCAACTACAGTGTAAGAGTCCTGGGGGCATGGGGGGGGGGGGGCGCCTGGGTGGCTCAGTTGGTTAAGTGTCTGATTTCAGCTCAGGTGGTGATCTCTCTGGGTCCTGGGATAGAGCCCCATGTTGGGCTCCCTGCTCAGCGGGCAGTCTGCTTCTGCATTTCCCTCTGCCCCTGCCCCTTGCTCTCTCTCTCTCTCTCTCTCTCTCTCTCACACATAAATAAATAAAATCTTTAAAATAAAGTCCTCCAGACTGGGGCTCTATCAGTGATTCTCACTATAACAACACAGTGGGAGGCTTTAAAAAGCAAAAAATGCTACCAAATGACAACAATTTAAAGAGATCCATTCAACTGCTTACATTCCCTCTTCTTAAGTGTAATCTTCAAATTGTTTGCAGGGAATTGTACGAAATGATGTTTTCCAGGATAATAGCAGAAGTTGAGGAGTAGAATGGGCTGTCTTCCTCCTCCGAAGCGTGACGATGTGGAATAGCAGAAGTGGCAGCTGCAAAACTGCTCATCAGCTCTCGGCCAGAACCTGGGCACTGGGTGGCACATGTGTGCTGGCTGGGATGGCGCCGTGGGTGCCCGGTGCCCAGCTCCTGCCTGCGGCCGCAGCACTTCCTTCCTAAGCGCCAGGGCTTCATTACTGACTGTGGGGCAGGGGGCTGAGTTATCGGTCCATTTCAAAATTTTGCTCTGAATCAACAAGCTGCATCTCATGCACCCAACTAAGAAGCCTTCCAGGGGGTAAAGAGGTGACACTTACCTTGTTCTGACAACGCTGCTTTTAGAACTGAGGGATGAAGAGATGTCAACCACAAAGCCCCGAGGAAGGAGGGCAGGACCCTAGGGACCATGGCCAGGAGGCAGGGTTTTGGGATCCAGCTGCCTGGCTGCTGGTCTAGCCCTGACAACAGCTTGCCTTGCCAATGAATATGCACCTGATAGAGCCTAGCTGGTTGCAAGCTTCCTTAGGCAGTGACCTTATTTGTGCTATTCCAAAAAAATCCTTTGTCATTCCAAGAAGTCCCAGTCACTTGGTTTTCCAAGCTCTGAGCTTCTGTAACTTCGTTGGGGGGATCTCCTGTGCTCTTTTGCTTGCATTAAGTTGCCTGCATTAGTTTCCTATGGCTGCTGTGATAAACTACCACAAACTTGGTAGCTTAAAACAACAAAAAATCTGATTTCTTATAGTTCTAAATTCAATAGTACTGGGATGAAATCAAGGTGTCAGCAGGGTTATGCTCCTTCCAGGGCTCTATGGAAGATCTGTTCTTTGCCTTTTTTCAGTTTGTGGTGGCTGCCAGCATCCCTTGGCCTCCAGTCTTTAAGGCTAGTATCTTCCCATCTGTCTGTTCTGTCTTCATATCATCCTCCATGTCTGTGTGTGTGTACGCACATGACTACTGTGTAAAATTTCCCTCTACCTCTCTCTTAGAAGAACCCTTGCAATGACACTTGGGACTCAAGTGGATACTTGTTCAAGACCCTTTAATTTAATAACATCGGCAAAGATCCTTTTTCCAAATGGGGTAACATTTGCAGGCTCTAGAGATCCGGATGTAGATGTCCGTCTAGCCTATCCCATGACCGCACTGAGGGCAGGTTCAAGTCCTCACAGCTCAGCTTGTATCACATAAGAATTCCTTTATGAAGGCTCCTCTTCTGTGTCCCCTTCAGCTCAGCTCCTCTGGAAGGGTCCTTCAGCCTCTGGACTCTTGCCCAAATATCCTTCTCCCTCTCCCACCAGTAGTACCCTACTGTAAAGTTACCTCCAACTAGAAATTTCTAATGGTTGGAGTGTGGACACAGGTAAGATAACCACCCTCATGGAAAGTGAATTCTGAAAAGAGTGAGGCCAAGTGATCAGCTACAGGTAAATCAGAAAATGTCAGCAACAGATTGATGTGTTCTAAAACCAGAGCTGATACCAGAATCTTTTTGGACTATGTTGCTTTTTATGTACATAGCCCATGTCCCCAGAGCCCTACCTTGGCTTCAGCAGGTGAGTGTCTGCATCAAGATCCTTTGGAGCCCACCACATCTAGCACAGTACTTGCTTTGCTTTAAACACAGCCTGGATAGGGGAGAGGTGCTTGTCTTTCGTGGGGGGTATGTAATGGTGACCACAGGCTATAGCCAGACAGCCTGGGTTCAAATCTCTGTCGTCTACTAGTTGCATGGTGCTGAGTGAGGTAAGGAATATTTTTTCCTCTATAAAATTGGCACAATTATAGTTATTTTTCTGAGTAGTCGAGAATAATAAAGAGAATACATAAGATATCTCTAAAACAGCATCAGAAGTGAGGTAGGTGCTTAAAAACCCCAGTTTTCCAGATGCCTGGGTGGCTCAGTTGGTTAAGTGTCCAACTCTTGATTTGGCTTAGGTCATGATCTCGGGGTTGTGAGGTCAAGCCCTGAGTCAGGCTCTGCACTCCATGTGGAGTCTGCTTAACATTGTCTCTCTCCCTCTGCCCCTCCCCTGCTCATTCTCTCTCTCTCTCTCTGTCTCTGTCTCTCTCTGTCTCTATTTCTCTCTCTCTCAAAAAAAAAAAAAAAACCCACCGTTATTTTCTACTCTACTTTCCCATTACTTATGTTTCAACAAATGTGTGGGTTTTCCGCACCAAGCAATTCTGATCCTAACTGTCTGGGGTTAGCGCAGACTGGACAGGTTAAGGGCTCAGCCCCACATCACCACCCCCACCCCCTGCTCTTCATGTCCAGGTGGTGGTCACCTGTGCTTCTCACCAGCTGGCTACGAATCAGGGGTTCCCACATCCCTGCCAAGGGTTTGATAATTTGCTAGCATGGCTCACAGAACTCAAAAAACAAAACTTATTTACTAGATTACTCATTTATTATAAAAGGATATAACTCAGGAACAGTCAGATGGATGAGGCTCACAGGGGGGGTCCAGGAGAACGGTGGCAGAGCTTCTATACCCTCTTGGGGCACACCACCCTCCCAGCACCTCCATGCTTTCAGCTCCAAGAATCTCTCCTTCCCCTCTAGCTAGACTTTGTTTTTGTCTTTTTAATGGGGGTTTTGTTACATAGGCAGGACTGATTACATCATGGGCCATTCTTGACTAACTCAACCTTCAGCCCCTCTGCCCTCCCCAGACTTAAAGGAGTAGAGCTGAAAATTCAAACCCTCCACTCACAGCATCCTCTGTCAGCCAGCTCCATCCTGAGGCTGTCTGGGAGCCCTGGCCACTTCGTTAGCATACAAGACAGTCCCTTTGGTGGTTCTAGAAGCTTTAAGAGCTCTGTGAGGAACCAGGCACAGAGATGGCATATATAGCCTCTATTGTGTCACGATACCTCAGTGTTCAGTAAATGGTAACTGTTATATGGCTATAATCACCATTGTGCCTCTCGTGAGAAATAACAGAAGCTTAATAAATATTTGCTGGCAATAGTAAGGTGGAGGGAGACTATGTAATAAGATGAAATGAGAACCTGAACACCAGGGACAAAGTTAGAGGCAGGAAATAATCAGCTGTGGTTTTAAGAGGACATCTAGCCCACAGAGAGTGGCTTTGAAAAGCAAGGGGAGAATCCCAGGCTCGTGTGTCCCAGGAGAGCAACAGGTATGTACTGGTAGAGGATCATTAACCCTGAGGGAGACCGAGTGTGAGGAAGCATGTGAGCACAGCAGAGCATGGGTGAGTGATTAGCCCCAAGAACCGTGCCTCCTTCCTGGCTCACTCTTCCCAGAGAAGAAATTATGGGAAGGGCAGCTACAGACAAAACCTAGGGCTGGCAAGAGCTGTGGCTGGGTGAGGTGGCCCTGGAGAGGTGAGGCAGGTCAGGGTCTGGCTCCCTGCCTCCTGGCCTGCTCCCCCCTAGCAGAAACCACAGAGCTGGACACAGAATAATCCTTCTGACTCCGGCCTCTGCGTCCTGCCTGTCTGCCCTCACCAGAGGCCATCGTTGCCTGCCTTCACTGATTTGTCTGGACTCTTTACCTAGTTCTTTGAGATTTATCACATTCTTCTGGCTTTTTCTTTAGAGCTCAGTTCGTCACTTATTTTTTTTTAACTGATTAATTTTTTTAGAGAGAGAGCATGCATGAGAGTGGGGGGAGGGGCAGAGGGAGAGATGGAAAGAGAGAGAGGATCTCAAGCAAGCTCCATGCTGGGGAGAGCCCAATGCAGAGCTTCATCTCACAACCCTGAGATTATGACCTGAGCTGAAATCAAGAGTTGGACGCTTAACTGAATGAGTCATCCAGGGGTCCCACTTGTTTGATTTACAATACCAATGAGTCCCCTCCCGTTTACCTAAACTCCATTTAGTGTGTCTCCCTAGGCCTGGAATGAATGCCTGATGGAAGCCACAACCTAAGTGCACCCCTGCTGAAGGTCACTAGAGAATGAAGACACTCTTCAGAATTAATTCTTTTTTTCTCCCTTCCCTTTTCCTTCCCTCTCTCTCTTTCCCTCCCCTCTCTCTTCCTCTCTCCCTCCTTCTGCTTCTTGCTGTTTTTCTTTCTCTCCCTCTCTCTTTAACATAAGTCCCTAATAATAACATTCTAGCCACCTTCTGGGATTCCAATATCTATCTAGAACAGCAAATGAGTAGCTCTGTAACACTGTTCTCAGCCAAGGGTGCTTTTACCCTCTATGAGACATTTTGAAGATATGTTTGAATGTTTGAATGTTTGAAGATATTTTTGTTGTGACAACCTGGAGGAAGGGTGGAAGTCGCTACTAATGTCTAAGCAGGTACAGGCTGGGGGTGTCGCTAAACATCCTACCACACACAGGACGGCTCCACAACCAAGAGTCATCCATCCCAAATGTCAACAGTGCTGAGACTGAGAAAGCCTGCTCTGGAAGGCCACTCCAGGCTGCCTTACATGCAGATGGGCGCCGTGATCTGACAGTGAATGCTATGCTGCCCTGGCACAGTGTCCCCAGGCTGGCCCTGACAGCCACACCTGTCAGCTCAAGAACTTTGGGGGGATCTATATAGCATTTTCTTCGGCAATGCTTTGAGACAGTCTTACCAAATAAACAAACACAGAACACACCAGCTTTGTGAGAAATACTACTCTATGGGGAAAAGATGTCCCTACTCACAGCTTGTCACAGGCTCTAACAGCACAGCCACAGAAACCTGTAAGAGTTTTCCTGTACTTATTCTCTCTTTTTTTTTTTTTAAGATTTATTTATTTATTTATTCAGGAGGAGGGAGCAGCAGGCTCCATGCCAGGAGCGCTACGTGGGACTCGATCTGGGACTCCAGAATCACGCCCTGGGCCAAAGGCAGGCACTAAACCGCTGAGCCACCCAGGGATTCCCTCCTGTACTTACTCTAATAACAAAGCCTCACAACCCTCCTTTATCACTGAGCATTAGATTACTATTAAATTAGTCTTTTCTCTTTCTTTCTTTTTCTTTCTTTCTTCTTTCTTTTTCTTTCTTTCTTTCTTTCTTTCTTTCTTTCTTTCTTTCTTTCTTTTTCTTTCTTTCTCTCAGAGAGAGGGAAAGCACAAACAGGGAGAGCCAAAAGGAGAGGGGAAGAGAGAATCTCAAGCAGGCTCCATGCCCAGGGCAGAGCCCAATACTGGGCTTGATCTCATGACCCTGAGATCATGATCTGAGCCAAAATCAAGAGTTGAGTACTCAACCAACTGAGCCACCCGGGTGCCCCAATCAGACATCATTCTAAGCAGACACACAGAGCTCTAATTCTTATCACTTCTTACCTGGGTGGACAATCCTTTTCATGGCACTTCTTCTGTCTCCCGTTGGGCTGTGTTTCTGGGTCACAAAATGTAGCTTTCACCATCCCGTGGCCTTTCTTCACACAATGGGCAGTCTGGCGGCGAATACCTGGGGGTCAGGCAGAGGGTTCACATATATTAAATCCTGAGCCCACACGCTTAGTGTCAAGTGAGGCCCCTGGTCAAGTTACCATGCTTATGGCTGATGGGGAGGCTGTCCATAGGTTATCTGGTTTGTTCCAGGGGCAAACCAAGTACATCTGTAAGCTGGGTTTAGCTTTGGATAAATAATAATAGTGAACACGTACTGCTTTCCTTGTCCCAAGCACTGTTCAAAACTGTATGTGTGCATGCCAACAAATATATATATATTTAATATATTATAAATATATTAAAATGTGTTACTTATTATCTATTTTGAAATATAATGACCCAAACCTCGCAACAATCCAATGAGGTCAACACTACCATTATTGGTATGTGAAAGATGAAGAAATGAAGGCACAGCGAAGTCACACAGGTGGAGAGAAGACAGGGACCACAGGTTCTGCTACCAAAGACATTAGCAAGAGAGGAGAGAGGGTGGTCAGAATGTCATGGATGGAGAGGCAGAGGGATAGAGAGAAGGAAGTCATCATGTCGCTTGAGGGAGGTAATGCTTCAATGTTAGGTGTGAAATACTGGGGACTGGGATGCCTCTCCTCCCGGGGACAGAGCATCAACTTGCACAAAGGTTGGCGCTCTGAACCCTCAGGGCATCCAGGCCTGCTTTGAGAGGGCTTACTGGTGTACAGAATTCCCATATTCAAAAGGCTACGAGTACACCAAAAGCCAGTCACCTCCCCACTTCAGCATGTGGAGGGGCTTCCCCCCAGGCACACAGCTGGCAGGACAGGACCTGCCATCTGCCACCTCCCGCTGCCTCATGTGACTCGTTCCAGCCCCGGTGCCCAGGCTGGCTTTCATACTCACACACCAGCGATCACACCTCAACATTTAAAAATGTCAGAGGGAGTTGTCATAGGGTAAGTGAATCCTTCAAAATGAATCAACAATATTTTATTGCTAAATAAAACAGTATTTTCTTCTTTTGGAGAGATAGGTAACCTTTCAACCACTCAGGCTTTGTCAACTGTTAAGACTGTGTTATTCCTCTTTCGTTATATAAATCAGACACTGTCGACAGCTGGAAGCAACATTGTAAGAGGAATGTAAGGGCCCTTCCAGGGCCCAAGGACTGAGTCATTGGAAAAGACACAAGCACCCGTGGAGGCATCTTAGACAGTGTGAGTGGATTACAGGCTGACATGGCCGAAGCCAGAAACACTGGCATGCACCTGCCGTGGTAGAGCAGAGAAAAGAAGAGTTTAGGTACTTGGAAATTTCATGAAAACGTTGGCAAATTCTTTCTGTCAAAACCTAAAAGGAAACTGTCAGGTGACTCTCGGAGGTTAGAAACATCCCCCCAAAAGGCCTGTTTCTGTGCATGAATAGCAAAGATAAATGTGCTTACTCAGAAGTAGCAGAAGGACACAAAATATTACATAAAATACCTGTCGCAAAGTTAATACTATTGCATAGATAAATGTGCTGGATCAGCAGCGAGCTGAACAGATGGACTGGCCAGGCAAATGCTGTGCAAAAGGCAAAATTAATAATGATGTTTCAGTTTCTCTATTGGAATGAATGGTGTCTATCATTACATACTACTTGTAATTTATCTGATAAATACTATATATTTATGTGTATGGTAAACAACATAAACCTTATTCCTCAGCCTATGCTTAAATCCATCTCAGTAAATTTTCTATTATTTTCATGAAGTCCTAAATATTAACAAAAAACTTCCAGATATTGTCAGAGATCAATACCTTCACTTGGTTGACCCTGGCAGTTACAGTGGATGAAAGATGGATCAGTAGCAAGACGAATGAAATTTTAAAATAGCCAAAGAATTATCTGAATAATTTTCCAAAGAAGTGAATTGTCCTCTCAACATCAGTGTAGGGTCTCACATCCGGGTCAGAGTGGAACGTGTGTTCCTATTTGTGATTCTCATGCTTTATCACGAACATGTGGACCTATCTCAAATGCACATGGTTACTTTGAGCTTTGGAAATATTGAGGAAAGGTGTTCATTACAGCATTACAAAGATGTTTATAACTGCAAAATAGTGGAATGTATAAATAATTGTATACTGGCACAGTGGAACAGTACGCAGCCCTTCAAGTGAACGTACTAGAGCTACTATCATTAGTGGGGATTTTTCTTTTTCTTTTTTTAATAAATTTTTTTTATTCGTGTTCAATTTGTCAACATACAGAATAACACCCAGTGCTCATCCCGTCAAGTGCCCGCCTCAGTGCCCGCCACCCAGTCACCCCCACCCCCCGGCCATCTCCCCTTCCACCACCCCTAGTTTGTTTCCCAGAGTTAGGAGTCTTTCATGTTCTGTCTCCCTTTCTGATATTTCCCACTTATTTTTTCTCCTTTCCCCTTTATTCAGCGGGGATTTTTCTCAAAAGCATAATACTGAGTAAAACCAGCAAGACAAAGAATAATGCACAGATAATGATCCTATTTATAAAAAGCTAAAATACCTGAGAAACAGTATTCTTTAATGTATATGGCTATTCACATATATAATAAAAGCATTTAACAAGATGCATGAAAACAATAAATACTAGTTTCATGACCCTAGTTAGCTCTGGAGAAAAACGAAAGGGAGTGGAGCCAGCAAAATGCTCTTCAAGCATATTTGTGTGATTTTTTTTGTTTAAACATGAAGATTGAAATAAGCATGAGCGATGGTAAGGTCTGACAAGGTTGAGTGGCTGGTATGCAAGAGTTTGTTACTACGTTTTCCATTTTTGCTAGGACATTTGTAATGCTTCCCTGCAACAAAGCATAAGGCTAAAACAATGTAATACCAATGAAAATAAAGCAAAACAAATAAAGTGGTTGCCACTACTTGTTTGTAAATCTTTTACTATGGGAATCAATTTGGTAATAAGGTTCTGAACATTACCATAATATTTAAATTCTTTGAACCTAGAAATTCCATCTATAAATCAACGCTAATTAAATCATTCTTTACACGGTCCCCAAAAGCTCACCAGAAGATGATGATCGATGTAGAATTGGCTCAAGACATTTTGCTTTGTCTTGCCAGGGAAATGCAACACATCCATAAAAATGATAGCTATGAGGATGGAGTAGCACATGGAAAGGCACCTCTGTTACGACGTTAAGTGAAAGCTTGTGCATACATATAAGGATATTGGAAGGCAAAAAAAAGCAAAGTACAAAAGTGCATGTGTCAGGGGAGTGACTTTTCCTATTTTTACTTTTCCGGTAAGCTATTTAACTTAATTTTGTAATATAGAAAGTTTTAACTCAAAGAAAATACAACGACATCGATGACTGATTCAGTGTTTCAGGCAGTCTCTGTCTTTAGATTTAGCAACGTGTGTCCTATGGGAATATTAGCATTTCACCCTCTTTGTCTGACAGCACGAAAGGAGAAATGTTGTCTTTCTTCTCCGCCAGATGAAGACAGCTCACGGTCACTGAAACAGGCAGTGTGACTGGGATTCGGGGGAGAACGTGGACGCCGTGACAGCTCCCTGACAGCTCCTGTTAAGGTTTAATACCCAGGAGGACATTTGCCCACGCAGGCCGAGGTGCTGCTGAAGGATCCTGATTCACATTTGGTAAGGACATCTCATTTCCTAGCCAGGAGGAGCCTGCTTTCTGATGACTGTGCCGATTGGCCATTTACCTTGGATCCCTGTGTTCTGAAACACTGCGTGTGTGATGCAAAGAATTCACCCCATGCTGAAACAGAAAAGGGGTGGATGGGTGTTCTGTTTTGTGGAGGGGCACCTGGCCCCTCTGGATGGGCTGAGTTTTCACTCCTTGGTGTCCTGAGACAAAAATGATATAAGCTTACAGCTTACACCTGTACTTTTCTGAAAGAAGAGAAAAATGGGGATGTGAGCTGGAAAATGTATTTGTGACTACGGTCCCCACGACCTCATTTTCCTCACAACTGCCCCTCAGAGAAATTTTTTTCATGAACTTCTTTCCTGCTTAAATTGCTTTTGTGCCACAGCCAGCCCAGCTTCCCAGGCAGTGGGGCAGGATGTCTGGAAATGCTAGCCATAGCCAGGGGATAACAGCACTGACCCTAACCCCACCACCAGCCGCTGCCACACATCACACCTTTGACCCTAATGGATCTCCAGATATTTAGGATTTTCAAAACATCACACATTTTGAAATGAACATGATCCCCGTGCCTTCTAAAAGCTAACCTTTCTGTACTGAAGGAGGGAAAGGAAGAAGTTGGTGATACAGAAATTGTTTATTAGATTGATGGTACAGGGACTCAATGCCTGTTGCTAGACCTCTTTGCAGGACTACTTCCTGGGGCAGGGAGCGAGGACAGGGGAGAGCAAGTGAATGAGTGGTGCAGGGACACAGTATGTGAGAGAGAAGCCCATGGGGGAGTAGATGGTGTTCTTCTGGCCCATTCACTCCTTCACCTTCATTCCCTTGGTTGCATCGCTGAATCTGGCACTTCACCCTGTTGCTGCCCTAGTTTATAGGTGGTAGTTATACAGGATCAAGGCAGGAAGTTCCAGAACAGACCTGGACACGATCTAAAAGGAGAGATCAAGGCAGAGGCCTTCTCCTGGGTACTACTATTAAAGCTCCCCAAAGAGTGAAAAGTCCCAAATACCTGACAGGCCCTGAGCCTGTGCTCCCAGGCCTCACAGAATTTCATCTAGCCTGTAGCAGAGAGAGTCAGTGCCCTACAAACGCCCTTGTGCTTGTTCACCGTTCCTGGCTTCCCTCTGCAGTTAACAGTACCCAGAGGACTAAAGGTTTGCCAACGAAAGGTGAGCAGAAATGATCTGTGTCACCACCAGGCCAAAGCCCTTCATGAGAGCCAGTCTGCCTCTGCCAAGTCTTTCTTCTCCTGTGGGGCACACTGGAAGTCACACATTTCAGATGTCTTAGCTCCAAGATGATGCTGGGCCACCCAACCTGTATCAGACTTAGAATGGGTTCGAAATAAACCTTCATTGTGTTGCATTCCTGAGGTTTTGATTTCTTTGTTACGGTAGCAGAACTTAGTCTATCCTGGGTGCCTGGGTGGCCTCGGTCTGTTAAACATCTGACTCTTGATTTTGCCTCAGGTCATGATCTCAGGATAGTGAGATTGAGCCCCACGTTGGGCTCCATGCTTAAAGCCCTCTCTCTCCCTCTGCCCTCCTCTCTCCCTCTCTCTTAAATAATAAATAAATCTTTAAAAAAAGGAACTTATTCCATCCTGACATACTTGACAGCAAGGAATCTCTCCAATGCTCTATTTTATAAGAGAAAACTACTCTCCTCATAGGTACAAATACTCGGTAAATAGGAGACAGAATAAAGAACATTGGGTGGGAATCAGGAGAGCTTGTCATGGTTTGGATTTGGCCATTACTGACAGTCAGCCTCTGAGTGGGGTGTTTGACTTTTGTAGACCTCAGGTCCTCAACCAGGTTTTTAAGTCTCTCTGTTTTGCTTTTTAAAACACCTGTCATACTGTATTGTATACTTGAAAGTTGCTAAGAGACCAAATCTTAAATGTTCTCACCACACACAAAAAAGGTAACTATTGGGGTGATGGATGGGCTGGCTGACTTTATGTGGTAACCATTTCACTATATATACGTGTACAAAATCATCCAGTTGTACACCTTAAACTTACACAGTGTTGTATGTCAGTTATATCTCAATAAAGCTGAAACCAAAACAAAACACATGGTAACATTTTTTTCAAGGAAAATCTTTCATGAAGTGTAAAGGAAAAACTGCCTCTCTCTTTAGACCATGACCAGAATATTTGCTCCCACAGGGGCTCCTGGGCCGTGTTTCTGGTGCAGATCCACAGGCACTGAGTATGAACCATGGGCCCAGACTGCCTCCATGGCTCATTCTGAAGCCGACATGGATTCCCAGACACAGCAGCTGTTGCTCACCTGTCCCGCACGTTACACTGCACTCTGTCCAGCGGCCATACTGCCAGAAGTACACCAGTTTGTTCACGTCATTGTCAAGGCCATCTTTCCGGATTGTGTACTCATACTTGATGCCAGGGTTGGTCACTTGGAACAGAAGCTAAAAGGCAAAAGAAGGGTGACATCACTGTCATGACTTTATACTGTAAAACACAGCTGTGTGACAACACTACAGAAGGTACATCATCGTAGAGCAGTTATGAAGGCGTGCATTGGAACAAATGCCAATAAATGAATGTATCTCCACCCCCACCTCTACTTCCACCAATACATCTATCTATATCTGTATCTATATCCATCCATGTCTTTATCGATCTATACCTCATATCCATTCAATTATTTCTTGGCTGAATGCCCAGGGAGGTCTAATCTTCTGGAAACTGCTCTGAGGGAATGAGATAGCTCTTTTCCAACAACAGACTGGTGGGTCACCTTGCACCCTTGTGAACTTACTAACTTGATGATTACAGGTAAGTTACTTAATCTCTTTGTGTTTCTCCATTTCCAGAGTGAGGATAATAATAGTGTGTGACTAGTAGGGGTGTTGTGAGAGTTAAATAAGTCAATACATGTACAGTGATTAGCTATGAATAGAATAGTGACTGGCATGTAGTCAGCATTCAATAAAGATTAACTTTTATTATTGTTGTTGCTGTTGTCTTATGATGCTCTTCTCTAGCTCTCAGGATGGTTAGTTCCTATAAAATATATAGTTCTGGGGTAAAAATGTTCATAGGCTTTAGCCAAGTCATGCCACTCTTGGGGCCTTCCCCTCACTTCCCTCTCCTGCAGGCGGTCTACTTATCACACATTTTTTAAAAAAGATTTTATTTATTTACTTGTATTGGAGAGAGTGTGTGTGTGAGAGAGAGAGCACTTGAGTGGGGCAAGGAGCAAAGGGAGAGGGAAAGAATCCAAAGCAGACTCCATGCTGAGTGCAGAGCCCACTGTGGGGTCCAATCTCATGACCCTGAGATCACAACCTGAGCAGAAACCAAGAGGCAGACACTCAGTTGACTGAGTCACCCAGGCGCCCCTCACCACACATTTAAAAAGGATTCATCTTAAACTTAGAGCTGATGGATTGATTGGTTGCTCCTTGGGATCAGGGTTCCCATATATAAATCCTTTGCCATGTATGGCAGGTAAGATGTCAGGTCCCCAGACATTTATGAATCATAGCAGTCAAGCCTTGATCTCTGGCTTCTTTGAGTGCTCTGATCTTTGGCTCTGGAATCATCTCCCTCTAACTTCTGAGTATGGTTAGGTCAGACTCTCTCTGGAGCCATCTGGCATCCCCAACCTGCCTTATCTCTACTGGTATGATGATTCCACTCTTTCTCTCTGGTTCCTTGCCAACATGAAAGACCATGCCCTTAAGGTGCACATACAACATTCTAACCCTGTTCTCCTCCAAGAGCTTCTCAAAGTCAAGCCTCTTGCCTAAGAACAACCACATGATAACATGAGAAAACTGTGTTGGTCCATCGCTGCTGCTGGAAAGCTACCTGGAAACTCAGCCCAGATGGAGAGCATCCTTTTTATGCCTGAGAAAAAATCACTCTGAAATAAACAGCCTGTGTCAACCATACTGGAAATTGAATTCAAAATTCCCAATAAATGACTTTAGGGCCCCTGGCACTTATCAGGGTTTCAGCAATTTCTAGGCAATAAAGGATGATTCGCACAAAGTAATATCTTGCTTTCCTCCCTGCTCCTTGTTAAACGAAGTTTTAAGCGTTCGTAGTCTCCCCTAGCAAATACCCTGGAAATGAAAATCAGAAAGATCTTCACTAACACACATATCAGCAGCTACCTTTACTTCTGCATTACCTGGATCCACACCGACTCATTGGTGGGGCCTGTGGCCATCAGTTTCTCTAGGTCCCCTTTCCTGTCGTATTGGAAGATGGTCCCTGCCAGCTTGTAGTTCCCGTTCCACTGGATAATAAAACCTCCATTGAGGTAATACTTTTTGGGATCTTCACTCCTGATGGCCAAAAAGTTTCCAGCTCCCTCAACCTCCATTACCCGTATGTCCCTTGCTCCTTTTGGAATCAGCCCAATGTCAACATAACCTAAGGAGAGAAGACACAATGATGAAAGAGGCACACCTGCTTGGCTGCACACACTCTGTTTCTGACTCATTATTCATTCCCACTGTTTAGTGCCCTTATCTTCCCCCTGGGTGGTTACTGGGATTATCAGATACACTAGTCATGGGGAATTTTATTTATTTATTTATTTATTTATTTATTTATTTATTTATTTATTTATTTTTAAAGATTTCGTTTATTTGAGAGAGAGAGAGAGAGAGAGAGAGAGAGAGAACAAGCAGTGGGAGGGGCAGGCAGAAGGAGAGGGAGAAGTAGGCTCCTCGTGGAGCAGTAAGCCGGGTGTGGGGCTCCAATGCAGGACCCTGGGATCATGACCTGAGCCAAAGGCAGATGCTTAATGGACTGAGCCACCTAGGTGTCAGTCATGGGAATTTTATTTATTTTTATTTTTTTTTATTGGAGTTCGATTTGCCAACATATAGTATAACACCCAGTGCTCAACCCGTCAAGTGCCCCCCTCAGTGCCCATCACCCAGTTATCCCAACCCCCCACCCACCTCCCTTCCCACCACCCCTTGTTCATTTCTCAGAGTTAGGAGTCTCATGTTCTGTAACCCTCTCTGATATTTCCCACTCATTTTCTCTCCTTTCCCCTATAATCCCTTTCACTATTTTTTTATATTTAGTCATGGGGAATTTTAAAGAGCTTGGGCAGGAGCAGAATTCCCAGGTACTCTGTGACTCAGTACAGACACAGTTTTGTGAGAAGAGGTGAAATAAATGCAGATTAAACTCTGAAACATTTGTGGTTGATCCAGCATTGACTTTTCTGTGTTTTTAAATTGAAGTTAAAAAACGTATAGCCCCTAATTAGCTCCCTATTAGCATTTCTGCTCCCCCATTTGCCGTGGCTATCAGATGAATCTTCAACATTGCACTGGATACACCCTTCTGCTCAGCTGTCCTCACTGCCTGCAAGTTAAAGATAGACTCTTAGAAATAATCTAATCATAGCTTAAATTCATTAAGAGAATTCCTGAGGGAATCTTGGATTGATTTGCCACCTGGTCCTCTTGAATATAGCTCATGATGAGAAACTTAGCTCTGAGCATAGCTTTTTATGTTGTTGGGCAATTCTATTCACTAGACAGGTTTCTTTTTTCTTATTTTTCTATGTTTTGATGAAATATGAACTCACATTTTATTTTCGTGAAAAAGCACCAGAGGGCATCCATTTAAAGATGATGATAAATTCTAGCTATAGACCTATTCTTATTTATTGGTTGTCATGGTAGGAGACGTACTGGGGAGAAAAGGAATTAACACATAATGGTTTCTTCCCTTTGGCAGGCTCCACGCTAAGCATTTTATGCATTTATCCTATTTGGGCTTCTTAAGAATCATCGCCTCATAAATGTGATACACTGGAAAGAATGGACTTTGGGGATGGCATGAGAAAATGCCAGACATGGGAGTCAGAACACTTGAATCTTAGTTTTTGCATCACCTTGAATGAGCTATATGGTGTTCACTGACTTATTTAACTTCTTTAAATGTCATCTGCACAATGAAGGGGCTCCAACCAGATGATGTCTGACAGCCCTCACAACTCCGATATTCAATTATTTTTCTCTTTTCTAAGCAAAACATTCTTTGTTCTTTTAACCTTTCTATATAAATGCTGGTTTTAAGATCCTGATCATCCTGGTCATTTTGCGGCAGATGGACACTAGGTTTTTCAGCCACAAGCAAACCTTCATCTCTGTGACCTGGGAGGGACTTGACTGTTTTCTCTCCCTCAGACGTGAGAGTAGCAGGGGTCCTGGGAGCTAAAATCCTAGGGCTGGTCAGCAGGAATGATTTGCTCAGATCCTCAGGCCACAACCTTAGCTCCATTTTTCAAACTGGCATTTCCCATCCAGCAAGACCAAAATGCAGGTCTTGTAGTACTTGATTAAATTCCATTTGGCTCTCACAATACTTACCTGAAATAGTTGATTAAAACTACAACAATTTTTTAAACATTTTATTTATTTATTTATTTAGGAGAGAGAGAGAGAGAGGGAGAGAGAGAGAATGTGATCAGGGAGGGGCAGAGGGAGAGGGAGAGAGACTCTGAAGAAGGATCTGTGCTGAGCATGGATCCAGACACAGGGCTCAAGCTCACAACCATGAGATCATGACCTGAATTGAAATCAAGTGTCGGACACTCAACTGACTGTGCCACCCAGGTGCCCTAACACTGTAGATTCATAACTAGCTCAGGGAAAATATTTATCATGTGTAATTGAGGCTAATGCAATTTATTGAAATGCCTTTGGAGCATCTTGATCTGCAGCCCCTTCTGACTTGGGATGTCATATGCCTTCTCAGACCAGAACTCATGCAGAAAAATCAATTGGCATCAAATATTGTGGTGACCACCTTATCTCCCTTGTTTACAAAGAATAAAACAACCCCTCCCTCAAAAAAAAAAAAAAAAAAACAAAAGCAAAGAGAACTAGATGGAAAAAAAAATCAAAAACAAAGAGTGTGCTTTTTATCTTTCACTTAAGAGAGAAAATCCAAAATCAGAAATATTTAACGCGGTGGACTCTGCCAAATTCAAAGGGGAGATACATTAAATTTAAAATAAAAGGTTTCAGTGAATATTAAGTGCTGCTTCTGAACAGTTTACAGACAGAAGATATAAACTGAGACAGATCTAGTGATGAGCAAAAGTAATGCACATTTGTAACACATATTTGCAAAAGAGTATCTAGGGAAAAGCCAAAATATAAAATTATGGTAATTTTGAGTTAAAAAGAACCACAATATACCCACCAGACTCCTTTGTGTGTGACAATAAAGCCCATACTTGAGAATAAAATGAAAAGTAAAAATTTCAGTTTTCCTTCATCTCCAGTCCCATGTCCCAAAGACAATTACAGTGAACAGTTTATTGGATTCGTTTTCAAAATCTTTGTTTGCATGTATAAGCACATAAACACATAATTTTTTAACAAGTGGGATCATGGTACATGAACTATTCCAACTATCACTTTTTATTTTTTATTTTTTTCCAACTATCACTTTTAAAATTTAATATACTTTACATATCTTTTTGTATTTTTGAGCATTTCAACAACTGCAAAAATGACAGAAACCCATTTACTTAACCCATCTGCTATGGGCATTTAATTGGAAATGAATGGCTACAAACCTTTCTGTTTACCAAATGAGAAAACTGGGTTCCATCTATGCCAGCATCACACATATAGGTGGGAAGTACATATGCCTATAACTAGGGTTTGCTAATCAACTCTTAAAATAGCATTTTTAATTTAAAAAAATGTGATTGGTAGAAAGGGCTTTAAAAAATCCTCCAGAGTATCTTATCCTCAAGGGTCTTCTTTATAGAAAGGAGAATCTTATTAAAAAGTAAGGGTAGAGGGATGCCTGGGTGGCTCAGTGGTGGAGTGTCTGCCTTCAGCTCAGGCCATGATCCTGGGGTCCTGGGATCGAATTCCACATCAAGCTCCCCGCGGGGAGCCTATTGCTCCCTCTGCCTATGTCTCTGCCTCTCTCTGTGTGTCTCTCATGAATAAATAAATAATTTTTTTTTTTTAAAAAAAGGAAAGGTGGAAAGTTATTGAGACATTTATTCTGTATCAAAGGAAGGCTACCAGGATTGGTAAGACCATGTCTAAAGTGTTAAGAATGGTGAATTTTGCATTCAGAAAATCACTTGTCTCCCAGTTCCCTGGTAAACGTCAGTCATTTGCACCAGTAGTGGGGCAATACTGGGAAAATTAGGGGGGAAGTAGCAAAATGTAATCTTGACCTCAAAGAAGGAGTCTCTGGGCCCATGGAGCCTCACCTGGAGAAACCATCCCATTACTGAGTCCTGAGCCCCTTGAGGTAAAAGAATACTCAGGGCCTCTGAGGATGGAGCAGAAAATTGGCCTCACTTTTGAAGCCATTATCATAAGAGCTACAATAGGTTATTGCTGCTAAAGTGCATCTTATCCAACTACTCTTTGTAATTCACAAAAAGGATTTACCCAGTAGCATATTTGGTTTCCAATCTGTCATTTCTAATAAAAATGTGCTCCTAAAGAGGTCATACTATTAACCCCAATTTATCTACAACGACCAGCTCATCTTTAAAAAGATTTATGCTGTCAGTTTGCAGCGGACAAAACAATCCTCACTGCAAGCCCAAATCTGTTGGTTTCACGTGAAGAGACTCCTGGGAAATGCCAGTCCACTTCTTGATGCCTGCCTTGACAGTAATGACACGTCAATGTCAAGTTCAGGTAAAACCCTGCATTTGACCCGCTCCCAAATCAGAGTGAGGAGGAAATATGTACACACAAGTGTGCTTGGCAGATCTTTGGAGAAGTCGAATTGCCCTATCCTAGATTGAGTTTTAGCTTTAATTATTTCAAAAAATGTGTTGTAGGGGCACTGGAACCTTAGAACACACCATAAGCAACTAAAAACCTTTTGCTAGAAGTCAGTGGAAAGAAAACATAGAAGAGAGAACAGATGTTGACCCTAAATGCTTCTGGGACAAAGGGTGGCAGCCCTGAGCTCCCTTGATATGAAAACTGTCAAGTAGAGTGTCCAGTCATTCTCTTTCTTCCCATTCCTTCCAGTCTGGGATTTTCTAGAAAACATGATCTAGGACAGTCACCAAGTAAGGTGATACTCTGATTTCAAGGAAGCCACATTCCTTCTTTTTATTATGCATTTATTTCTGCCTTGGATTTTCTCTGAAATGTTTTCTTATAAGATTCTCATCCTGGGGCACCTGGGTGGCTCAGTGGTTGAGTGTCTGCCTTTGGCTCAGGTCGTGATCCCGGGGTCCTGGTATCACCTGCTTCTCCCTCTGCCTGTGTCTCTGCCTCTCTCGCTCTGTGTCTCTCATGAATAAATAAATAAAATACTTTTAAAAAAATTCTCATCCTATCTATGTGGACTCAGCTCCTGTCACCAGGCTCCCATGTCCCAGGCAGTTGTGTATGTTGTTGGCAAACCAGTGTTCTATGACACTGACCTTCTCACGTCAATCACCCACCTAAAATCATGGAGTGGACACTATTCTCTCTTAAGCCAACAGCAAACAAACTGAATCTTGCCGTATAGCATAGAAGCAACTGTGAGTCAAGAAGCCATGTCATTTGTTCCTAGAAGTGTCTCTTCCTTCTCACTGTCCAGACTGGGTCTGCCATTAGTCAAGTCTAGAGACATTGGCAAGACCGGAAGGGTCCAGAGTGGTGGTTTTAGGAAGTCAGTGAATTAGTCCAAGATACTAAAAACTGTCAGGTCTTAACGTTTAAGACCAAGGTAGGTGAGTCATATAGAATCTAGGAAATTATACAACAGGGGGAAAAAAAAAACAACCTAAGGAACTATATGACAATGGGTCAGCATTCTAGGGAAGGGACTATAAGAGTTTGGGACGAAGGTCAAGGTTCTGGGTAACTAGCCCAGGGTGCCCTTACAAGAACAGAGCTTAATGCTCTACCAACTTCTTCCTGAACCAGGCTCCTTATTTAAGTTCTGCCTAAGGGCCAAGTGGCAGAGTGCGGCCCAATCCTGTTACCTGGATGGGGTGAGGCAGAGACAGCAATGGAAAGAGAGTTGTTGTCTTATTTGTCATTCTATCCCCCTGCCAAGCACACAATAGGTACTTAATGTTTCTCAGGTAATAGAGTAAATGAATAAATGAATGAGCTGATGATATCTGTACACAGCTCACTGTATTCTGGATCTAGATTCTTTAATTCCAGACACTTCTACAGTAACCATGGCACTATACCAAGACAGCAATTCTTTTTTCTTTTATCCTTCTCTAAGAGAGGAAATGGAAGCTATTCTGGAGCATCTACAAGAAAGTGGGCCTTATGGTCCCCAAATATGACGCTGACTAGAAGGCATGATGCTGCCATCTGGCACACACTGTCAAATCTACTACATGAGTTACCCCTCGCAGAGATAGACAGGGACTTAGTTGTTGGGACAGCCAAAGAAGGCCATGGATAAAGACATCTTCTCCTTCAGGGACTCCTTCAGGGACTGTGCCCAACTTTAACACTTAGATATCAACAAACATATGACCAGCTTGAAGGCTAAGGGCAAGGAGAAGATAAATACCAGAAAGGGTTGAAAGGGGCCTCAGAAATGGTGGTCCAAATGGGTGACTTTCCCACAGTCAATGGTAACCTAGATCAGCACCTGGTCTCTTACCTCTCAGTCTATTTTAATTCCACATCATTCATCATTTTCTCTCTTTCTTAGGAGCACTCACAACACAACAAAACAAAACAAAACACCACCACCACACACACAAAAAAACAAACAAAACAAAAAACAGAAAAAAGGACTTGGCTAACATTTCAGGCTTCCCTAGTCAAAGGCAATAGCAGCCAGAGAGGAGGAGAAGCTGGGTCTGACCACCATGTGCGTCTCTAAGGCAGACTTCTCCACCTACACTTTTGTTTTAAATTACTGTGTTAAAAAGAAAGCTACAAGCCAGAGTAAAGCAGGAAGGGAGGAGAACACAGGCAGACACATGGATCAGTTAGGCCATGAAAGGTTTGAAAGACTTGGATTCTTCTGGGTGACTGCATATTCCCGTTATTTCCTAGTCTCGGATACAACCTTGCCTCAAGTGCTAGTTGTACCAGTTGCTCAAGTTCATTGTTATCCTGGTGTTTTCTGATGGTTGCTAACTCCCCCAGGAAAGGAGACATTGGGTTTTCTCTCAAGGTCGTGGTTGTGGTAACAAAGCTCTGACGCCTGAGTGCTGGGATAACGAAGCTATTTCCAGTCACAGCCCCCATGTAACTCACTGCAGAAACGTCCTTGCTCTGAGAGTTGTCCTCCATGAGGGCCCCCCGCATGTCACAAGTTCTTTTTTTTTTTAATTTTTATTTATTTATTTATGATAGTCACAGAGAGAGAGAGAGAGAGAGAGAGAGAGGCAGAGACACAGGCAGAGGGAGAAGCAGAGGGAGAAGCAGGCTCCATGCACCGGGAGCCCGATGTGGGATTCGATCCCGAGTCTCCAGGATCGCGCCCTGGGCCAAAGGCAGGCGCCAAACCGCTGCGCCACCCAGGGATCCCAATGTCACAAGTTCTTGAAGGCAAATGTGATGCCTTGACCAGGGAGATCAAGCCAATCACTGCCACCCACCAAAGAAACCATGGTTCTTTTAAAAAAATTTTTTAAGAAACCACAGTTCTGGGTGGAGAGAAAAGGAGAAAAGAATAATTCGGAATATGCATAAGGGAAAAACTCTGAGCTTTATGTCTTTGGGTCAGAATCAGAAAGTGACCAAAGCCCAGCATTACAATATTGAGTTTACATTACAATCACAATATTGTACCAATTCACGTTAAGAAACCAACCAACCAAACAATAAACAAACCAGAGCTATAACACTACAGCTGAACCAGGCAGCATATCACAAAGGAAAAATACTCAATATTCCATCAACATAACTGTAAAACAATTAATGATTTATCTCCTTTATTGTCAAGGAGATATGGACTCAACCTTAAAAAAGCTCTTTTCATTTGAATTTATATGAGCACTTATTGAATACCTCTTTAGATAGAAATTATGTTTGTTGACTTGGGGTTCAGCAGGGTGATGACAGAGCCTAAAAGACAATTCATCTTTCGGTTTATAACCGCACTAGAGAGAAAGAATACAATGCAAGGAGAAGCAAGGAGCACGTAAATACACACAGAAAACAACTAACTATGCCTTGGCTGTCTTCGGAAAGAGGATGTTAAGTTCTCTCTTTTGACTTTGGCCTTGGTATTCATCAATCTACCCAGTGCAATCTCATTCCATTTCTCATATTTTTGCATTACTTCTTGGTTTCATTCCCATGGTGGAGTGGCAGCAGCCAGGGTCTTTATGATGTATCTAGCTTTATTAGGCAGGCTGCAAAGGTGGGATTTGCCTGGTAGGTGTGAGGAACACAGATGACCCAGATGGGTGTTAACAGAGTCCAGAGTGAGATCTGGCTGGATTTCCCCACTGTGCTGGGGGTAGCAGTGCCAGAGGGCTTTGAGGCTCTCAGGATACATACAAAGTTGACACCCCTCCCTGGGTGCAAGAGCCACCAGAAGCCCTCTGGGAAGCAAATGGGAGAGGGGAACCAAAGGCACAAGGGATGCCAAATGCTCAGTGGTGGGCACGTGGCCAGAGGTATCAACGTCTCTAAGGCAGGTGTGGAGGTGGGAGGAAGCTCAAGATGCTTCTGGCCTTTTTCCTCACTCCCAAAAAACAAGAGTAGAGTTAAGAACCCAGAACTAAAGACCAATTTCCTGAGGGCTTAGTTAAAAGGTTAAGTGGTAGACATTCAAGAATGAAAACTCTGCTTTTCAAAGGAGTTACCAATGAAAGGAGCACAACATATCTGAGGCCAAAGACATGAACCCCAAAGATAAACAAATAATACTGAGATTAAATGTAGAAATGATTTTAAAGGTGATTTTATAATTAAGTAAATAAGGTCACATCTAAATAATGGAAAATATTTACATAGCAACTTTAAAAGAGTGAATAAATCTCAGCTAACATAGGATGCTTGATCATAAGCTTAAGATGCACCGAGTTATCATTTGCAATCCTAATAAGTAATGCAAAGGATACGTTTCATGCATAGTAAAGTCATCAAATAGATAGACATAAAGTATAATCCTTCAGGGACAATTCTAAAGGGCAAGATAAGCCTATCACTTTACAATTTAACCTTATTAATTCAGTAGTTGAAGATCAAAAAAATAGAGATGAAATTAAATAAATTCAGGTCATCCACTGGTAGGTGTCCTAGGGACAAACAGGGCACTTAATCAATGTGCCTGACATTCGAGGGCATACTTAGTAACTTCATCCCGGGTGGGGAGTGTGTCTAAAAGAGAGGACTGGCTTTTGGAACCCAGGAAAAGGGTGGTCCACTCTATCTGGGAGTCCCTGTCACTTCCTGATTTCCAGGGTCTCCTGACCCACAAATAAACTCTTGGTTCCTGAATTCTTGTCTTTCTTGTAGTTCTGGGGGCGCCTAAACTATGATACTCTGAGTTGTCTTCATCATCTCTGCATCTAACTTAGCCTCCTCCCAAGACCCCTTCGGCTATCGATCACTCCTGGTGCCTTGAAGACAAATGTGCAGGTAAAATCATGGCTGATTTGGGGTCAGGGTGGGCTCTTCATTCCCGAGGATTATTAGTAGCCCGGAGCTACACAAAGAAAAAGCCCTGTGGGAGGTCATCATGGGAAAGGAACAACAGAGCATGGGTCAGGCGGGGACGTCGGGTGGCAGCGGCCACTGGAGCACTATAGGGCACCAGGGGTGGGACCCCTTACAGGGAGAGGTAGGAAGAAGGGTAAGCTGAAGCGACCTTGCCTTGCCTTTCTTTTGTCCTTGAAGGTACACTTGGGGCCTTCTGCCTCGAAGCCCACAGCTGGCTTCTCTGTCTCTCTTTTAGAGCCTGTCCTGGGTCTGCACCCTTCCTGGCCAACTTTTAATCTGTTTCCCCCAGTTTGGGTCCATTCCTATGCCACTGGCCTCAGCCCTGGATGCTCTCCCGGGGATCACACTCATTCCCGCTCCTGGGGACAGCCCCCAGGCCATTTAGGTCCCTGTGTGGGGTGAGGCCTCCTGTAAGTGCCTGGCAATCAGCCCTTCCCTGGAGCTGTCAAGGGGCCCTGACCCATTTGTCCTGAAGGCTGCATCCACGTCGAGTTCTTTGAAAGTTACAATCTGTTGTAAGAAGTAGCCATCAATCTTGCCCTCCATTCTCAGTCCCCTGCCACTTCAATTATTTGTTTGTTACCAGATCCTTCTTTCTGTTTAAACATCTTCTTCACGGTCTGGCAGGCCGAGCCGTCCCCCAGGCACACACCGCAGCGATCCTCCGTGGCGTTGGAGCCGATCTCATAGTCACAGCCGACCATCTGTGGGGGAAAGAGGCTGAGGGTGACTGTCACAGCCGGGGGACACCGCACCTGCCTTGGACATCTGCCTTCCCCTCTCCCCCCTCGCTCTTGACGGGATGGAAGCTGGGGACAGACACGGGAACAAACAGTTCCTTGTCCTGGGGCAGCAAGAGGAGTAACTGAAGCATCCACTGATGGTAAACAAAATACTTGGTTAGGGGGGAAAGAGGCACACACTGGGCAGGTCTCCCAATTTCCCCGGAGCCACAGGTAGACTTGAAGGCCGTTCCATAGATTTGACATTGAAAATGTCTTGGGATCAGAGTTGCTGCAGCAGTAAATCCCCTTCTGGTGTGCAAACCTCATGTCCCCTCCTCTCTGATGAGAGTTCCCAGGGTAGTTACTCCACCTATAATGTGGTTGTTCGACCCCTTTACATTCCTCACTGGGGTGACCTCTGCTTCCCTTCTGCGCCAGCAGGCGAACCAGCAGCCATGGAGAAAGAGCTGGCTCAATGCTGAGACTCCTTCAGGGCCAGGAGGGTGAACTCTGACCTACAGACCATCATCAGATGCTCTGGAGCCTCCTGGGACCCCAGCCCCACTGTACTTCACCCATAGCTGTACCCCAGCCATCGCACACTTTCTCCTGTGAGCGGAGACTGACTCTGCCCCCTGCTCTGGACTTGATCCTTTCCCAGGGCTCTGCCCATTGGCCCTTCTCCATCACCGTCTTTCCCTCTCCATGGATCCTTCTCTTCAGCCAAGTCTCTCCCACCCTAAAATCCCCATGCTGGAAAAGGGGAGCAACTATACTGGGGGGTGTTCAGTAGCATCAGATGCCAAAAAATCATGACACTTAGACAGAAAGCCATGAAACACAGAGGCCTCCCCTGAATGTCTTTGTTGCGTGGTCTCTAGCAAAAGAGAGAGGGAACCTGTACCAGATTCTGTTAGTCAGACTTCTTTGTCTACAAAGAATTATGCCTTTGTAGGTTTTTTTTCTCCATCAAAGACAATTCCCTTCCTTATTTCATTATTTATTTCTTTAAGTCTTTATTTTAATTCCAGTAGTATTAACACACAGTGTCCTATTAGTTTCAGGTGTACAACATAGAGGTTGGGCACCTCCATATAGCAGCCGGTGCGCATCCTATTTCCTTTCCTATTTTAAAGCCAACTCAAATCAACTGAAAGGAAGGACTGCTTGGGTTTTTAAACACACCCTCCCTCCATCAGCCAAACAGAGAATTAATGGCCAGGGACAGAAAATACCTCTATTCCTCAAACTAACTGTCTCTTCAGGTCCAAGGATTGTGCTACTGGACCTAATTGGGTCAATAAAGTACTAAGAGATTTAAAAAAAAAAAAACAACTGTCTGGATGTGTATTTCCTGGTCATGAGGAAATGTCAACCCTTCACAAGTGATATGTTTACATCCAGTGTGAGGTTACTCTAATAACGCTGATCGTTATAAATCATACTCCCAGAGACTTTCATTCCTTTGCTGATTTGGGATGAGCCAGGAGATCAACACTGAGATACAGTAATTTTAAAGTGTTTTTAAAAAATCTCTACCAGAAGAGGATAGAAAAAAATGTGAAGAATAAAGGAAATAAAGCCAGGAAAACAAATACCTTGAACATATATCTCTCTTCTCCAGCAAGCAGCCTGCAATCAGCCCCTTCCCTGAAGCTGCTGGAGGTGGGGGTTGGGGGAAGGAGACACAGCATATTCGTGTCCCAAAGCATACGTTCCACAGCATATTCGATGGGTTCTCATAGAAACCACACCCTAACTGCTTCTTCCATTGGCTGCACTCAGCACAACCAACACTGAATTAAGTGTCTAACACAAGGCCTAGGAAGACACAAGCCAGTCTTCCTTGCTGCATATAAAACATAAGGGCTCTTGGGGAAAACTAAACAGACGTCACTATGCTTTTTCATGCCATGTGCTCTGGCAAGAGGGCCCACAACAAAATTGTCTGTCCGCCTTTGGCAGAATCAGAGGTGACTCTCCTGCTGCTACCAAATGTGGACAATGGCTCCAGCAAGGGTGTCTTTTGATGTGACTCCTACCATGCCAGACAGCCATTCCAATGAGCAACATTAAAAAAAAAAAAAAAAAAGAAAGAAAGAAAGAAAGAGAAAAAGAAAGAAGAGAAAGAAAATCATTTAAATTTCCCATTACATAATTTCTTTAAAAAACAGCTTTTTGAGGTATAGCAGATACCTAAAATACTGTATACATTTAATGTAAAAAACTTGATTGAGTTTGGATTTACACAAATACCTTTGAAACCACCACTATAATCAAGGTAGTAGTCATATCCATCCCCTTCAAAAGTTTCCTGTGACTCTGTGTGTGTGTTAAAAACATTTAATGGCGGATTTACGCTTTCAACAAATTTTTAAGTGCACAATACGGCATGTTAACCATAGGCACCATATACGCAGGATGTCTAGGACTTTGCATCTTGCATAACCGACACCTGGTACACATTGAACAACAAATCTCCATGGTTCCCTCTCCTCAGCCCTTGGCATTCCCAGCTTTATTCTTAGCTTTTATGAGTCTATTTTAGATTCTCACATAAGTGGAATCATGTGGCATTTGTTCTTCTGTGATGGGCTTGTTTCACTTAGCATAACGTCCTCCAGGCTCATCCCTAATTGTCGCAAATGGCAGTATTTCTCTTTTTTAAAAGCTGACTAATATTCTATAATATGTATACAACATGGTATACTACATTTTCTTTGTCCACTCATCTGTTGATGGACATTTGGATTGTTTTCATACCTTGGCTGTTGTAAATAATGCTGCAATGAACAATGAAAGATATTTCTTCAAGATCCTGATTTCAATTCTTTTGGCTATATACCCAGAAATCCCATGTTTGGGTCATACGGAAGCTCTATTTTTAATGTTTTGAGGAAATTTCCACACTGTTTTCTACAATAGTTGCACGATTGTACATTCCCACCAATAGTTCTACAGGGTCTGCATTTCTCCACATTTTCAACAACACTTATTTTATGGTTTTTGAAGACAGCCATCTTAACAGGTATGAGGGGATATCTTATTGAGGGCTTGATTTGTATTTCTCTGATGTTTAATGAGGTTAAGCACCCTTTCCTATACCATTTGTATGTCTTCTCTGGAGAAATATCTATTCAAGTTCTTCACTCATTCTTTTAATCAGGTTGTTTTTCTACCATTGAGTTGTAAGGAGTTTCTTACACATTTTAGAGATTAACTTCTTGACATACATATGATATATATGGTTTGCAAATATTTTCTTTCATTCTGTAGGTTGTTTTTTTATTCTAATGATTATGTCCTCTCTGTCAGAAGCTTATCATCAATTCTTAACCCTGTCATTTGGACTGAAGAGCACACTATCTTGAGTATTAGAGAATTCAGATTCCAGTCTTACATCCGGGCCTCCTGCTCTATTAGTGAATAAGTAATACGTATTCTTAGCAATTCTCATATTTTGCTTATGAGTTAACACTGCTTTACTTTGTAAATTCTCAAGTGACTGAGAAGAACTGAAATACCGACTGGCACCGAGACCCAATCCACCTGGAATGTCCTCACTGCTTTCTACAGCAATTACCTGGGAGATTTTAAAGATGTCAATGCCCAGGCCCCAAATCCCAGAGGTTCTAAACCAACAGGTTTGAGATAGAGTCTAGACATCATTAGTTTTTAAAAGCTCTTCAGATGATTCAAATAGGCAGCCAGGCTGAGAACCACTGCTTTGGACAATGATGGGGCTGCCAAGGCCTGAATTAGCTAGATAAACCTCGTCCCACTCTGGAGAACAGATCTAACCTAAATACATATTAATGACTTTTGGCTTTTTGTAGCCATAGTGATAATTAGTAAAGGGTCTGAAAGAGAATTTTGCTTGAGCTCTTACAAATATAGAGTACAATTATGACTTGCTTTTAACTCACTCATTCCTGGGGATCGTCATATGGCCTCCTATGCTTTGGTCACTAATGAAATAAGTCATAGACAACTTTGAGGTGATAAATGTATCTTTTCAGGGTGCTGAACAGTTATGGGCAGGAGCTTTCTATAATAGCAATTTAGTCCAGTGGAAAAAAATTATGATAAACATTTACAAAAGGAAATAAAATGCATTAGAAATTTATTGTGTGCTGGGTGGGGCTCTGTTAGGGGCTTAACACATATGTCTTTATTTAATCTTTTTTGACACCAGCTAGGAAGATACAACAATATCCCAATTTTTTAAAAAAAGAAACCGAGTCTCAGCAAAATTTATAGAAGTATACAGTTGGTAAACAATGGTATTAAGTTCATATTCTAGAGCCTGAGCACTAAGCATTATGCTTTACTAACAGCTAATTAGAACTTTCTACAAAACTTTTCTTTCATTGATTACAAACACCTTTGCTTAAAACTGAGACTTATACCTGAGTGTTGGATTACAAAACTTGTTCATTAGTTCCTTGCAAACTAAACTGCGAGCACTGGAAAGGATTTCTTCAATGGTTGCACACATAAAAGCACGGACAAGTCAGGTCTTAGCAATTTATAAAAAGGTAGAGTTGATTAACACAGTCAGTGTGGAAAAGGTAAACAGATATCAGAAGACCTGGTTTAAAATACCTGGTTTTCGTGTCATCTCTCTTCCTAAGAAGATCATGTTGGTAAACAATGGAGAATTAGAAGTAAAAATGCTTTGCACAAAACACTATACAAACTATTATTAATTTCAACTTTATCTCAAGTTTAAGTACTCTATTGGCAAGTAACCAACGAATAATTTAACGTCACAGAAATAACCAGGGTCGTCTTTTCCTAATACTTCTTCCTTTAATTTGGTTCTTCTTCAATTTGACCCTGTTCTGTACCTAAAATGATATCACAGAGCACATCAATACCTCAAGAAAGAAAGACCACAGCAGGAGGGAAAGCATTCAATTCCAAACTGTGGATTCTGATCTACACTTAAAATACCTGTCTCACAGATCACATATAAAAACCAGACCACGTGCCAATGTCATGAAAGCAAAAGCTTAGAACATCTGACTTCCTGAATTAATAAAAATCATGATTTTATAAAGTTGTAGATTAAGGAAACATACCCAATACCTTACATATGCCATTAATACAGACATTTCTGCTGTTGCCACCTTCAAAGCAAGGGGTACCATCAATGACAGCATCCAGCATTTTCTCGGAAAACTGGCCATCTATGGGTCGGCAGTAGAGCTCACAAGGATGTGCTAGAGTGAAAAAGAGACAAATCCTTGCAAGTTAGCTTTTTTAGCTTAGCACCCTTCCTGCAGGATTCTTTTGTTCATACTACCCCCCAAAGGTAATTTTTTCTGGACATTCCCAGAAAAAATGACACATGCTGAAATGCATGGTTTTCTTTTCTTTTCTAGTTAAAGGGTTTTACAACAAATTAAACTGGGAAAATTGTTTTAAAATGCTATGCCCTTTGTTATAACAATGAGACCTTTCAATCACTTAACTGTGCTCATAAAAATATGGTGCAGAGCTCCTGGGGTTAGCCTAGAAAAGTAATAGCAACCAGTGCTACAGGACTCCAGACAAGAATGGCACCTGACCACCATTTGCTGCAAAGTAAGTAGACCCCTAGGGAAGGGTCAGTCCCCTCCCATGGGGCCAACTCTCCACCAAGACCACTGCCACTATCATGACCCCACCCTCAATGAATATTTTCTTTTATTCTCAAGTCCAAGAAGTCCTTGGACAGAGATTTACAAACACAGAGAAACAGCCTGATTTTTTGCTGAAGCCGAATGAAGCCAACGTCCTTACTATAATGGCCTAGCCCATCATGCTGTGTTCTACAATGAATACATTCTGGGGTTCAATTTTCTACTCCCTCGTGAATGAAGATAGAGTGATTTCTAGCACAGGAAGTGCTCTAAAATTTACTTAATAAAATGTGTACCAATAAATAGGTAATTACAGTAACCAGAAAGATATAAAACTTTAAAACACAAATTGCCTTAAAAATTTTAATAGGCGGGGATCCCTGGGTGGCTCAGTGGTTTAGCACCTGCCTTTGGCCCAGGGCATGATCCTGGAATCCCGGGATCAAGTCCCGCGACTGGCTCCCAGCATGGAGCCTGCTTCTCCCTCTGCCTGTGTCTCTGCCTCTCTCTCTCTCTCTCTATGTCTATCATGAATAAATAAATAAAATGTTTTTAAAAAAATTTTAATAGGCAATACATGTATATAATAAGAATTCAAATAGTAATTATTTTCAAATAGTAATTTTCTTGTGAATGTTACATCTTTTTTTTTTTAATTGAAAAACTTGAGAATGCCTTTTTCAGAAAGGTCTTTCTTGGGGGGAATCTCTTTTGGATTTGTTTACTCGGGGGAAGTACTTGAGTTTCCTGGGGGTGTGATCAGTTGAGCATTCAATGAGACAAGCCATAGGCCATGTGTCATGGACCCACCCAGTGTGGATGCTAATACAATATCCAGCTAATACAAAGCCAGAGTGCTCAACCCTAGGTAGCTACGCAAGAATGCATTGATCCATTTTTTAAATAAATAAAAGTATAAAACACAATATATGTAAGAGCAGAAGCTCTCAACAAACTTGAGACAAAGGTCAAAAGCATCTGTTTAAAGCTTAAAGTAGAAATGTATAAGAGCAAAGAAAGAATACTGACTGATTTTATATAAAGAGCTTTGGATAAGTTGTCTGAGAAAATGAACCAACTCAAGATGAGCTGGAGAGATCACAGCACAAAGTGCCAATGGAAAAGGGCCAGAAGACTCTGAGGACAAAGCAAGACTTAGGATTATTATAAATCTTTATTCCTGGCAGTGTGACTAGCTCTGTTACTGCCTGAACTGGAACAAAAGTACTTAGAGGGAGCCATCTGGGCACAGCTCTCCTCTCCTAGAGATGGGATCATCCATCCCAGTGTGCTGAGTCTAGGAAAGCATCTCATGAAACATTGGGCTATTAAGTAGAAGGGTGGAGGCAGGGGAAACACTGTTAAATAAGACTTTGATTTGAGTTTTAGAATTTGGATTTAAGATTTTGGATATGTACACATAAAGCAAAAAGAGAAAGCAGCCCTGAATAATTCTGGAGCTTCTCTAAAGGAGTTATCTGTTTCAGCCTGGGAGAGGCTAGGACTAGAGGTGCCTCGGGCACAAAATTTAAGAGGGTGCTCACTCTCGGGGGGTTGTATAAATGGGTCCTCCTAGCAAGAAAATCCCCAACCAACGGCAAGTGTATTGAATTCCAGAATGGTGAGGTTCCAATGTCTGCCTTAGTTTTACTCCCTCTGGGCTTGTGCTATTTGACTCATCCCTGAAGAAAAAACTATCCAGAGACTTTCACTAGTCTTATTTATATAGTGAGTTAAGAGGAATTTTGCTTAATAAAATAATAGCCAATGCATCATTTACATACACTTCCAGATCCTGTTGTGCTTCATAGCAGTTATCTCTCATTTTGACAATCACAACCACCCTATGGTGTTAGTTCTTTTATCACCACCATTTCATAGATAAGGCTAGAAAAATTAAGTTTTCCAAGCTCTCATAGCATGAGTGACAGAGCTAAACCTGGTGCTTTAGCTTATGGCCTATTCTACTAACTTCTAACCTACAAGCACAGAATTTTCTTTTTTTTTTTTTTTTTTTTCACAGAATTTTCTTTAACAAAAACTCTCTAAATTATCCTCTTTACGTTATTAGGCAATGCATTTATTTACAGATCGTATCTAAGGTGCAAATTTGGTAGAATTCCAGCGGGACTCCATTTTAATTTTCTCTCATGGCACTTAAATATAGTGAGAATCACCAGCCTCTGGAGACATTTATTTCTACAGTGCATACAAAAGTCTTGGCTCCTGAAAGTCCAATATTTCCATGAGAAAGTTACTTAAGCTTTCTGTGACTCAGTTTCCTCATCTGAAAACTGAGGATAATAATACCTACCTTGCAATGTAATTGATGACATTTAAAACAGAGAAGGCATGTTGAGCACTCAGCATGCTATCTAGTATACAGTAAGCGCTTGACAAATGGCAGTTATGATTTTTGTTTTCACCTCCTCATCATGAACTCAATGAATTCTAGAGGTCTTGCAGTTGCCCCACCAGGCTATGCTTCTATCATTCCAATCTTCTCCCACAGCAGCCAAAAGACACATGTTTTGGAATATTGGTTCAGTTCTCCTGCCCACACAAATTTTCCTGAAATAGCCTCTTCTCCTTCAGATTATTCCATCATGCCACTTCTAATCAGTGCCACCCTAAATTCATACTTTGTTTTACTATTTCCTAAATGACTTCGGTCTTGTCAGTTTAGCATAAAAAATTCTAGTTCCTGTTAGGTCATCAAGTGGTTCCAGGATTTTCCTTCACAGTCACACTGGACCTGGTTCAAAGATGTTCTCCTCATACAGTAACTACTGAGGTCCTCACAGCTCTACACTTTCAAGACTATGGATTTTACAAGCTCCTCAACCAAACTGCAACGTCCTCGAGGGCACTTTAGTCATCTGTGCCTTAACCAGCTACTGCCAGCCAGCTCAGCGTGTGAAGGAAGAGCCATAATATGTGCTGTGGAGGACTCAACAGCACACCAGAGGGGAGGATAAACACAGTCTGGGGGATGGATGTGGCATTAGATCCATAGGGATTGGGTTCTCTGCCCCGACTCTTACCCTAGGCCTTCTCTGTCCCTAGTCTGCACAGAGGGACTTTTTGGAGAATAATATTAAAACCTCTAATGAGGCCTGGCATAGAGTGGCTGTTTAAATGTGGCAGTTACTACCATTAAGTCTTCCCAATGAATACCAGCAGGACCCTCCATCTAGCAAAGGCTCTTAACCCATGTTTTCTAATTAATGGACATGACAGAGGTCAACACTGTTAGGGAGAAAATTGTGGACCGACTGGCAAAGAGATCATCTCCATCCTGAGAGGTCATCAACTCAGTCATAAAAATGAACCTTAACCCTAGTAATAGAAATCAAGGACATCCACTGCAGCAATTAAAGGCTTATCCAGAGAGAAAAGGACAGGTCTACTAAGTTGCATTTACATAATGTTGTTTAATATATTTACAGACTCCCTATGCAGTCGCTATGAGGAATGAGGTAAAGCAGTAACACTGGGACATTATGCTCATGAATAAAGAAAGTTGTAGAATTGGCAAGGAATGATTTAATTTGTGTGCAAACTAAAACCTGCTATTAACACCGGTTGCCTCTAAGGAGTAAGTTAAGCATGGTGGTATAAGAATTTATTTTTATTTCATTCTATTATGTAGACTTGCACGTTTTTCAAGGAAACATATATTCCTTTTAAAAATAATGTCTTGGCTGTCAAACAAGAATGCAGGAAAGGTCTCCTTTCTTCAGTGATAATAACACACCTCCATGAAGAGAGGCCCTCATTTCAAGACTTCTTTTCATTTTGCTGGTGCAGTACAGGACTAATACATCCTTCAAGGTTAGACAGGCTAGCTGAAGTATACTTCACGTAAGAAACACACATTTCTACCAAATCTAAGCACAGTGGTCCATGGAGTCTTAGAAATAATTGAGTAAATAATCTTTGGGCAATAACAGTACACAGACCCGCAGCTTCCACTCTCCCAGAGCTTGCACACCTATGACCCGTAGGGGTGTCTACGGCCAGAAAGAATCCTGGGCTTGAAAGCAGCAGCCTTTGTGAACAGAGGTTGAGAGTGATTTCAGCACTTTTCAAGCCTGGACCTGAAGGGCCATTTCCCATCCTCTCCTCTGGCCTTTGGCTTCCATGGTGCTTTGGGTATGTCATTAGGTTGGCCCATGGCACAGGGTGTGTAGAAGGAGACAGGAGTAGCAATAGACGAAATACTCTTAGCTCTCCATGGTCATCATGGTAATCAGAGAGTCTGTCCCAACCTCATGGATTCCATAACATCCATAGAGTTGAGTATTTTCAATGTCTCAGATTTATTCATATGCCCTGACACATCCCTTTGGATCATTAGATTTTTTTTTCTTGACTTTTTAAGAGCTTTCAAATCCATTTATAATTCAGCTAAGGGAAGACTCTCAGACTCATTTACTGGTAAGCTTCAGACTCACACTGATTAATCCCCACAAGGGAAGCTTAGGTAACTGAATGAACCTCCTGAATCAAAGGTTGCATTTGCAATTCTGGTGAGATAGGATGGCTCAACATTTTCAGATAATGATTTTAAGAAGTGGTCATGAGAAGCCAAAGATAAAACTTGGTAAGAAGGATAAAAATTTCTTAGGTCAAGGAAACTTTTGGTGCATTTCACATTTTGTAAGTAGTTGCTACTTGAGTTCCACCATTTAAAAAAAATCCAGTTTCTACACTCCATTTCTACGCAGGGCTCCATGGGTATGAGCCTCATGCAGTTGGCCAGGGCCTCACATTTTTTCCTTTTTTTAAGAGAGAGAGAGAGAGAGAGAGAAGTGGATAGCAGAAAGAGAGGGAGAGAGAGAATCCTCAGCAGGCTCCATGCCCAGAGCAGAGCTCAATAGGGGGCTAGATCTCACAACTCTGAGATCATGACTTGAGCCAAAACTCAAGAATCAGATGTCTAACCCACTGAGCAACCCAGGCACCCCTTGAAACTCTTAATTTATATTTGAGCTTGTGTTTTCTAAGTGAGGTCTGATGGGACAATGAAATGTGTACATGAGCAGAAGACATGGGTGATAAGCACATCTCCTGTTTCTTGCCAGATTTTAAGAAATAGTAAACCTTAAGCAAAAAGCAAACTTAAAATGTTTTGTTGTTGTAACAAGTAATATTTAACTTAAGAAAGAAACTCAGGGGCAGCCCCGGTGGCTCAGCGGTTTAGCGCCGCCTACAGCCAGGGACATGATCCTGGAGACCCGGGATTGAGTCCCATGTCGGGCTCCCTGCATGGAGCCTTCTTCTCCCTCTGCCTGTGTCTCTACCTCTACCTCTCTCTCTCTCTCGTGTATTCTCATGAATAAATAAATAAAATCTTTAAAAAAAAAGAAAGAAAGAAACTCAGTTTAATGATTAAGCTCAGATCAGCTTGAGGGAAAAAACAAAAATATCTGAAAAGTCCTCACCAAAAACCCAACCAAAAATCAAATAATTGCTAAGACTCTGTAATTTGGGCTGGTCTAAACTGATATATTCTTTTACTTTCTGATATGGTAATATTATAATTCCCAAATATATCAAAATACATATTAGTTAAACAGAAGAAGGCATTAAAATTAACATAATCTACAGTAACCACGGTGGTATAAAAACAAGAATAGAGGTAATTTTTAAAAAATAAATTAAGTCAGTTTAACCGATATTTTAGGAAAGGCTAAGTGTAGTAATATTTTCTTTTTATTATATATTTTTATGTTCTGTCTTTTGATTAATATGTTTAAGAACTATGATACACATTTAGAATTACAACTTAAATTATTTAAGAAATATAATAATTTTGTCAAAATGCTTAAATGTTTAGAAAAATTTGGTTTTCAAAGATTCAGGACAGATCAGTTTAACAAAGCTAGCATTTGTCATAATGCAAACAGTTGTTGGGGCTCTTCTCCCCTCACCAGAATTCCTTGACAATGAGATTATCTTTTTAAAAATAGGAACATGATCTTAGGTAAAATACAAAATGCAATGCATTGTTGTTAAGGACACAAGCTTAGCCCAGTCTCTGTTTTACTGGTTAGCATTTAGGCTGCAGTCAGGCCTGGGCTAACTCCTCCTGGCTCTACTCTATAGTCTGAGTTTGGCCAAGCTGCTTAAATTCTCTACATCTCTTACTTAGGTCAGGAAAAATTGAGTCAAAATCCTAAATTCCCATTATCAGTTAGGAATTAGTTTCACTGCAAATAACAGAAAATATTGCTTCCTTGTCTGAAATAGATAGGACTTTGTTTTGCCCACAGGATAGGAAATTCAGAGGTAGGAGTTTAAAGATATCCTCCTTCCAGTCTTCCAGCTCAGCCAGTCAGCATGGGGGGTCAGCTTCCTGGCTGCAGTGTGACTGCTGTACCCCTACCCCTACCCCCCACCCCCACTCACCCTGAAGCCCCCACCCTCCCATCTCCCCACCCTGGGAAGCAGGAGCGGGGAGGGTCAATGTCAGAAAGGCAAGGGGGGTGAGGGCCAGTTGGTACCTATTAAAAACCCTTCTAGAGGCACCTGGGTGGCTCAGCCAGTTAAGCATCAGACTCTTGATCTGTGCTCAGATCATGATGTCAGGGCTCTGTGCGTGCACTGGGCGTGAAGCCTACTTAGGATTCTCTCTCTCCCCCTGCCCCGCCCCCTAACTCTCTTTCCCTCTCCAAAAAGCAAATAAACAACCCCCACCCAAAAAAGAACAAAAAAAACCAAAACAAAAAACAAAACCCCCAAAATCCTCCCAAAAGCCTTACCCGTGGGGCCTCCATCTTTATATCTCTTTGGTCAGAATTGGATCTCCCAGGAATATGAGTTCCTGGGTCTTTTCATTTTTCCTTCTGTTATTGTAGAGGAAAGTGAAGGTGAAGAGGGTCAGGACGGCTTTGGGGTGTCTGCAAACATCATCCTTATTATTCAGTTATTTCCTCTCTTGAAGCCACAGATTCCTAACCTGTCAACTGAGAGGCTCCTGGCTAGAAGATCGCCCAGGTTGCTCCGTACACTTACATTCTCTTTAAAGGCTGTTTTTTATCACAACCTCAAATATTCCTGTAGTAAGCTCTGTGTGCACCATCCAGGCCCCCAGGTGGGGGACTTGGCTCTCCAGCACCTGGGAGCGCTGCCAGCACTAGCCCCCAACTGTCACCTTGGCTTCAGACCCAAGGACACCCACTCCTTCCCTAGGCAGACCACAGCCAGTGGCCAGTCCAGGTGGGCCATAAAGTACTGGCTCTCCCACTTCAACCTGGCAACTCTGAACGCCTGTGCCAGAGGCAGGGCTCCCTGGGGGGTGGGGTGGAGCCTTTGCTGAGTGTGCTCTGCAACTCAGCTATCGCCCTGCACACCCCCTCCTCCTCCTGTTGCTCTTCTTCCACTCCCTGCCTGCTAGGGCCCAGCTCAGGGTCTGTTTCCCAGGTAGCCCTAACTGCAAAAATCCCTGAAAGGAATTGAATGTTCTTGAAGGATCCGATTCCAGGAGAAGCAGATGTGGTCTGACTCCACATTTGCTGGAAACCTCACTGGCGTCAAGTATTAACAGGGCTTAAATATCTGGAAGCAACAACTAAAAAATTCGCCTAAATGAATTTGGGCTAAATCGGGTGTTCTGAGAAAGATGAAAATCTAAAAAAGAGAGAGATTCCAGGAAAGCGATGACATTTGAGATCAGGCTCTGGTCATGTCCTCATAGAAGATGCAGGATATAAACACATTTCTATTAACACAGGCTAATAAAGTCCCCGAAATCTACATAGATTGGTTTAAATCTGTATTTATATCTATAATTTATCTATCTACCAGCTTCTTAGTCAGATTTATGCTTCAATTCCAGTGCCAAGGTAAAAAATCCTGGACCTCGAATAAGTTATTGTCTGCTCTGAGACTAAGCTTCTTTATCTCCAAAGATATGGAGGGGAGAAGTGAGAAAATATAGAGTAGCATTCTTATATAGATACTGGCTTCAGAAAATGCAGTTGATCATTGCAGCTCTTCACACTGATGCCTACATGAAAGTCGTCGAGTAGAGTTTGGATAATTTTTGCTGTCAGGAGTGCTGGAAAAGAAAATGTCTATCTTGGAAAAAGGAAGTTGATCTAGACTAGTAGTTTTCAAATCTTTGAGGCAGAAGAATTATTTTTCTTCTTTCAAACAAGATCTTGCAAATAAAGCAGATCAAGTCAGGATTTTATTAAGCAAAATTTTGTAAGTTCAAGTATATGATGGTTAAAAATAAGTCAGTGGGATCTAAAGAAATTATTAAGATGAACAGAAATTCTGAATTCACACTTATGGATGGCAGTTACAGACTTAGGCTGGCTGCAGCATTTAATTCTTTACTGTGCGGTTTTTTGGTTGCACAGTATCGAAAAATCTTGACTCATTTTGGCAAACAGTTGCAAATAAGAACAGTTTAGAGCAACTCAACCTGTAATCTTAGGATATTTCTCAATTACACTGTGTTGATGGGAGACTTTTATTCTAAGGTCTGCACAAACCCAAATTAATTTGACTGTGTGAATTAGCACATTGGTGGTCTTTGGTATGTTAAAACTTGATGTATAATATTTTTGAGCGTAAGCACTGTTCTTTATTGCACTTTTAAAGACTAGTTTAAAAATTTTTTTTGAAAAATGAAATTAGAATCAAGCATTTTTGCAAGCCAAGGGATTCCATGGAACACAGTTTAAAAACGACAAGACTTGATGGAGTTTCTATGCTTATTGCAAATGTTTAAATCTACGATTCTTCTTCTGTCATTGGCTAGTTAGCACATCTGCCAAATATCACTCACCAAGACACTTACCACTGTCCACTGAATAGGTTGGAAACTTTGCTGTACATTTACTTTATTCTCTGGTGACTTCTAATGGTAAGGCTGGGAGGATAAAGCACTCAATACCCAGCACAGAATAAGTGCTCCCTATATAGCTGTTGACATGAACGACCTACTGCTTGCCACCACGGGTGCCCATCAACTAGGCAAAGAATTCTGTATGTTGGAGTTTAAGAAGGAAAATAAACCAGTGTGTTGGTCAAGGTAGTAGCTACTTGGATGAGCAGATAAGTCACTATGCTTCAATAATGGCATAGGAACCTGCAAGAAAGCCACCAGGATAGAGGATGTAGGCTTACAGTCCAGGTAGATAGTTCAGCAGATGGCACCCAGCCTAATTCCCTCCTATGGGTTACACAGACTCAGTATCAGTGACAGATGCAAAACAATCACTCTAAAGTGAGTGAAATTTATGTCCACTTTTAGACTCATTTCTTTAGCACCTATTGCTTTGCTATGCAATATGCAGGCATATGGCAAATGTTTTGTAAATAAATAAAGAGCCAAGCTAAATCAGATCTCCTTATTCTAAGTCCAGCTACTCGAGCTTTCAGAGCTCAGCACACACAAACCCCACCCTTCATCAGGCAGGAGGTGGACCCCTAGAAGGTTGCTGGACCCCCACACAAAGGTTGCTCAGTTGGGGTCTCTAGTACTGCTGTTCCAAATAGTTCCAACAAAAGAGAGACTGTCCAAAATATAAAAATAGGTAGTACTAACTAGATACACCTTTCATCATTAGTTCGTGTGTGTGTGTGTGTGTGTGTGTCCACATGAATGTATACGTGAGTTCTGCTTTACTCAAACATCTGAATTAGGAGGCTGAATTGTCCCAATAACCAAATGACTCACTCTCATAGAACATGAATGATGCTCAACAGGGTGGGGGCAAGGAACAGACACTGCCCATGCCAATCAAAAGCCATCGGGGTATTTCAGAGATCCCAAATGGCAAAGCCTTATTGGGTCTTGCTTTCAAAAGCAACGGACTGAATCATTCTTTAAATGTCCAAACGTGTAATTTTCATTCCCACATTTCCTCTTGTGTTCTATCACACAGAAATTTCAGAAACTTAAAAAACATCAGGAAAAATTTGCTCATTCTTTACTGCCTTGACTCAAATCTCCTTAGCTCAGGAAAATCTTTTCTCTTTCATGCTCTACTTGAATAATAACACATTGCACAGATATTTTTTGATGCTAATCTGTACCTAATGGTTAATGATTCTTCTTCATGTTCAGGAGAGCAGGTGTAGCTGGTGTTGATACAGGGGAAGCATCGTCAAAGCTGCTACCCCATTCTCCAGCTCAGTTATGTCCCCATCCCTGATGTGTATCCTATAGATGCTTGATTTTACTTCTGACCCTTCTTACCCTGTCCTGTACATACAAAATATTGTCATCTGGCCCAGAGCTGGCTCTCATTTATTTCTGATGAAGGTATTTATTTCTATCATCCTGTTTTATCTTGTGCTTTTGTCCTGTCTACTGGAATGACTGGTTTTATTTTGGATGCCTTCCTTTTCCCTTCTTCCAGTAGAAAGACTTCTCTTGTTTAACAATCATCAACGCTTCCTCAGCAGTCTTCTGTGAACTTACTCCAAACCTACAATGATTTTCTCTGAACTTCTGCCAAAATTAAAGTCAGTCACACGCTCATCAAGGAGCACTTTCATGAGTAATCTGGTATGAATTCCTGGTTGCCCCCCGATGGCTTAGCTGCACCTCAGCACATCTGAAGTGAGCCATCATGTTGGATAAGCTTCTCTTTTACTTTCCACAGAACTCAGCACCAAGTTGGGTATATTCAGCCTTCAACATGTACTGATCAACGTAACCAGGCCAACGTTTCCACTTTTTAAATATAAAACTCCTCCTGGAGCTATTCTCTCCCTGTGGAACTTTGCAGGGGATCCCAGACACTTTGCCATGGAAACGCTCCGAGATCTGGAATCTTCTGTCACAGCTCCTTACCTGGATTAAAAACTGGAAACCAGCGGTAGAAGGCGTTCTTGTAGGGGACGGTGTCAAACTCACTGCACTGCATCTGCCGGAAGGTTGGTGTGTCCGGGCGGCAGGGGTGGACATTGCACAAGCGATAGCGCTTCCTTTCTCCAGTGCAGTACTTCCCTCCAAACTTTGGTCTATGCATGAAACACACACATTCAGTTCATTTCCTTAAAGGCTACCATTTCTCCTTAAACATCCCTTGGCATCTGGTCATGCCTGTTCTTTGCCAAACCGCATCTTGCACTACCCTCAAAACTCGCCGTTTACATAAATTCTTCCAATTTCATATATTTTTTGGTTGTTGCTGCTGCCCACGGCCATTCAGTCCCAGGTCTATAGTTGCCTAATTTGAACCAGTGTGTGTATCTTTCCTACTTGTATATCTTCCTGGCTTCTCAAACTCAAAATATATGCTGAGATGGGATACGTGACTTTCCCTCCAAAATCCCCTCCTTCTCTAATTCCCATTTAGCAAGTTAAAAGTGGCCAGATTTCAGAAGCCTCCATCCTTTGTTTTCCTTTGACCCCACTGTCCATCAGCTGCCCACTCATCAATCATGTCTTTGTATAGGTTTCTTCCTCTTCATTCCCACAATCACCAAATTAGTCTAATCCTTATCACTATTCCTGCCTTCCCTCTGTCCATCTTTTCCCTCATTCAGTCTACTGGACACATATCTGGTTAATTTTTATGATGACCTTATTCTAGTTTCTTGTTTAAAAACCTTTCATGGCACCCAATGACCACAGAATCAAGTCCAGCCTCTGTGGTTTAACATTCAAGGCTCTCATGATCCTGACTTCATTCTTCCTAACAGCTACTTCTCATCCTCCCCCTCATTTGATACTTTTCCAGTGCTACAAGCTGACTTATTTACTATTTCTCTTCTGTGCCTCTGGCTTGACTTCCCCCCTCATAAGTCTCTATCTACATGCTATCAATGCTTTCAGGATCAAATAATGCTCTATCTCCATCATGAACTCTTCCTGGATTTTTGCCAGAAATAAACTCTTTCTCCCTTTTGTGATACCTGAAAGTACCTACTGTATGTACTTCCTATACTTATCACTCCAAAACATAGTTCACTGATGATCCAATCCAGCTTTAGTTCATCTATGGTCTCTAAGTCATACTTTGAGTGCAGAAGGCTCTTAATAAACATTCAATGAAAAAATAAATTAATCTTATTTTAGAATAATCCTTCTCAACTTTTTATTTCCTTTGTAATACATGCAAGGGCAATAACAACCTTCCTATTAGGATCAATTAATCCCTCAAAAAGGGAGGAGGTAGGGCTCAGTCAGTGATTGACTGTCTGACTTTGGCTCATGTCATGATCCTGGGGTCCTGGGATTGAGTCCTACATCAGGCTCCCAGGAGGGAGCCTGTTTCTCCCACTGTTTATGTCTCTGCCTCTCTCTGTGTCTCTCATGAATAAATAAATAAAATGCTTAAGAAAAAAAAGGAGGAGGAAATATAGCAGAATGACTGTCACAGAAGAGGAGGAACTCTCTGTCCTTTAAGAAAGCTTCAGGCAATCTATGTCTTTTCTCTTGTCTCCACCTGGCTGCATCTGAAATCAGGGATTGTGTCTGCTATTGTAGTGCAGCATAATGGGGTCAAATAGCTTGGGGTTCGAATTCTGATTTACTTTGTATTATTAGTTGGATGATTTTTGAACAAGTTATCTTAGTTCTCTGGGCCACAATTTTTTTTTCACTTGTGAGATGAGCATAATAGTTCTTATCTTACAAGATAGGAGGACTGAATGAGAAAATGCACATGAAGATTTAGTAGAGTAGCTAACACAAGGAAGAGCTTAGTAAATGATAGCATTGTTAGATTATTGTAAAAAATCATCAGCAAATATTTATGTACCCAATACCATGTGCTCAACATCATTTGCAGGAGGACAGAGTCCAAAAAAAGGTCAACCTTCCCATAAAGCCAAGTTAGAGATTCATCCTACAGTTCCTCAACAAAGATGTCCCTTTCTGACAACCACAGATCACAGATCATCCTCCCAAGAGGCTCCAGACAGGTGGTGGTTGAATGCAGAGCACTACAATAGGTCCCAGAGCAAATCACCTACATTTTATGATCTCTAAAATGCAAATCATATTTTTGATCACATTGAAATAAACCATAAAATGAAGATTTTCTGTAAAAATAAGAAATCCTTCTAATTTTTGAAGTCACAGAAATCTTCTATTTACACAAAAGCAACTTTTATCAGAGAGTAAGATTTAAAAACAATTTCATCCAAAGTCCTCTAATGTACTCTTACATGTGTGGCAAATGAGAAAAGATATCATAATAACTATTATATTATCTACCATTTACTGACAATTTAATGTAGTCGGTATTGTGTTAAACTCTTTATATATATTAACTTGCTCTTTAGGAAAAATTTTTTATATACATGTATTAAATATATATCATGTATGTGTACACATATACATGTATGTACATATAGTAAAAAATTAATAAAAAGGAGAAGTGATATTTGAAACTGAGATACTGAGGAGACTATAGTCACATTTATCTTTTTTTTTTTTTTAAAGTGACTCTTATACTTCAGTGCAGACTAATAAAAATCTAGGCAAGAGAAACTTAACATATTTTCTACTAACCAGAGGCATTATATGTACACTTGTTAAAAATTTTACTTAGGAACTCATATACCAGAAAATAATGAAGAATGTCATATATATATTTGGGGGTGTGCCTGAGTGGCTCAGTTGGGTAAGTGCCTGCCTTCTGCTTAGATCATGATCCCAGGATCCTGGGATTGGGTCCCACATTGGGACTCCTGTTCAGTGGGGAGTCTGCTTCTCCCTCTCCCTATGCCCCTCCCCCACTCATGTGCATGCTCACGCTCTCTAACAAAATCTTTTTTAAAAAAGTCATATATATAAAAAGATTCATATATAATTGGAAAGCAAGGGAATTTAAATTTAATTCATATGTTGTATCATTATATAAATTTAAAATAATGAAAAACTTAAGCACTTTGATTAAAAAATTGAAAGCAGTTTTGTGAAATAATTTATTTTTTTAAATAAGATTTTTATTTATTTATTCAAGAGAGACACACACACACACACACACAGAGAGAGAGAGAGAGAGAGAGAGAGAGAGACAGAGACACAGGCAGAGGGAGAAGCAGGTTCCATGCAGGGAGCCCAATGTGGAACTTGATCCCGGGACTCCAGGATCATGCCCTGGGCCAAAGGCAGGTGCTAAACCGCTGAGCCACCCAGGGATCCCGTGAAATAACTTCTATAGAACTTTTACATGGCTAACATGGAAGCTTAAGGTTCATAAAATCCTTATCTAAAACATTCAAAATAATTATCCTAAAAAATGTACTATTTTATTAGTTATTTAAGGGTAGAAAATTATTTTTATAAAATCAAATGTTCATTATGATTGAAAGAAAGCTACAGTCTTATTACAAGATTAAGTATAAGTAATCTCTCACTGACAGAGACATGTTATTTAGAAGGAGTTAACTGCATAGTCTCCGAAGACCTTTCACGTAGATTATCCTCTTGAAAATTTGCTTATTTTCCCAAAAAAATGGAATCGGCTTACTTATCCAAGTTCTAGGAAGAATCCAGTGCCACACCAAAATGAAACAAAACAGAACCATGTTTTTAACAACCTTTTAAATTTCTCCTAGGAGGCTTGGGGTCACTGGTTAGGTCCTGTTATCCAAAACTGGTCTCCCTGGTGCTCATGGGAGGAAGGCAAGTATTTTTGGCCAGACTTACTCAGGATTGTTGCAGAGCCTCTCTGCACTCTGGGCTCCGGCCCCACAGGTCCTGGAACAGTGGGACCAGGGTGACCAGCGGCCCCAGCCCCCAGGAATGCTCTCTGGTTTCTTCCCCACTGTGATACACTTGCCAGCCATACACCACTAGAGAGGGAAGAGGCAGGAGATGCATATGTCATGAAGGTTCCCAGAGTAAGCTCAGCCAAGATCCCTAGAAGTCTAAACCCAGTTCTCCCAGAGCAAGAAGGCTTCTTATGGTCACCCAGCATATGGAGAACAAAGAAAGGCTCACAAAAAAATGTCTCCCAAGAGTCTTGGGTTTTAGAATCAGACAACGTCAGGTAACTTTATGCTGCCTTGTTACAGCCAGCCAATGCAGGACCGTTACTCCAAGTGTGGTTGACACATTGCATGCCAGCAGGTAAATCCACACACCACTTCCTTCACTGAGAAAGTCCTGCTATGATACGCACGTCGGCTCAGTCTGCTTAGTAACACAGTGGTTTTGTACTGTCATTGATTTACCTTCTGCTGCAAGCTCCTTATCTCGCTGAAGACTATAAACAAACATTTTGCAGACTGACACTGAGCTAATACTTGTCTCTAGCCTCTGTGGGTATTTAATAGCTGCAGCAGATAACTCATCCTCTTGCAAAAAGTCCATTCATTGCCAAAAAAAAAAAAACAAAAAAAAAAAACAAACAAACCCACAAAAAAAAAAAAAAAAAACAAAACCAACCACTTGTTGGAGTTCATTCTAATATCGAGAACCATTTTTGCTTCCCTGTAAGTCTAACCATTATTTCCAGTTCTAGCGCTTCATGTGGCTCAGAAACAATTCCATCCTCACTCTTCAACGCAATCATTCCTCAACTGTCAGATTAGGAAGGTAAACATTCAAAAAAGGAACAAAAGAAAATGCAACTTGGTTGTTCGATGATTGTGGCATGTTTTATCTGCCGGCCTCCTTTCCTCATTATTTCTGGTCACTGTGTATTGGGACCAAGTTCTATAATCTTGGTGATGGATCATGCCATTCTCAAGCTGCGTAAAGATATCCACTAAGTGTCTAAATCTGAGGCTCACAACAAACATAATGGTCGTGTTGAGCAGCACACATTACCCTGTCCTCAAGCAGTCTGGGGGATTTCTAACATCTGAATTCTTGGGTGTCTGGCTTTCCTCCAACAGTTAAATCAGATGATGAGAATGTACATAACAAGTGGCCCAAATCCAACATCTTTGGAAGGCAGAAGTCACTGGTTTGTCTTTTCAGTTTTTAACATGGAGTGGGGAAGAAGTCCAAATGAAGGTTGATAATAAGCTCAGCAGATGTTATTGACCATAAATTCTGCAGAAGTTCATCAAGGAAAGATGGGACGGATGTTTTGCAAGTGAATTGTGGAACTGGGCCCCAGCCCTCTCTCCTTACTGTTTCCAATGAAGTCTCAAAAGGCGTCATGGAAATACCATCCTTTTCCCTGGCTAGCCTGACAGTGTGACCTCCATTCACCCAGACAGCTGCTCTCCAGGGTCCTCTCTCCACTTCTCCCAAGAGCCCTATGCCTACCACCCTCCCACCTTCCTTCCTCAACCTGACACGTCACCTTCTTCTCACCACATCGCGTCCCATCTGCAGCAGCGTCCAGCTTAGAGCGACAAAAGCCTTTCACTGAGCACCACAGGGTCTGGCAGACATTCTGGAAAACAAACGTGAAACTGTACTCTTGTATTTTCCAAACTTGCATAAAAGCACTTCTACAGTGATGGTGAAATACACATTTGGCCATCCACAGACCCATAATAATGCTGCTGTTGTTGAGTGATAAAAAGTGACCATTCGAGACCTCTTGATCCAAACTTAATTTGGACTTTGTTGTCATTCATACACAGTGGCATGGTCTACTAAGTAATAAGGAAACAGGAGACAAAACACATTTCCTAGGAGTTAAGATTAATTTCTATATGGGTGACACAGCATCACTGACCTCAGGCAGTGTAACTGGTGACTGAAGCCATCAAAGGCCAATGCAAACCATGGATGAAGGAATCGGATTACAAACAGTTGGGTGGTTATAACTTGAGCCTGCTCACTGAAGGAAATGGAAATATTCCACCCAGACAGCCTAAGCGTGTTAACTTTTGACTCAGAGTAGCCAGCCTGTTTTATCTGCCAGGGAGTGAAACGGGTCTTTCCTATTCATTTCTCCTCCTGTAGTAGGAACAAGGGAAGGTTGACAAGATTCTCACATGTCATCAGAAATGGCTCCACTGCTAATATGTCCACCTTTTAGTCTTTCTTCTATTCACTCATCATTCATCATTCCATCCATTTAACTGTGCTCTTGATTCAATTTTTTTAAATAAGATTTAATATTTTTAAACAATTTTGGAAAATTCTCTATCTTGACCTCTCTAAATTTTGCCTCTCCCTGATTACCACTATTCCCTCCCTCTGGAACTCTTAACTGATGAGCCTTCCAATCCTCTTCTTCATGTTTTAACTTCACTTTTATATTTTTCAACTCTCAATTTTCCTGTATATAAAAGTTGAGAAAGTCTGGATTTTTATCAGGAATAGACCAGCCTCTCCATCATACAGTTCATTGATTTTTTTCTTCAACTATGTCAAGTCTGCTGTTTAACCCAAACACTGAATTTAAAATCAATGATGCTATTTTTCATTTCTAGAGGCTGTAACTGTTTTTCATATCTACCTTACAAATACCTTCTAGTGTATTTTTCCTTTTCTCAAATTGTAACTTTTCTTTTATGCATTCATTTTATTATCCTTACCTAAAATATTCACTTAATCCAAAGTCATTGAGGGTTGATTATCTCTCCTCACTTAGCTGTAGGTTGTTTTAAATTTTGAATTAGATGCCGAATGGTGAATTCATCTAATCAGAAGCTTTATCTATTGGATTTTTGTGCATCTTTAGCTGAGCATTGGTTTCTCCAGGGCAGGTTTTTAATCTTTGTTTCTAACAGGCATCCCATGGTTCTATCAGGTCAGAAATATATTTATCTTAAATTTTTTTAGCATGAGGATTCTCTGTTTCAGGATTTTTTTTTCCTTTAGTGCCCATGGTTCTTGGCCATGCCACCTCAAAGAATGAAGAGGTAGACCAGATGAAGGGTGATGGGTAGCAAAGAGAAGTATATTGGGGATAGTACAAAGCTCCCAAAGACAGAGGGGATCCGAGAGGTTTGCCATTTTGGTGTTTAAATCAAGGGTTTTTATGAGATTGTTGGTGGGCGATCTTCATCTAATAGCCCAATCGGACAATTGGCTGTCACCCAATCAGGTCTTTGTCCATGTGCTCATCTACCTATCAGGTAGGTGTTCGCGTGGGGAAGGGTGGAGGGCTCCTTTCAGGGTGGTGTGGACTAACAGAGGATGGTGGTTTTTTTTTTTTTTCCTTTTAAGGGTGGTTTCCTCTTAGGAATGGGGTGGGGGGATCTCTTGCCTCTGTCTGCCTTTCTTCCCACTATCCTCCATTACAACTATACAAGAGTCTAAATTTGAACTCAATCAGTGTGAGGCTTGCTGTGGTAAAGTATTTTCTAGTGATAATGTTCTCCACCAGCATTTCTCCCCCTCAAAACCTTAGCTGAGATTAAAAAAAAAAAAAAAAAAAAAAAAAAAAGACGCTTCTGTGGCATCTATCTTTATTGCCAGTAGTTCTTCTAGCCTCCTTCTCATTAAGCATAGCTCCACAAGGCCCCCAGCTTCCTGTAAGGGCCTCACTTCAGCTCTCTGCCCTGCTCCAGGTGCGCACATCACCATCTGTTGCCCCTCGATGTTAAAGTCATGGCCCTTTGGTTCTCTCCGCGTCTGCCTCAATGTGCTCATCACTCCCTTTTTTTAGCTTTTTCCCCCTGATGATTTTTTTCAGACTTTCTTATAAGTTCATTATGCATTTATAAAGGATGATGTGCTCAGTAAAGGGTACACAAAAACTCTCTTTGTTATATTTCTAACATTTTTTGAGTTATAAACTATAAACTATTTCAAGATAAAAAAGGTTTTAACAGAGAAAGTTGATGCTATATTCTTTGTTTTTGTTTTTTTTTTAAAGTATTTATTTATTTATTTTAATACCAAAAAGGATTAGGTTATCCTGGCTGTGATATGCAGGCAGGAATCTAAAGTCTTCATTCATTTGTCTCAAGTCTTCACTCTATTATCTATTTAATCTACATGCAAAGCCCTGCTGAATGTCAGGAATAAAAGTTCCCTCCCACTTTACGTACATAAAGTAGGGGAGGGTTTAAATAGGAAGCAACTATAATATTGTCTAATAAAGTCTTTGTCCAAGAAAATATAGACTAGAATGTGAAATGATATTTAATCTGAGCCCCAAATGATGAACAGTAGGGATGGTGTAGAGGAACCAGAGCATGCAAAGCTCTGGAGGTGGTGGAGAACCCACAACACTTTGAAGGATTTGGGTTGTTCAGTATATGGATAAATACAGAATATGAAACAGTAATTGACCAGAGATAGCCAGAGTGGTCTGTTTTTAGTACACCAAAGGATACCCTGAAAAAATCCTTACCTTTTTAAAACATCTAAAATTGTAGATAAAATATTTAAAATGTTTTAAATGCATTCCTGAGCTGGCAAGAAAGTAAGAGAAATCCCCAGAGGCTAAGAACGTACCAGAAATGTTGGAGATCTAGAGATACAAACCTGGTCACTTAGATTTTAGTTTTAATGGTCACCTGAATACTGGGAACAATGATCTGGGCCTGTGTAGTGTGGAAAGTTGGACTGGAGACCTCACAAAGACCGTAACTCCAAAGGACTAGCCATTGTGTGAAAGGGTGAACTAAAAGAAACCTGGAGACACAGCTGGAAAACTTGTCTGTTTTGACTTTAACTCTAGAAGGAGTGGTAAATGTTACCCCTGAGAGTCTGTACCTACATTGGCCCCCACACAACTCATGTGGTCAAACAACATCCAACCAATAATTTGTTTTTATTGACCCACATTCTCAGAGCGTGTCAACCCTCTAAGCCATAAAGAGTAACCTGATAGGGGATGCCCAGGTGGCTCAGTGGTTGAGTGTCTGCCTTTGTTCAAGTCATGATCCCAGGGTCCTGGGATCAAGTCCTGCATCAGGCTTCCAGCGGGGAGCCTGCTTCTCCCTCTGCCTATGTCTCTGCCTCTCTCTCTGTGTCCCTTATGAATAAATAAATAAATAAATAATCTTAAAAAAAATAAAAGAAAAAACCTGATAGGAAGTTCACAATCAAGAGCTCACAATAAAAACAAAAATCAAGACAAGGAAATAATCTATAATAAGTGAGACCTGGAAAAAATCCCAAATAGGAAGAATGGATCTCATAGACTTTGGATATTGGAATTATGTAACATAAATTGCAAAATAAATGTCTCAAATACGATTAAAAAATAAGAGATCATACTGAAAGTGTGAGTTAGAAACAAAAAACTGTAACAGATAAAATTTAGAAAAATAAACAAATGGACTGTCATAAGTAAAACAAAAAACAAAACCATAAATGAGATTAAAAGGTCAACAGGTTAAATAGAAGAGTAGATGTATCTGAAGAGAGACATAAAGAACAAAAATGGAAGGCAAGGTCCCAAGACATGGAAGATTAATGATAAAGCCCAACATATAAGCGGTTAAAATTCTGTGTTACAGAATGGAGAATTAAAACGATATTTTAAGAGATAAGGCTAGAGAACAAGAACTGGGATGAATCCTAGAACCCCTTTCAAGCCATTTTAGAGAATTTAAGCTTTATCATAGGGAATGGGGAGACTGAAATATTTTAATCAGAGAGGAACACAATCCAATTTCCATTTATAGAGGCCACTTTGGCTGCATTTTGAGGGATGGATCAGAGTTGAGAGAGGTAGTCAAACTCCAGGAAAGGAGACCAATCGGAGAACTAGCGCAGTCACCTAGGGCTAGGTGCATTTTACAGATATTCAGGAGGTAGGACTGGCATGACTTGGTAACTAACAGGAGTGAGGGGGGAGGGATTTCTGCACCAACTTTACCTTCTCTATTGAGTCTTGCTCCTTGTGTTTAAGCACAGTCATTTACTTTCTCCTCAAAGGTCTTTCTATGTGTCTTTCTTTGTACTGATCTCACTGCATTCAGATTGTTCTGTGCCTCCTCCACCAGAGCACAAGCTCTTCAAGGTCAGAGAATTTATCCTATAATTTCTGAGGGCTTAGCTTTTTCATCTTACTCAGCACCCAATCCAGGAGGGGTTCAACGAGTCTTGCCTTGCCCGTGTCTATGTGTTAGCACTGGTACCTTCACGCTGAAAGGGATGCACTCAGAGAATAGGCAAGATTCAGATCACAAAGGAATGCCACACAAAGGAGTTGGAATTCATCCTGTGGTCTGTGGACCCTAAGAGTGGAGCAGAGCCATGGTTAGGTTTGTGTTGTTTTGAAATAACCTGACTGTGGCGCCTGGGTGGCTCAGGGGTTGAGAATCTGTCTTCTGATTGGGTGATGATCCCAGGGTCCCGGGATCGAGTCCTGCATCAGGCTCCCCACAGGGTTCCTGTTTCTCCTTCTGCCTGTGTCTCTGCCTCTCTCTCTGTGTCTCTCATGAATAAATAAATAAAATCTTTAAGAAAAAAAAAAGAAATAACCTGAGCAAGAATTTGAATGGGGGAGACACTAGGTAGGAAGTAATTACAATTGTAAGGAGAGAAGATGAGAGACTGAATCAAGGCAGTACAGTAGGAATGAAGACAACAGGGGAGAGCCACAAACTCCTTAAGAGGTTAAAGGTCAGGGCCTGACCTAACATCTGGATGTTGAGGGGCTCTTGCATGGCTCAGTCAGTTAGGCATCTGACTCTTGATTTAGCTCAAGCCAAGATCTCGGGGTGGTTGAGCCCCGTGTTGGACTCTCTGCTCGGCACAGAGTCTGCTTATCCCTCTTCCTTTGCTCTCCCCCCTGCTCTCTCTCTCTCTCTCTCTCTCTCTATCAAATAAATAGATAAAATCTTAAAAAAAAACCATTTGGATATTGAAAATTAAGGAGAAGAATGAATTGGGATGAATCACATTCCTACTTGGGATCTGAGGGTTCTCTATAACCAGATGGGAAATTGAGCAACTTTAGGTTCCTATGGAGTCTACAGGTGTGAGTCACTGTGATTCTGAAAATCACTATAGCATTTTCTTCACCACCACCCACTTGCAAAGGATTGCTGTCTCCATAGGATACCAAGGAGGTGGGGTCAAGGAATGTAAATGACCCCAACTTCACACCTGCTGCCTTGCAAACACCTTGCCATGAATGTAAGGTTTCCATTTCTGTGTCTGGCTCTTTGGATCACCAGATAGTTCCCTGGCCCTTCCTTCAGCATGCTGGGGATCTCAAGCCCAAAGCATACCCACCAGAGGCACTGACATACCCAACACTTACTTCTACTTCCTGGCAGAAGGTGGCATTGGGGCCATACTGCAGCTGACATTGATGGTGAACATCGTAGATCACTCCAGGGGCAATGACTTTGGACTTCAAGCCTTTCTTTTGGGGGGTGTCATCAAGACAGAACCCCCAGCCCCGGCTGAAACAAGTTAACAGAAATGAGAACAGTTGCTTATGATTTCCTTCGTCTTTAGTCTTTCACTGAACAGAAACTTCCATCCTATAGTTTACTCTTCATCCTTCAAGACAACTTGATTTCCACAAGGCACAGAAACCCCCAGGCCCAAGGATAGAACAGTCTGGGAGGAAATGCAAATCATACCCCACATTGCTACTTCAGCTGTGAGCCAGGAAATCAAGCAAGAGAGTAAAATAAAATCATCAGACGGGTTTCAGTGACCACTTCTGACATATCCTAGCTGTTCCTGCCAGTTCCTGGGGGACCTACCGCATCCTCAGATCATAAAGAGCCTCCCTGAGCAGGAGCAAACAAGGGGATCGGGATACTCCCCTGACTGTGGCTGGAAGGCAGGACCCATCAACGTGCAGGGTAAGAAAGTAGAAGTGAAATCCAGTTCTTTTGATGCCACCCTGCTACTATGATCTATGGGAGGAACTGAGCCTTTCCCAGGCCTTGGGTCAGACTCCAAATGACTTCCAGTCTCAAGATATCCAAGGCAGGCTGTCCTGAAACTCATTGTCACTTACTCCAGGAAGCGGGTGATATACTCCTTGCTGCACTGGGACCACGTCAGTGGGGTGGGATTGTACTGGAGCTGGCGGGACATGATGTATGGGTGCCTGCCCATGGGCTCACAGTCGTTTTCTTTCCCATCGTGCTGGATGCCGAAGCTGCAGGAAGGCACAAAGCACAAGGGTATTGGGGAGGCAGGCGTGAAATAGGGAGCAAGTGAGCTTCTCCGAGGTGAAAATAACCAAGATCCCCTTTTGTACAGAATGCACGTGTTTACAAAGTGGGACTCTGAAGTTGGAGAGAGAGAGCGCTAAGCTTGAACGAAAAAGCACAGGAGACGTTATAAGCATGGCTTGGCTTCAAATATGCAAGGGTGGGAACCACGTGGCTAATTCAAAAACTTCTGCTTGGCTGAGAGCTGGCAGTTTGACTTCCAAGGAGTAAGGAGGGCAAGTCCTGCCTCAAGCGATCTTCTTCCTCCTGCTTTACCAACCACAGCACAAGAAACCCAAACCTTCCTTCTCCCTTTTCATTGTCGTTTAAGGAAGACATGAAAGAGAAAACCTATGCGAGGCTTTGTCAAAAGCCATAAGCTTTGAGTGATTGAATTTCTTTGGAGTCTTGTCATGAGCATCCTCCAGTATGGGAGACACTGGGGAGACCTCACACAGTTCAGTGGTTAGAGCGGGGTTTTGAAGACAGATGATCTGGACGGTATTCCATCTCCACCACTTAATGATCTGGGAGTTCCTCTCCTGGAAAATGCAGAGTCACCACAGTGCTAGGGTCAGATGTGAAGGGAGAGTCTGAAAACCACTTAGCAAGGGCCTGGCTGCTAAGAAGGGCTCTGTGAATGACCGAAATCCTTTATTGCTGCTTTTATCCTTATCTAGCCTATTCTCAAAAATCACACAGCTACTTAGTGCTAAAACCAGGTCTTCCGCTGTTTGTGCTGCTACATCAGTGCCCTTACCCAGGTCTTGCTCAGTGCGCTTCTGCTCTCTGGCCTCCTACTTCCAGGCTGACCAGGTGAAGCAGCCCTGAACACCCCGACAGAGTTTATCCACCGTGGCAAGGGGTGCCTGGGAAGGAAGCAGACTCAGAAGTGTCTGCTTATAAGCTGAGTCCTCAGGATCACCCCAAGATGCCTTCAGAGCCCCCACAAGATCTCTTTTCACTGGAATCGGCTTATGGCATACTTGCAGCCCAGAGCTGTTGGCTCAGATTTCCAAGTCTGAACAGAGGGAAGTATGACCTTTTACTCCACTAGTGAAATTCAACTCCTCTGCCAGGGAAGCTCATATGTAACCTTAACAAAATCTCCAGATCAACATTAGCAACTCTTACAGAGAATGGTCTTTGGGGGATTTAGAAATTTCTTGTATTTTGCTTAAGCCATTATGATCTTATCAGCTTATAGATTCTGATCACGGCCCACTTAAATACAAAATTCACAAAGGAATCAGAGAATTAATGTACAAAACTACTCTTATCACTAAGCCACAAAGAATGTGATTCAATGAAAGCTTTCATTCTAAGCAGGCCTTTCTTATGCTGTTGCAAATTCATTCTTACTCAGCTCGTGAAGTAGAACTTGTAGACTATAAGTTCACCTGTGCAATAATTAGTAATAACCCTAAACTGTAAGCATGGTTCAAAATTATGCATGAATAATGGTTTTTCTAGCAATAGATAGTCTAATACAAGAACCATACAGCTGTATCCTACATACTGGGTAGATTCAAACCTGCCCTCAAAACATATCAGTTCCCTCAAAGCTCATTTTGTTCTACATAAAGTTTTTTCTTGTGTATTTTTTTAAAAAATGTATTTATTTATTTGAGAGAGAGAGTGTGTATGTGTGTGCCCGGGGTGGGTGGGGTGGGGAAGGCAGAGGGAGAGGGAGAGAATCTCAAGCAGACTCCCCACTGAGCATGGAGCCTGATCTCATGATCCTGAGATCATGGCCTGAGACAAAATCAAGAGTCAGAAGCTTAACCAACTGAGCCACTGGGATGCCCCTGTTCTATCTAAAGTTTTCAATTCATTAAAGGATTTCCCCCTCAAGCTTTATCACCCCTCTGTACTCCCATGTTAGGAGAGAAAAGCAGTGCTACTAACCAATGTCCCTCTGGACTGCATCTACTACGTTTAAATGTGTGGAGTACTCCTGTCACATGGGCACAGGGGACCGATGAAAAATGAAGGCCAAGAAAGTACATGGGGTCATGGGGATGGAAGGTTTGTTTCCAGGAAGCCTCTCTCCAACAGATAGGATGGAAGCTGAAGAGCAGCTGGGATTCTGGAGCCCTCTGCAGTCCCAAACAACTTACTGAGCTGTTGGGATTCACCCGCTTTACCTCATGTTTGGCTTTCAACTCCTGTAGGAGTTGGCCAAATTATAGATGGGAAATAGCAAGTTGATTACTTAGCTGGGTTTCAGGGTATCATTTGATGGATATTACTTGCCTTTTATTATTCATTTTTTTCATCTGAGTATAGTTGACACAATGTTAGAGTAGTTGCAGCTGTACAACTTAGTGATTTGGGCAAGTGTATATACATCAGGCTCCGTTCCCCATAAGTTTGCCTGCCACCTGTCCAGTCATATCGCTATTACAACACCATTGACTATATTCCTTATGCAGTACCTTTTATTCCTATAACTCGTTATTCATTTTACAGCGGAGAGGTAACAGCAGAGAATAAAAACCATGAGAGTGGGGCAGCCCGGGTGGCTCAGCGGTTTAGCGCCACCTTCAGCCCAGGGCGTGATCTTGGAGACCCGGGATCGAGTCCCACATTGGGCTCCCTGCATGGAGCCTGCTTCTCCCTCTGCCTCTCTCTCTCTGTCTCTCTCATGAATAAATAAATAAAATCTTTAAAAAAAAAATGAGAGTGTGACTGTGCACTTTCCAAACTCATTTAGGAAATACCAATTCCGTGTATATAACACATAAAGGTCTGTAATGAAATCCAGAAGCAGGAGAGAAATATTGGGTGAATATTGCTTTATGAGTGTTCATCTGTATCATGATATTTTCATTACTTAAAAGGAAAGGATGCCAGGTCTCAGAGAAGCTTGTAAATTTCCCCCTGGAATTCTACTTTCAGTTTTGGTAACTTACCTAAGGAGCCTCATAAAGGTGGTACGAGGCCAAGTGACTGATACAATCTGAGGTCCTCATAAATGGATTTTTAAAGAGTTTTCTCTCAAAAATGAAATTATTCACATAAGGCCATAATGCAAGTTAGTTAATTTTACTTTCTATTTTGTATCACACATAATCTGTAATGAAACAATGTTTCCAAGAAACAATGGGGTATCTATGTTATTAAGCTATAATGAGAGTCTTTTGGAGACACTGGTTTATCCCAGTTTTGGCTTTTTTTTATTATTATTATTTTTTATCTGCCACAGTCCATTTCATTGATCTTTCCAGTGTCTCAGTTTGCTCCATAGAAAATTAGAACTACACAGCTAAAGAAAGAACTAAATACCCCAGAAGCATCTTTTGCTATGAGCAAAAGTTTCTTAAGAAGTTCCTAAAGTCTTCTCTGGTTTGATTTTGTGTTTTACTAAAGGATTTTTTGCATCACTCAAGCTTACATGTTCTTTCAACTTTCTCTTTGTATCAGTGACTCTTAAATTTTTTTTTTGTCCATTAAAAGACAGTGTTTTAATGCAAATCAAAAGCACCATGAAATACTCCTTTCAAAATGGCAAAAAACAACGACAACAACAACAACAAAAAAACAAAAAAAAAAACCAAACAAACAAGAAATAACTGTTGGTGAGAATGTAGGGAAAAAGGAAACTTCATGCACTGTTGGTGGGAATGTAAATCAGTATAGCCACTGTGGAAAACAGTACAGAGTTCTTCAAAAACTTAAAAATAGACATACCATATGATCCAGCAATTGCACTACTGGGTATTTACCCAAAGGAAATAAAAACACTAATTCCAAAAGATATACCGCCATCATGTTCACTGTAGCATCATTTACAAAATAGCCAAGATATGGAGGCAACCTAAGTGTCCATCAATAGATGAATGGATGAAGAAGATGTGTTGTATCTATTTACAACAGACTCAGTCACAAAAAGGATGAAATCTTGCCATTTCCAACAACATGGATAAACCTAGAGGACATTATGCTAAGTGAAGTAAGTCAGACTGAGAAAGACAAATACAATATGATTTCACTCATGTGGAATCTAAAAAAGCAAATGAATAAACAGATAAAAAGCAGACTCAGGGGTTCCTGGGGTGGCTCAAATGGTTAACTGTCTGCCTCTGGCTCAGGTCATGATCTCAGGGTTCTGGGGTCAAGCCCTGAATTGGGCTCCCGGCTCAGGAGGGAGTCTGTTTCTCCCTCTACTCCTCTCCCTGCTCATGCTTTGTCTCTGTCTGTTTGTCTCTCAAATGAATACATAAAATCTTATGGGAAAAAAAAGAATTGAACATGTTAACAGAGAGAACAAACTGGTGGTTGCCAAGAGGAGGAGGGTAAGAGTGTGTGGGCAAAATGGGTGAAGGGGAGTGGGAGATACAGGCTTCCAGTTATGGACCAAATAGGTCATGGGGATAAAGGCACAACACAGGGAATAGTCAATGATACTGTGATAAGGTTGTGTAGCGACAGATACACTATGCTGTGGTGAGCATAGTATAACACATGGAGAAGCTGAATCACTATATGGTATACCTGAAACTAATGTAACATTGTGTGTCAACTATACTCAAATTTTTAAAAAATTAATAAAAAACGACAGTGTTTTATTTAGATCATCTGTACATGGCCCAATGCCTTTTTAAAATTTACTTTTTTTTTTTAAGATTTTATTTATTTATTCATGAGAGATACAGAGAGAGAGGCAGAGACATAGGCAGAGGAAGAAGCAGGCTCCCTAAGGGGAGCCTGATGCAGGACTCAATCCAGGACCCTGGGATCATGACCAGAGCCAAAGGCAGACACTCAACCGCTGAGCCACCCAGGTGCCCCCCGCCCCATGCCTTTTTTTTTTTTTAATTAAACTTTTTATTTTGAAATAATTGTAGGCTCACTTGCAGTTTTAAGAAATAAACGAATAGGTTCCTGGTCTGCTTTGCTCACCTTCTCCCCAATGGTAACACATCGCAAAACTATAATCCAAAAACACAATTAGGGTTTTGATGCTGATATGGTCAAGACACAGAATATTGTCGTCACCACAAGGATCTCTCATGTCACACTTACAGCCACACTTTCTTCCTTCCCTCCCCTATTCTGTCCTGAAGCCCTGGCGGCCACTAATTAATATGTTCTCCATTTCTAGAATTTTTACACTTCAAATATGCTATATAAATGGAATCACACAGTATGTAACCTTTTAGGATTGCTTTTTTTTTCACAGAGCATAACTGTTTGAAGATTCATCAGGTGGCTGTGTGTATCAAGGTTTCCTTTCTTTTTATTGCTGACTAGTAAATATTCCACAATATGTATCAAACCCAGTTTATGTAACCCTGTTACATTCACCCTGTTGGGTTGACAACAACCCTGGATTGTTTCTAGTTTTTGGCTATTAAGATTAAGCTTCTGTAAACATTCATGTAAAGGTTTTTGTGTGAACATAAGTCTTCATTTTTCCAGGATAAATGCTCAGGAGTACAACCTCTGGATCATATGGCAGTTGCAGGTTTACTGTTTAAAAAACTGACAACCTATTCTCTATAGTGAACCATTTTACTTTCTCACCAGCAAGCTATGAGTGATCCAGTTTCTCTGCAATCTTGTCAGCATTTGGTGTCACCACTATGTAGTCATTCTGATTGGTGCATGGTGATATCTCATTGTGGTCTTAATTTACATTTCCCTGATAGCTAATGATGTTGAATATATTTTCAAGTGCTTATTTGCCATTTATATACCCTTTTTAGTGAAAGCTCTCCTCTTTTGCCCATGTTCTAGTTACTGTTTGTTTTATTACTATTGAGTTTTGATAGCTGCTTATGTATTTTGATGCTAGTCCTATTGAATAGATGGTGTTAGTTTCCTAGAACTGCCATAAAAATTACCATAAGCTCAGTGGCTTAAAATAACAGGAACTTATTCTCTCACAGTCCTGGAGGAGAGAAATCTGAAATCAAGGTGTCAGCAGTACTACGAACACTTTAAAGGCTCCAGGGGAGAATCTGTGCTTGTTTCTTCTAGCTCTTGCTAAATACAGGCTTTCTTGACTTGTGGGAGCAAGACTCTAACTTCTGCCTCCGTCTGTACATGGCCTCTTTCTGTTTGATCTCTCTGTGTCCAAATCTCCCTTTCCAGTCATTGGGTTTATGGCCCAACCTGAATCTAGTGTGATTTCATCTCAATTATTAACTGACAACATCTGCAGAGACCCTAGTTCCAAAACAAGTAACATCCTGAAGTTCTAAGTAGCCTTGAAGGGAAGGGAGACACTGTTCAAGCCACTACACAGGGTTTGCAAATATTTTATCTTAGGCTATGTGGCTTATCTTTTCATCCTCTTAAAAGAGTCAGAAGTTTTTAAATTTTGATGAGTCCAATATTTAAGTGTTTCCATTTATGGGACTACACTTTTGATGTCAAGTTTAGAAACTCTTTGCCTAGCCCTAGATATTGAAAATTTTCTATTTATGTCCTAAAAGTTTTTTACTTCAAAATTTTACATTAAGTTTATGTTCTACTTTAAGATAATTTTTGCATATGATACAAGACTTAGGTAGAGGTTCTTTTTATATATTTAAAATTTTTGCCTATGGATGTCCAATTGCTTCAGGACCCTTTCCTGAACAGGCTATCTTTCCCCTATTGAATTGCTTCCATATTTTTGTCAAGAAATCAGTTGGATATATTTGTTTTGCACTATTTTTGCATTCTCTGGTTGATTCCATTGATCTTCATGTCTTTCCCTCCACCCAAACCACACAATCTTGATTACTGAAGGTCGTATTTTGAAATATCATAGACTGATTCTTTCCATTATTCTTTTTCAAATTGTCTGGAAAGCTTACTCTAGTTCCTTTGACTTTCTATATACATTTTAGAATAGTTTGTCTATATTTCAAAAAGAATCTTGCTGGAATTTTGGTAGAAATATCATTAAGCCTATATATTTATTGCAGGAGAATTCCATTTTTACCATTGTTGAGTCTTCCAATTCATGAACATAGTATGTTTCTCCATTTATTTAAATCTCTGATTCTTTTCTCAGTGTTGTGTAATTTAGAGCCTACAGTATGTCCTGTACACTTTTGTTAGATTTAAAAGTATATAATAATTATATGTAAATATTTCATCATACTTTGGAGTCATCATGAAAGGTACTACATTTTTCATTTCAGTGTTCACCTGCTTATTGCTAGTTTATAAAAATGTGATTGATTTTGTATGATTATATTGTACCTTATGAGCTTATTTGTTCTAGTTTGGAATATCCAGTCTCCATGGCTCTTCCCAATCCCTCTTCTTTTCAGGCTGCACACTCAAAGAATGCCACAGGGTTCTGCTTCCTTCCTTCAAAGGAGGAGACCCAGACTGGTGGCTATATAACAGGGAAGGGGTATAGCTGAGTCATTCACATGGCTCCCTAGTTAGCATGATCTTCTCTTATTTGTGGTTAGTGTATATATCAACAAATTAAGTTACAAATAAGCTAACATCTTTTCTCTTTACTTGGAAAATCCAGAAACCTCATTATCTCTTCACTGCAACCTGCTTTTCGTGAACTTATCCAATCAAATTCACACATTTTTGAGACAAATTGCACCTCCTGTTAACTGACCTTTGCTTGATGGTCTTTTCCCATTTATTGTAGTTTTAAATTTCTGCTTTATTCAATATGTTCCTGTAATCCATTTAAGTAAAGTGGGATTAACAATAGTATCTATTTCACAAGATTGTTGAGAGGATTCAATGACACAAGACAAAGTATATGACGTAAAGGTGCAAAAATGTTAATGTTTGTGACTTTTTGGTGACATTAATATTATTACTATTCCATAATAACTAAACAGGAATTGTTACTTCTGAATTAATCAAGTGAGTTAAAGCTTATGTCTTTGTTTGTTCTCAACTCATTCTAATCCAGAAAATTGTAGTAGCCTCTTTGATTCTGTCTTATAGATGGGTACATGCGGTCAGGGAACAAAAGACCTGAAATTTTTGATGTATGTGATTATCCTCACTTTACAGATGAGGTAGCAGAGGTTTAGGAAGGTGAGTCAAGACACAATGCACCTGTCTCCTGATTCCCCATGTAGGGTGCTTTCCCCTCTCTCTACTGACATAGTATGTGAACATGGCAAGGAGATATCAGTTTCCTCCACCCTTTACCTGTGTCCGAGCTCATGGGCAATTGTGAAAGCCAGAGGGAGTCCAGAGTCTTCATTGATGTTACAACTCCGGTGAGGCTGGCACATTCCTGACAGGTGGGACAGACCTAGAGTCTCACAGGGGCGATTGACACCAGCACAGATGTCTTTTCTGAAAGCAGAGAACAGAGATGCATAGGCTTCCAAAGAAACATCTGAAAAAAATCCTGGAAAAAATCTTGGTATTAATTCACATTCAATGTGGGCTGGGGAGCATAATTAATATTGTTTTTAAAAGTCCACATAAATATAGGTTGCAATTCTGAATTCTTAATTTTGATTTTACCTCTTAATTGCTGAATCTTACAAACACCTAAACAATAAAGGAAGATATGACAAATGTTTTATTTTGAGTTGAGCTGCTTTTTGCCTTTAATCTCAGGAGGCCAAATTACATTGTTTTGCCCAAAAGAGAAGGATTTAATTGAAAATTTGAGATTATTTGAACTTTTAGGTAAAGAAAGGACAACCAGTAGTGGCTGAATGGTTTCAAACATGAAACCCCTTTTTTGGTCGTTCTGAGGTCTGTGCTCAAAATTCATCTGAGAACTTTTGCTTATTCACGAAAAAGGCAATTGGTCTCATTAATCCACCCAGAGCTCAAATCAGTGGTCTTTCCAGTCCCTTTACCCAAACAAGATGGCATAAGGGAGGGAATGCATATACAAATAAAGACTCCTAGCATCTTAAAAAATTTGATTATAGTCTTTAAATGTAAAAATGTGCTCCCGTATCTTTGTAGGAATTATTTCAGTCATTGACAAGAGTTAACTAGTCCTATGGTTTTCTTCAATTCAAGAAGAACTCTTTGCCAAGAATAGCTGCACAAATGCCAATAAGGTTCTGAGCTTCAGTTAGCTATAGACCTTCAACTCATTGGGCTTGTGTGGGTACCATTCCTGGCAATGAATGGTCTGTTTTTTGTTTCCACTGGGCCATGGAAAAGACCCAGGCTCTGAAAAATCCTGTGAGTCCTCAGTTCTGCAGGAGACAATTACTGGGACAATAGGGTAGGAAAGAGAGGCAGCTCCCATCTCGGGACATGCCAACTGATTTAATCTCCATTCTAATAGCAATAGTTGTTGGGTGGTTTTGTATTGGAGAGCTAGATTGAATCATACAGCCCAATCATTCTAAATAATTGCTTGGTCTGTCAGAGGACCAGCCAAACACTTTTCCACCCCTATTACAAATGTACTTGTCACTAGCTCCTTTTTTTAAAAAAAAGTACAGGCCTGTATAGAGCTGCTGAGAAGAGATGATTAGTGTCTACTGCTTACTCACTGGATTTCTCATTCTGATAGGAAAGGAATCAGGTCCATTAAATCATTGTCTACTGAGTGCCTACTAAGTATCTAGCACTACAGTGGAAAAAAGGTGGTAATAAGAGAAATGTAGGAATATGAGTCTTCCAGGCCAAGAGCTTCTGCTCTCCAAAGCAGATTAGCTCTACCTCTAGCATGCACTGGGAGTAGTGAAAGAGAAAACATGCCGTGGCATGCGGGTACAAGTCCCACTTCAAGAGGCATGTTCAAGACAAATCCACCTTTCCCTCAATGCAATTCTGCAGAGATCCCTTTTGACATGGATCTCAACCCAGTCCTCCAGGGGCAAGTCATACACTTCCCTCCCTGGTCTTGCCTGTTTTTTTCAGACCAGAGGTTCTCAACAGGGTTTTTCTTTGCTTCCCACCCATTCTTAGAGGATATCTGGCCATCTCTGGAGACAGCTTTTGGTTATCACACTTGAAGAAGGGTACTATTGGCATCTTGTGGATAGATTAAATATATGTCCATGCATGGGATAGCCCTTCAAAGGAAAGAATTAAGCAACCCAAAATGTCAGTTATACCAAGGGTGAGAAATCCTGTTTTAGAATTTGAAATACCTCCCACTGTTTAGGAGTTGGTGAGTTTCATCATACACTGAAACCAGACTTTTGTTCCAAGGGAGAAAAGTTATAATAAGAGAATAATTATAATAATAAAAGAACAGATCTTTCATATGCTTATGGGTATTAGTTGAGAGTATAACTATTAGGGCCCAGTTGCCTGGATTTAAGTCCCAGGTGTACCTGAACAGCAATGAGATTTGGGGCAAGTGACATAACCAAGCCTCAGTTTTTCCATCTTAAAATAGGAATGATTGATAGCAGTCAGCTAGCAGGATTGTTGTGGAGATTAATGACTATTCTAATAAATGTAGCACAGTGCTACATAAAACACTCCACAAATGCCAGCTATCATCAACTCACCCCTTTCTTCATGTGAGAATGACAGAAGAAACGATTTCTGTTTTCAGAAAAGAGATGGAGCTGATGCAGCTTCCAATGGAGGTCCCAGATCTGGGGTTCTTCCCTATAGATATATCCTGCCTGGACTGAAGTCTCTCTGTGGCTTATTGCCCAGGATCTCAGTGTTTCCTGCCTGCTTGCTGGCTCCCCAGAACCCCTGTGCTTACATTCCACACTCACAGCAACCTACCTCCCAGTGGAGCTACTAATGTCACAGGTCCTAATACGAACCTAATGTTATAGGTTTGTGTCACAGACTTCCTTTGGAGATTGTCTGCATTCAATCAAAGTTTTGATACTCTCATTCCAAAGAGTGATTCTGTTGTCTGGAATGAAGGCTGGTTATCATCCTTTGCAGGCATCCCATGCACTGGGATACCAAAGGGACAGATGACAGGCCAAAATGTTCAGGGGCAGCCTATTCTCCCCGGGGAAGACAAACACACAGAGCCTTCTAGTGCATGAAGCTCTCTGTGGCTGAAAGGCCAGGTCAAGCAGCCTCTTCTATTACATATCCCTGGATTTCTTGATGTTTCCAAATCTGCACAGGAGTGCCCCATGAGAACTTACCTCCCCTATGAATGAAAGAATTTCATTTGTCTAAATTAAACTACTGTCTGATACATAGCAGGTATTCAATTAATACTGATTCATTTATTGAATCAATGAGAAAACATAGCCTCCAAGAGCCTGAGTTGATCAGAAAAGTTTATTAGCCTTTCATAGCTATGAGGCCTAGAAAGTTGATGGTTTTTACTAGTGCCATAGGGTCTATTTGTAGTCAGAACAAAATATTATCTTCATGAGGGTGAAGGGAGACAAGTGTAACGAAACACCTTTGCCTATTCAGTGGTCAGGGTTGGGGGGTGGGCTGCTGCCTATATTCTGTTCTCAATACCAGTCAGGGATGGGTTACAAGGAGGACTGACTTCTGTAGAGATAGTTTCATGTTTCTAAACTGGAGAAAAAAAATTTAAAAACAAATCAAAGGATCAGAAACCCCATGCTTAAGAGTTACCAGAGTCTTTAATGAGGATCTGCAAACAATCTTCCTGATTGTTTACAGAGCTGCATGAAAAAGCCAATTTTAAAGATGAAATCATCATTGGGATAGGAAAAAGGCCTGCATTTTGCCAGCAGATGCAGTTTAGTAACATGGAGAGTTTTGCTCCACATGTGTACTAACTGCCCCCTCACTGGTATGGGCTTCAGGAGTTGTCTGAATCATAGAAGCTGCCTTTTTAAATGACCAAGAGCGGGCAGCCCGGGTGGCTCAGCGGTTTAGTGCCACCTTCAGCCCAGGCCCTGATCCTGGAGACCTGGGATCGAGTCCCATGTCGGGCTCCCTGCATGCAGCCTGCTTCTCCCTCCGCCTGTGTCTCTGCCTGTCTCTTTGTTTCTCATGAGTAAATAAACAAAATCGTTAAAAAAAAAAAAAAAAGACGGAGAGCAGCAAAGAGTAGGAGACTTGCATCAGTTTGAATACCTGATAACTCTTTGACCGGCCCGCCCCTGTGCCTTGCAGCCCCTGGCTTCCATGTAGTCCCGGGGTACCTGGTGAGGAGGACAGCCACATCATGATGGGCAGGGTTGAGGTCACTCTTCGGATTGATGCTCTTCTGCCACTTACAGAAGCTGGACAGGGTCTTCTCCGCATTGTGAACTATTTTCAATCCTTGCTAGAGAAAGAAGAGGAAGACGGGCACGGGTGAGTTTCCTGTGCTCAGAGCTCATCACATAAGTCCCTGGAAGCAGCCCAGCAGGATGAGCTCTGGGTGGGCACCTCAGACATCCATTTGGCCAAAGTTTGGCAAAGGCCAACTTACTCCCTGCTCTCAACACCATTACTCTCATGACATTTATTAAAAGAACCTGAAGGGCAGAGTGCAGGACATCAATTTTCACTGCAGCAAATAGTCCTTGAAGAAAAATGAAAAATACACTGGCCAAGACCAAGAGCTGTTTGAAGTTCCATCTCTAGCAGCTTTCTGCTTCCTAAGCTAGTAAAGAGGCATTTTTATTTCTAATGCAAAAAAAAAAAAAAGATTTTCAACAACAAGGTTCTTCCTTACATGAGAACTCCTACGAGGCTGGGGTTGCACTCAATGTTTCCTTGCCCTTTGGTTTCCATTTTGGTCTCACATTTGTGGGTGAAGGGCAGAGGATGACATAATCTCTCCAGGCTTCTAACCCGTTAGGATCACTGGCTATCTGACAACAATTAGGATGCTGAAGGGGGTGCCCCCAGCCTGCAACTTCCAGGGCTTCTGAGTCACCCACTTGGTGACTACTGGGGATGGGAGGAGAGGACTTGTTCCAAATTAACTGGATGAACACTTGTCAAAAGGAGGAGGAGGGGGCTCCCATTCTAGGAGGGCCTCCAGCTTCATTTGAATTTCTGAAGGAGACATCCCTTTCACTTGGCCTATTTCTTTGGGTCTCTCTGTGGAGCTGTCCCTCACACAGGGTGGGTTCTACCTGGAGAATAACTACCTCCACTGGCCTACGCTAATCTAAGTCTACCACTCCGGCCTCAGTCCAAGGAGTTCAGGACAATCTCTATGTGAAACTATGAACTTGCTTCTGTACCATTCTGTGTTCTGCTAAGGCCCACAGCCAAAGCAAATAAGACCTGAGAGGCTTCAATTGCTTGTTAAAGGCATTTCCAGGTCTGCCCCCACCCAGGCCAATTAGCCACCATAGACAACTGCCTTTTTTTTTAAAAAAAAGATTTTATTTATTCATGAGAGACACACACACACAGAGAGAGAGAGAGAGAGAGAGAGAGAGGCAGAGACACAGGCAGAGGGAGAAGCAGGCTCCACGCAGGGAGCCCAACGTGGGACTCAATCCCAGGACTCCAGGATCACACCCTGGGCCAAAGGCAGGCACTAAACTGCTGAGCCACCCAGGGATCCCAGACAACCTGCCTTTTACAAAAACACAGAAAGGTGGCTCATCATCACTCATGAAAATTCACCGAACTGCTTAGCATTATGATTTTAAATAGAAGAAACAGACTTCACTATTTACTAATCCTCACTGTTCCAATATCCAGCAGAATGCTGTCTGGAGGAGGAGAAGGAGTTGTAGTGGACTAGCTGGGCACAGGGGTCAGCCTCCTAGTCATCTCGTCAAGCCAGGGTAGAGTAACAACCCTACCAGAGGCAACGCCCCTGCCCACCACAGAGAAGCAGTAAGGTGGCATAAAGCAGGGATGGAAGGAAAGAGAAAGGAAGGGAAAGGAAGGAAAGAGAAGGAAATAAAAAGGGAGGAAGGAATTATTTCTTGATCATTTACTATATGCCCAACACTTTGACATATATTCTTTCATTTGATCTAATTCCATCTTCTTGGCATTATTTCTAAAGCAAGCGTGGTTATTTATGTTCATTTTAGAATAAGAAGGAATTAAACCTCAGAGAAGTGAAAAACTAGCTGCAGGTGATTTGGGTCAGATATCAAGTCAAAGGCTCCAAGAACAAGTGCTCCTCAGTGAAGCGTGCTCCCAGCGGGTGGCCAGCCTCATTAGGAGCCCCCCTGGGTTACAGCTCCTTCACACTGGATGGCAGATTATTCAACAGAGCATCAACTATGATTGGATTGCTTTGAGGTCTGTTTTCAACCCTACATTTCTTTGTTTATTTAGTTGTGGGCTTTTGTTGTTTTGTGTGTGTGAGCAAGGAAGTCTCTGAGGGAATACTCATTAATTAAAAAATAATACCAACTGGAATTATTCTAAAGAGAAAGAAATCCTTAGGCATACGCCTAATGGAACAGGTGCAGGATCTGTATTGGGAAAACTGCAAAATGCTGATGAAAGACAAGAGCCTCAATCTAAACTTCACACCTTGCGCAAGTACTGACTCAGGATGGATCACAGACCTAAATGTAAAAATATACCATTTTTTAAATATTTTATTTATTTACGAGAGAGAGAGAGAGAGAGAGAGAGAGAGAGAGAGAGAGAGAATGTGCACGAGCAGGGGAGAGGCAGAGGGACAGGGAGAAGCAGCTTTCAGCTGGGCAGGGAGCCCTACTTGGGGCTCAATCCCAGGATCCTGAGATCACGACTTGAGCCAAAGGCAGATGCTTAACCAACTGAGCCACCCAGGTGCCCCCCAAACTATGAAACTTTTAGAATAAAAAATCATAGGAGAAAATATTGGGCAAGGAGTTCACAGACTTGACAGTAAGGACACCGATTCATACAAGAGGAGACTGAAAAACTGGACCTCCTTCAAAATTAAAGACTTTTCCTCTGAGAGAAACCTTCCAAGACAATGAAAAGATGAGCTCTAGCATGGAGGGAAATCTTTGTAAGGCAAAGTACTCAGACCCAGAATACACAAAGATCTCTCAAAACTCAACAATAAAAAGACAACAATGAGAAAACAAGCAAACATGAAGTTTCACCTCAGTGAGGAGGATGTACAGATGACCAACAAGCACAGGAAAAGATGTTCAACGTCCTTAACCATCAGGGAATGGCAAGTTAAGGCTGCAATGAGATACTCCTGCAGGCCTAGCAGAACGAATGCAATTAAAGGCAGCAGCAGCACCCAGGGATGTGGTAAAGTTGGTCACCAGTAACACTGTTGCTGAGAATGCAAAATGGTACAGCCACTATGGAAAGCAGCTTGATAGTTTCTTTAAAATATGAAACATGCAACAGCCATATGACCCAGCAGTTGCATCTCTTGACATTTATCCCAGAGAAATGAAGACCTGTGTTCACACAAGGCCTATAGTAGAATGTTTAAAGAACTTTGCTCATAACAGCAAAACCCTGGAACAACCCAAATATCCCTCAGTGAGTGAATGGTTAAACAAGCCGGTAAATACTGCGAATGCTACTCAGCACTACAATGGAACAAAGGCTTGGAGACACACAATTTGGATATATCTTGAAGGAATTAAACTGGATGAAAAAAAATCCAATCTCAAGAGGTTACATACTCTATAATTCCATCTGTAGAACATTCCTGAAATGACACAATTATAGACATAGAGAACAGACTGGGGCTTTCCAGGAGTTAGGTTGGTAGAAAGGAGGTACAGACTTTGTGATGAAACCGTTCTGTATTGTGGCAATAGTCACATAAATCTACATGGGTTAAAACTGCAGAGAAAAAAAATGTACACACACTCACCAGTGCTGGTAAAACTGATGAAATCTGAATAAGGTAAGGATTTGTACAAATACTAACTTTTCGGTTATGATATTGTTTTACAGTTATGCTAGGTATGATCATGAGGAGAAAATGGGTGAAGGGCATAAGGGAGTTCCCTGCACTGTTTCTTCCAACTGCATGTGAGTCTGTAACTATTTCAAAACAAAAATATTTTTAAAATATCTTAAAAATAATAACTGGTCCAAATTAAGGCTTGAGGGTTGCAAGAGAAAATCTTACAGTGCACTTTTAAGTCCTCTGTGGGTTCAGACTCTATAGAATTCAGATTCTATGTGGGTTCCATGCTTCTTAATTTTACCTGAAATTCCATAGTTTTGAATCAAAGGGAACCCACAGTCTTTCAGGCGGGTTGTAGTGGGTAGGAAAAGCCCCTCCACACACACACTCACATACCCGTTACACTTAACATGCTCACACACCCACACGAAGGGTCAGTTAAGTTCCTTGTTTAAGTAGCCATACATATAACCACTTACTAGAGTGAAGGGGACCACAAGGCCAAAGCAGAGGGGCCCCATTTTGGAATGTTCTCCTTTGGTTCACAAAGTCCCTGGTAGAGGCCCACGGGTCAGGATGGGATGCCAGCAGATCCGAGAAGCTCAATTTTTGTTTCAGCATTGGCTGGACTCACTATTTTGTAAGACTTACATACCAATCCATGAATGTTTGTTTAAAGAAGAGTGAATGTTTGCAAACTTCCACACCTCCCAGTACCTGAGCCAAACTCCGTGTCAGCAAGGACACATCTTCATCATCGTGGGGAGAGCAGAGTCATTTTCCAGATGTTGCAGCATGAACTCTGCCTCCAATTTTCCCATTATTTCTAAGAGCCCATTTCCCTGAAGGGTCCTAGGTATTATGAATCCAATCTTCTCACTTCCAATGAGGAAATCTAGGTCAGAGAGGGGCACTACCTTAGCCGAGTCACACAGCAGATGTGGGCAAGGTTAGGCTTTGATTCCAGGTTCGCAGCTACTAGTCTGAGACAGGTAGTTTCCAAACTGTCGAAGACTTCTCTAGACTTAGGGCTTGAATAGCTGGAAAGATTTAACCATTAGCCAAAGGATGATTATTGCTTATTTCTTACTCCCCCAGGTCACACTCCCACCCCTGGGGAGGAGACAAACACAGGAAGAGACCCTCCACTTCCGAGACACCCAGCTAGCTCTCATCCTCCTCCTGCTCTCTGACCACTTCTCAGGCTCCTCTACAGGCTATTCTTCTGTCTTTTTTTTTTTTTTTTTTTTTTTGGCTCCTCACTTAGCTCACTCTCAAACCCAGTCAGGCTGGGGGGACATCATCTATATGCTGCTGACTCTCAAATCTGTATCTCATTCCAAAGTTCTCCTAGAGCGCAAACTCATGCACCCAAGTCCCTTGATGGGCACCCTCTAAATGGCCCCACAGGAGCCCCCAACTCAGCATCCCCAAAGTCCTCCCTCTACAATATTGACCTGCCATTCTTCCTGCTTCCTCTTAGCTGAACCACCGTCAGCTAAGCGGTCTAATCTAGAAACACCAGTGTCCTCCTGTTGGTCTCTCTGCCTCCACATCTTGCATCCCCAGCTGTCCTCATGTGCTGCTAAGTCTACTTCCCCCTCCATCTCTACTCCCAACCTCTCATCATTTTATACCTCAGTTCATGCTTGCATCACCTCTTAACTGTTCTCCTTTCTTCCTTCTTCTTAAATCCTCCATGCTCTTGCCAGGCTGATCCAGTCAAAACCCAAGCCTGCCCATATCACGACCGACAGCTCAAGACCCTCCGAAGTCTGACCTCCAGGAAGGAGGACCTCTCCCTTCATCTGCAACCTTGCAGTTTATGCTCTGGCAACATTCAAATGGCTGATATTACCCCCCACAGGCCATATACAATACTCTTTTTACTTTGCTTTTTTTTTTTTTTCAAGATTTTCTTTATTTTAGAGAGAGAGTTTGTGGGGAGAGGGGCAGAAGGGGAAGGAGAGACAAACGGAGAGAATCTCAAGCAGACTCTCTGCTGTGCACAGAGCCTGATGCAGAGCTTGATCCCATGACCCTGAGATTGTGACCTGAGCAGAAACCAAGAGTCAGATGCTTAACCGACTGAGCCACCCAGGCGCCCCTTTACCTTGCTTTCTTCAAGCTGCTCCTTTCTCCCCTCTCTTACCCCTATAACCTATTCAACATCCGTTCATTCTTTCAGACTCACTCTGAGCATCTCCAGGAAGACCTTCCCTGACCTCATCTGGATTAGGATTAGGTTCCCGCCAGTTTATCTCGAGCAGGCCTGGCTCACAGCACTTGCTGCCCTAGGTTAAAATGATCAAATTGCATGCTTTTTCAGAACGAGGACTGAGGTTTTTTTCCCCCTACTTCTCTCTGGCACTGCAAGGAGCCTGGCACACAGCAGGTAGACACACCAACCTGACACAGCACAGCACCCCTCATGGAATGGGGCAAAGGTGAAGAATACATCTACTGAGCCAGACAAAAGTGCATATGGGTTGGAGGTTTTGTGGTGAGTCAGTAAAGAGGCAGGATCTCCTGCGGATTAGAGAAGAGGAAGGCAAGGGGTCAGAAGTGTAAGAAGAAAGCAAAGCCCATCTGTAATAATAATTCTGGTGCCTGTGGTAGGAACTGCTGGGAGGCAGCTCCACAAGGATCTCTCGGGTTTCTTCACATCTTCTGAGAAAAGGCCCCGACAGCTTTTGTATCTTTCCAAGGATGTTGTGTAGAAATAGACTTGGAGGACAGAGACGGTGTTCCCCTCCAGGAAAGAGGATGGATTTATTTGCTGTCCAGAATGGAAGGGATAATGGCTCCCTCTGGGGCACAAGCCGACAGGTTTGCACACAACCCCCTTTCAAGGGCTGATGTTTCCTTAGCTTGGGACTCCTCAGCTGCGATAAAACCCACTATGTGCACAGCATCCATCTGGGCTGGCCTCTCACCCCGGTGAAGGGACAAGAGGGGCAGCTGCAGACATGAAGCTCAGGCCACCTATTGTGCTGTAAGAAAGTCCTGACCCCTGCCCTGGAAGGCACAGGCCTTCTCCCAGCATCACATCCAGAGAAGGATGGCCAGACAACTGATGAGCTCACTCACAGGGAGAATAAAACCTAAGACCCTTCATAGTTCTTGACCAGAATGAGGACAAGAAGGGAGAACAGGTGACCCAGCAGTCATGAGGATTATGTCAAAGCTAAAGCATCTATACACATGGGCCAGGTCCACGAGATTATCGAGATTTGTGCATAGTGGTCCACGAGATTATCGAGATTATCGAGATTTCCTTCTACTGGCAGAAGGAGGGAAGGAGAGGAAAAGGAGCTGAGAAGTAGATGTCAACAAAGGGGATTATTCTTCCCACATTCCAACACTCCTTCAAGAGCAATTTTGGAATAAGCTGGGGATTAGTCACTGAAGAGGAAAAAAATGTTAGTGCCTGAAGCCTCCCCTCCAAATCTTGCTTGTTTTTTCCCTACTGCTTTCTCCATGCTTTTTGTTTTTAGTTTTGTTTTGTTTACAAAGCAAGTGCACAATTAACTAAACTGCTTATCATTTGTGGCTGAGTACCTTGCCCCTGTGTAGAACTTCCATCTACAATATGTGACATTTAACACAAGGTCAGAGATTGGGTCGTCAGGATACCTTACTACTTTTCTACTAAATGTCATGACTCTGCTAGGAGGTTTGAAGTGAGCATAATTTTTCTGTATTCCTTCAGCCTTTTCATCTCCAAGTCTCATAAAAGGTTAGTTCAGGAAACATTTACTCATTTAGCTTCTTAAATGCACTTGATCACAGAAGCCTGGAGAAGCATAATCAACTATGCCTCAATACCATGTGCCCTGAGCATGTCCAAGCTGCAAAAGGACTTTGGAGAGGTTCTGCTGGTTCACCAAATATGGGGGGACTTGGACTACACCTGTTCCATAAAGCATCCTCGTAATTCTTTGAGCTTGTCAAAACAATCCCCATTCCTCCACCCTCCACCCCTGTCCATACTGATTCCCCCCCCCCCATTTCCTCTGTAAACAAAAACAGATTCCCCTCTTTGTTCTTTTGCTGTTTTTTTCATCACCTCATTTTCTCAAGTGAGTCCAATTCACTCCTCGCTCCCTCTTTCCTACTCATTTGAGTATGTGATATCAAAGGACAGGGAGAAAACCTCAAGGAACTCAGCAACAGCTCCCAGAAACAGCCCCAAATGGGAGACAAGAAATGGTTTTGCAAAATGCGGCTTTTGCTATAAATTGTTCTCTTTGGGTAAGCTCCCTTCATAATGAGAAAAGAATCTTATATTGATTTCCTTGGGAAGTCCTAGTAGCAGCTTGTGATTCAGTGCATAATCTGATTATTCTCTTACAGCCAGGGTGATGTTCCTAGGAGAAAAGAGATTGTACAGAGAAGAGAAAATAATAAAGTTTCACCTGAAAACAAAGGAATAACTCATCTACTGGAGGAAAAGATTCTTGATTTAAAAAAAATTATGAGTATACAAATTATTTGCCAATATCTTTGTCATTTATCCTGAAAGAGCTACAATTATATAGGTTATTACAGAGACCTACTCCAAAATCCTTCTGGGGATGGGGAAACCACCAGCCTGAATTCCCAAAGCTAATAGACTTTTAGCTCCAGAATTTCACAAAAGGAAACCCAACATTAAATCATGTGGGAAATTCATTCTCTGTGAAGACAGTTACCATCTTCCCACCTGTCAGCCCTCCTGCTGCTCCTCCAAGCCAGTAGGACACCCTCAGGCTCTGCCCCCAAATGGCACAGTGACTGGGACCCATCTGGCCTCATCCTAACTCACTCCCATTCCTGCTTCTTTTCTACCTTGTTCTTAAAAGAGGTCTCCAACTTAGGATCCCAATCTTGTCCTTTTGGTGTTCTATTTTCCTTCAACAATTCTGCACAATTCTCTGAAATGAGCATCATGGCAGCGAGTTTACAGGGTTGCAGTGTGACCTAAGTGATGATGATGAGAAGGATCCCGCTCACCAGTACCATTTACCCAGTGGTTTCTACAAGCCAGACACTATGCCAACTAATGCAGGAATTCACCTATCTGATTCTCACACCAACTCTAAGAAGTAGATATGATTATCCCCATTTTATAAAATAAAGCTATAGAAGGACAGACACGTCAAATAACCTATCAAAGTTCCTATAGCTCAAAAGGGGAAGGACTAACAATAAATCTGGTGCTCTTTCTGATGTCAACTGCTCACAAGAGTTGGAGGGAGGAGAGGAATTCTTTCCCTAACGGCTAGCCCCAAAGGGGAACAAGGAGGCCATCGAATGAATTGGTCTAAAGTGGAAAGCACTGAGGCCAAGTCTCTGTCCAAGTTCTTAAGGGGGAATGAAAAGTTCAAAAGACAGGATTAGAATCGAACTTCATACATTATCATCATCTCTGAAAAAAAAAAAAAGACAGGATTAGGGTCATAAAAGGAAAATGAGAGCTTGACTCAGCACTAGGGGGAGGCAGGATAGGAATGAGAGCACACTGCCTCCTATCAGAAGCTACTATGAGTCTTAGTATGCCCGACATGTCTTTCCAGGGCATGGGTTTGGGTACCTCAATTTCCACTGGTCGGAAACGTGACGTCTTTGAGGAAGCCTCCAGGATGCTTCAGATTGATATCATGTCAGATCATTCTGGTTATTCTCAAAATGTGATGAAAATCCATAGTGGTTTTTACATAGCAGTGACTCACCAACAAAAACTGTACTTTATGTATTAACCACAATAAGTGTCTTTAACCCACCAAGGAAATGAAGTCCAAAATGATGTTAGCTGTCAGATGTGATTTGAATAAGAAAGACGAGAGTTGTAGGAAGTCACTATCGATGAGGCCGACTTCAGGGACTCTGCCTCAGCATTCCCTACCTTGTATCACTTTCCACAGAGCCCTAGAACCATCTCTCTAATGCCTTTCTCTCTATTTCATCCCTCAGTTTGGAACCATCCAGAGGCTCCACAGAATAAGATCCACATCCTTTTATATGGGCTCTATTGTTTTACAAGGCTTGTCATGACAGTGGCCACTGTTGACCCTAATCTTTGCCCCCTGACTACTGACTTCATGGGCTCACTCTTTCCCTTATCTATTATGTACCTGTAGGGCTGGGAGGTGAGCAACACCAGACCCAGCCACTGCCTTTAAGTATTACATACTCATGAAGGGAAGTGAGTAAACAAATAGATGTAAAATTACAACTATGATATGTGCTATGAAGTAGAAATGCGAAGCCTTGTGAAAGTATATAACAGAATCTGCTGGGCATGAAGGTCAGGGAAGGCTTCCCCAGTGAACTGGCCCTTGAGCTAGTATCTGAAGAATTAAGGGGTCAGCTAAGTGAAGACAAGAAGGAAGACAGTCCAGGCAACAATAGGACCAGTGGCAGGAGATACCATGAGGAGAGGACTACTGCTCTCTCCCAAAAGTAAGGGGGGCATGGTAAGCGATGAGAGAGGCAATCAGGAAAGCACTGGATGGCTTTAAGCCAGAGGTGAGGGTGGAGGAGGCACCAGGGTGCCAGGTAGGTGGGTATGACTGGATTACCATTTTGAGATTATCTTGGCTGCAATGAGAAAACAGATTGAAAGGAATGTTAAGTAGACCGAAGTAAATACAACTGTAGCCCAGGAAAGAGATGACTCTATCTTGAATTTAAGTGACAGAAATTCAGATGGTCATGGGGCATCTGGGTGGCTCATTCAGTTAAGCATCTGCCTTCAGCTCAGGTCATGATCTCAGGGTTCCGGGATTGAGCTCCACGTGAGGCTCCTGCTCAGCGAGGAGTCTACTTCTCCCTCTCCTTCTGTCCCTTCTCTGCTCCTGCTGGTTTGTGTTCTCTCTCTCTCTCTCAAATAAATGAAATCTTTAAAGAAAAAAAAATAAATGCAGATGGTCATACAAAATTGGCAACACTTAATGATGGACTGGATATGAGGGGTGGGTGAAGGAGGTGTCATGGATATCTTTGGATCTCTGATTTCCATACCTGGAAGGGTGATGATGTCAGCACAGAGATGGGCAACAAGACCAGGTGTGCATGGAGATGGGCAGATTGTGACCGGCTATTCTCTCTCCTGCCTCCTGCACAGTCCACTGTCTCCTTTGTTCATAACAAAGTTACTCAGCCTCCCATTTGGGGGTTCATTGTCAGTGATGTGTTCACAGTGATGCACCCTTGTGTGTAAGATGCTAGTTTACGTGCGTAAGCTACTGACCATGCAGGCCCCTCCACCTGGAATGTCCTTCCTCACTGGTTAATTCCTTGTCATCTTCTAAAACCCAGCTTAGCCTTCCCTAGGATGGTTGCTCTTTTATTCTTTTTTATACTCACGACAATCTCAGTTTGAAATTTTCTATTTTGTGCTTTTTATGCATTAGACTCTAAGCTCCTCAAAATCAGGAAATGAGACTTATATTCATATTTGTTTCCTCAGAGGCCAACACAGTGTTTGACATACACTACATTTCTCTTCTGATTTACAGATGGAGAAAAACAGGGTATGGAGTGATGATGTCACTTCTTCAGAGTTACCTACTGGATAAATGCAAAGTGAGACTAGAACTCAGGTCTCCCTGTTCAATACCTCACACTGTACTTTCTGCCTTTGGCTGTCACCATGATGTCAGTTAGGGCTGGAATCATTGTTGCTTGTTGTGGTTGGGACTGCTCATTAGTCAAAGATATGAGACATGATCTGGGCTTCAAGAAAATGAGAATTGTGAATTTGTAACTCTTCAATGAAACAGCAATTCTATTGTCAAATTATAGACTTTGTACTACATGGAGATTCTATAAAAGCCTGGATGAAGAAGACATTTGGCAAGTAAAGGAAAGAAAGCCATGGGGATTTTTTTTTTTTCTAGCAAATCATTTGTGTCTCTGCTCTTACAAAATGAGGACAGGAACATGAAAACAATGTTATTATGATGGAGTCAGAGAGGTAGCTGCCGATCACATTCTTTCAAAGGATTCTGTTGAGGTTGCTTTTAGGCAACCAACTTGAACCATGGAAACATGTGTAAGGTAGAAGGGCCCAAAGCCACCCCTTGGCTGAAAACAGATAGGCCCATTAGGTGACCCACTTCAAAATATCCATAAGCCCTAGCTGACCAATACGTAACTTTCACCCAGAGTTAGCAAAAATGCAAAATTCCATATGTTCCCACACCTCCTCACCTTCCTCCTTAACTATAGCCCCCCATCACTGTCTCACAGCAGACGGTCACTCCCTTGCTGTCCTGCCAGCTGCTTCCTTGCAGTAGATTCAATAAATTCCTAGCTCTTGTTCTGTCTCAGGTGAATTCTTGCACTGCCCCACTGCCAGGCTCCACCCAGTGGTCACCCCACATTTGGTGCTCCTCCCCTGCTCCACAGATCAGGAGACCTCCACGGTCTCCAAGTGGCATTGTTTTCCTGAGGATGGAGGTATGTGGAGTTATAAGGGGCCTGATCCGTGGAAGCTACATTTTGAGGTCTGACTAGTGTTACCCATAGGGATTGCAGAGGGGAAAAGCTTTTCCTTTTTTTTTTTTTTTGGTTGTTTTTGTCTGAAAACCCTAAACTTCTCCACATTCTGCAGCTAAGTATGAATATATAGGCCATGATACAATAGTGAAAATTGGTCTTCCAACTTTTACAAAGCTAAAAATGTAATTCTCATACAAATATGAGCATGTTAGGGATATATTCAACTCATTAATAAGAAGGTAGACAAGATGTCCAAACTGGTTCAAAGACAGATAGAGGGAAGTGATGCCACAATAGTTGGTGAAACTATAAAGAAAGAATGCTGGAATACGATTGCTAAATTAGATACAAAATTAGTCAACAGATCAATAAAACCGCAACCTTGAGAGTTCCCTTCTCTGCTGGACACAAATTATTTTCACCCCTTCTGGATAAAAACCATCTGTACTCTGTCAGTTAATATCGAACTTTACTGTGTTTAAGCTCCAATCAATAGCACATAATACTCAGACACAGTTGCATTCCCATAGAGTCAGATAGGTCATGTTAGACACTGAAAGGATACATAGCTTTTGTTTTGCTTGGTCTCTTAAGTTTTGGGAAAATTTTTGTAACAAAGATTCACAGCAAGGAAAATAATCCATCCATCAGTATTCCAAGATCCCTGAACTACGCATCAGGTGATTTGGGAGGTGGGGGATGGAAGGGGAAGAAAAAGGAAAATGAATCCATGCTCCACATATTGTTTTTCAATCTTCTGATTCTGGAGGCTGGAAAATAATAAATCCTGCCACATGCATTTTGACCTCAGGTGTCTTGCAGAGGGAGATTTGATCGGGGCCATTCATTCTTCACATATTTCAGCTGTAGGGTAAGGTCTGTAGATTGCAAAGGTATTTCACCAAGTTGGCTATTCCCTCATTGATTGAGTTTGACTTCATTCATTCATGTCCCAGGCACTGTGTTAGGTGTTAGGGATATAGCCAAGAATAAAGCAGGAATTCACATTGTGATAGTGGCTAAGATAAGCAAGAGAAGAGTAAACAAATACACAGAATGTTAATGAATTGTGAGAGAAGTACCACTAAAGGAAGTAAACTTTATTCTATGATAGAGAACAGCAAGTAGAAGTGGCTTTGAGTAGGCTGGTCACTGAGACTTCTCTGGAAAAGCAGCATTTAAAGAGAGGTCTGACAGGTGAGAATGTGCCAGCCATCAGCAGAGCCAAGGGAGGGGTGTTTCAGGCATTGGGAACATTAAGTACAAAGCCATGGGGCTGAAGAGGGCTTTGTGTATTCTAGAATCTATCTGAAGTCTAGGGAGTTTGAGGGTAGAAACAAGGCAGAGAGTGACATAAGGAAAGACTGGGAAGGGGGATGAGGGCATGATCATGAAAGTTTCTGCAGGACACAGTAGAAATTTTTTATTTTGTTCTAAAAACTATAGAAAGCTATTTAACAGTTTTGTGCAATGGAGCAACTCGATTTTCATTCAAGATTATCATTCTAACTGCTAATTTGAGAATGGATTATGGAGGGCAAGTCTTAAAACAGGAAGACCATTGGGAGCTCACTGCAATAAGATGACAATAAGGCCTAAAGCAACGTAACGACTGTAGAGATGATGAACAGTGGGTGGTCCTGAGATGTATCTTGAAGGCAGCCTTGTGGGTCTTGCTGTTGACAATGGAAGATAAGAAAAGGGGGATTCAAGAATGACTCCAAGGCTTATGCCATGGTGCAGTGGCAATATTTACCGAGATGGGTGACATGGAGGGTTGGAGAATGGAGGGGAGGCAGAAAGGAGACGATCTGGGCAGGGAACAATCAAGAATGCCGCTGTGGACTTACTGAGTTTGCAAGTCTGAGTGGGCTCTGACACATCCAGGGTGAGATGTCAAATAGGCAACTGGATGTGAGTCTGGAGCACAAGTAAGAGGTCCAGGTTTGAAAGAGCGATTGAGAATCTCAGCATGTAGAAGACCTGTAAGGCTCTGAGAACAGATGACATTCCCGAGTGTAAACGTACAGAGCGACAAGACAGCCCAGAGTTGAGGGATATGTGTTAATATGCATGAGGTAAATAAACAGTATAAAGCGTTCCACATTTCCATGTGCCTCCTAACTTTTACTGAAACCATGCAACCGTTTCGTGATTCAGTCTTTTTCACTGTGGAACATTCTAAGTCACTGCTGTAAATCTGATCTGTGTGTTACTAGATGAAATGACTGTCAGGTAATTCTAATGATATATATATATCTCAGAGACATCCTCCATCTTCCACTTGATAGCACAGAATTCCCAAGAAAATAATATAAAAATATTATTTTCCTTCTCAATGGGTTTCTAAACACTTTCCTGGTACCCCTTTTCTTATCTATCAAGAGCTCTCCTGAAAACAAGAGGTAGGGCGTGTAAGGATATAGGTCAGAAGAGTGGAGAGAAACTCCTCCTTACCTCCTCTTCTTCAAGGAGAATGAGCCGAACCACAACAATGTGAATTGCATTGCCAATGCTTGGGTTATGGAACAACCCAGTGACCTAGAGTCAGAAATGGAAAACCATGAGCTCACATGTATAGGTAACAGATAAATGCCAGAGGAGGGGGAAATGGCATTGTGATGCACTTCGAGGAAATGTCATCTTAGAGGTCAGGAATTCTGGGGCAAGTACAACAAGGAGTGAGAGATGCCCCTGGTCCAATCCACATTATGATACTTAAAGGCCACCTTCCCAATGTGACTGACCAGCTGTGTGCTTGAGGAGCTGGTTTTTTTCTTCTCTTTGACCCTTACCCCGACCCAGGTCTTTCTTTTATTATCAGTTCCTGAGGCAAATACCTTTCCCCAACTCAAAAGGACTAATACTCTCTCTGAGACGGCAGAAACATCAAGAATGCAAAAGGGAAGGTTGGAATCAGAGTCATTAACTTTATTCTAATTACCTTAAGGAAATCAGGTTCTAATTCTTTGCCTCAATTTACTTATCCATGTGCTAACATAATTGGTGAGATAAACTCACACTACAAGGATTGAGTCACTCGAGAAATACCTAGTAGGAGATATGTGACAAATTCCAAATTTCCCTAGGATATACATTTTTAAAAAACAGACAAATTGGTCCTGAATTTCCATCCTTCCTCATTTAGGCAGGGAACAGATTCATATGTGTGTGTGTGTGTGTAAACATATATATGAAAAGAACAAAAAAGGTCTCTGATTTTTGGAGGGTGACACCTGTTTGCCAGCTGCCTCTCCCTACCCCAGAGACTGACATACCATGTTCATGATGGTGAGGATATAGGACTCCACATTGTCACTCCCATGATACTCGATCATCTTCGTGTCAGCCACCACCAATGTCTCCACCCATCGCTCTTTGCTGATGGAACGCCGAGACAGACCTTTCCTGGGCCAGTGGTTCCTCTCCCACTTCTCCCTCTGTCGCTCCAGCTTCTGGGAGGTGGCAAGGCCGTCTAAACATTAAACAGAAAACAGTGGGCAAACTCTATGTATCTCTCATATACAGTTTTGAAGACGCAAGGCCGTAGTTTAAGTTATGTTTAACAATGTAGGAATGCAATGTTCTTATATACATGTCTGAAGGGGAAGTGGGGCCAATGAGGATGATTATGGCCACGTTAACTGGAATTTGCATCTTGTAGAGAGGTTGAAAAGCACTTCTTTGAAATAATGATTATCTATTTCATTAACTAGGTCCTTCACTATTAAAAAGATGTTATAATTGAAAATGGGAACTTTCTCTCCTCCTCCTCTAAATTATTCAGCAAAGCAGTGTACTAGGTTTTAAAACGCCGGGTTGTTTATCCTCATGAACATTTGAGGGATGTACTTCTTTTTTTTTTAATAATAAATTTATTTTTTATTGGTGTTCAATTTGCCAACATACAGAATAACACCCAGTGCTCATCCCGTCAAATGCCCCCCTCACTGCCCGCCACCCAGTCACCCCCACCCCCCGCCCTCCTCCCCTTCCACCACCCCAAGTTCGTTTCCCAGAGTTAGGAGTCTTTCATGTTCTGTCTCCCTTCCTGATATTTCCTACCCATTTCTTCTCCCTTCCCCTCTATTCCCTTTCACTGTTATTTATATTCTCCAAATGAATGAGACCATATAATGTTTGTGAGGGACGTACTTCTATCTCTGGTTTGCACATGTGGAAATTAATGTTCAAAATGCATTCAAGTTCAAGGATTTGTTCAAGAATTTCCCCTAAGTCACACAGTCCATAAGGTCTAGAAGATCCAGGGCTTTTTTTTTTTAATTTTTAAAATTAGAGTTCAATTTGCCAACATTTAGCATAACACCCAGTGCTCATCCCGCCAAGGGTTTTTTTATGTCCTAAAATCATATATGTTGCATATACGCCACATCATCTCCCAGAGAGTAAACAGGCATACATCTGGAGAACACGTAAGCTGGAAAAGCTGCATATACTTCAGAAAGGTATAAAGGTAGGGTTGATTTGCTATGTAGCCCTTCCTAGTTCCTCAGTTTCACTGTCTATATGAAGTTAGAACACTTAGGAGTATTTGCCCCCCCCCAAAAAAAAACTAACTAATTAACTAACTAAATAAATAAATAGACACATAATAATAGGTCTAAATGATTCCAAATTCACTTATGAGCTTTACTTGAAAATCATTAAGCTATACTTTTGTCAAATAACCCAGGATTGTGTTAGCCTTGAAGGGAAGTCCTGTGAAGTTTGAAAATGAGGAGATGGTCGATCTCTCATCCGTCCGTTGTAGAATGGCCTATTATCCTTCTTCACCGGCTTTGCATGGGTAAGTATGCTTTCCCTAAGAACTCTCCAAAGATGTTGTCAATGGGTTCTAAGTCTGCATCCTACCTATCCCGCCATCTGTCACCCTCTTCTTGAAGCTCATGGGAGCGTTTCAAGACTGTATTTCCAAATCTCTCTGTGCAAGCCAGGGAGCAAGCCACACTTGAACCCATGTGGGGCCTGTGTCCTGAAGGGCTGTCAGCAGACCAGGCCAAGAAGAGGAATCCTATCAACCTGGTTAGGTGCAATCTCCTTCTCTCAATCCCTCTTGTCTCTGCCCTGGGAGGGGGGGGGGGACTTCCTCCAAGCTGCAGGAGTGCTCAGCGCTCTCCATAAGCCCCTTCACTTGGTCCTAGAGGCTCATACCCCCCCTTGGTGAGGGTCCCCTCACAGAGGCTTCCGCTGGCTCACTGCAGTCGGCACAGAGGGTGCAATATGCAGCTCGTTCCTTAAAGCAGGACCCTGTACCACAGGCCTGTGGGCGCCACTCCTCTCAGGCCTCAGGTGTCTAAGGGTTAGGAGCTGGCAGGGGGCTGGCACTGGTGATACTGGTAGGTAAAGGTGATCTCTCTGCTTCTCCCAGTCCTTTCCTATCTCACGTCTCTGCCTTTACCCTTCCTCCTCCACCTTTTATCTCCTCAACATTGAGCGACAGAGTTTAAAGGAAAAAAAGATACCGTTAAAGCCCATCGAGTTATTTCCATTCTTTCCAGCAAACAAGTGAGATGAGTCCTCAGTAAATGCACACGCAGAAGAAATGTGGAAACGAGAATGCAGTCTGGTAAAGACACGTATCAACCTCAAATTTTCAACAAGACCTACACTAAGCACTTGCTCAAAGCCAGATCCTCGTGCTAATGAAAATCTCATTGGGTTTCGAATAATTCCCAAGGAGAGAGATGTCTGTTCTATTACGGATAGTGCCAGAAGCTTTGCAGAAGTGGTGGGATTTAATCTGGGCTCTGATGGGACCAAGTAGAAGGAGAGGATTGTACTGACTTTGTCGGGTCCTCAAGAAGCCATCCCAGACTTCACAGAGGAAATGCTTCTGTTCAAAAATTTTAGATTGTACAAGAAGCCAGCCCTACACGTTTTCTTTAAGGTCTGGTGACAAAGCCAGACAGTTCTCCAGGGGCAGGTGAAATGCCAACAGTTCTAGAAAGCTCCCCTGACCCCTGTCATCCCCCAACACACACAGACTGTCTTAGTTGGCTCAGGCTGCCATAACTAATACCATAGCCTGAACAACAGAAATTTATTTTCTCACAGTCCTTGAAGCTGTAAGTCTAGGATCAGGATGCCAGCGAGGTCAGGCTCTGGTGAGAGTGCTCTTCCTGGTTGCAGATGGCCACCCTCCCGCGTCTGCTGACATGGTTTTTCCTCAGTGTGTGCATGTGGACAGATCTCTCTCTCATCCTCTTCTAATAAGGCCACAAGTCCTGGTGAATTAGGACCCCACCCTATGATCTCATATAGCCTTAGGTACCTCCTAAAAGCCCTATATCCAGCTACAGTCACATGAGAGGTGGGAGTTTCAACACAGGAAATTTGGGAGGACACAACTCTGTCCATTAACCACATACACTCTGTTCAGAGATCCCTCTTCTGGGCTTGGATGCCTTCTGGGCAGGCCTCACACTGAGAACCTTCCAGACTCCTATAGCTTCCTGCTCCTCAAGGGGCCGTCCAGTGAGGCTGTAACACATATAGGGCCAGAAGGCCATCTCTTTTAGCTCTGTACCAAGTGCCTAATACCACGCTTGGCGAACAGTGGTGCCCAATAAGTGCTTGATGACCAGGTGAAGGAAAAACTGAAGATGAATTGGAAACAATTTAGCAAAAAAATAAAAAAAAAAAAAAAAAAAAAAAAAAAAAAAAAAAAAAAAAAGGAAACAATTTAGGAATCACAAATCCAGAAGCATTGCAAGAGCTATCTCCTTTTCCCTCTGGGATGACTTGTTTCAATTAAAGAATTCTCTCCACCGAAACTGTGAAGCACTTATTTCACGGGGTGAAATCTAGTCAAATGGCCAATTTGGATTACACAAGAGAGGTGAGACATTGTTTCCAGAAAGCCAGTACTGAAAAGGCACGTATTACCTATTGAGCTTTTTCCCAGACAAATTTCCTTCAAGCATCCAGGACAACTTTCAGCCCTGACCCAGGATGGACTTTCCCAGGCCTGGAGCCAAGGAAGGGCAGCCGTCTGTGCAGCACCAGGGGCTGTGTGGGGCTCCCCTGCACCGACAGAGCAGAGGGCCGACGGATCCCTGGGAAATACAAGTAACTGACTCCTTTTTCCCTTCCTCAAACCCCATATGCTTCAGGCAGCTCCTTAGAGCTTTCCCAGGTAGCAGGGCCTGTAACCGCGGCCCACCTCTCACCCCCGTGGGGTCGCCACGGGGTCTGCAGACAGGCGTGAAGCATGGCGGGGGCAGGCTTGCCCAGGGACTTGCTCTAGGACTTCCAGGGACTGAGGAAAGTGAGCACGGAGAGAAGACCCAGGGAACGGCCCAGGTGCCCGGACTTTGAGGGTGTGTGGGAGCCTGCCCGGAGCTGCCGCACGGGCAGCGAAGCCGCGTCTTCCACTGAGGTGCCTGCTCGGGGCCTGCCTCCCTCTCACTCGCTTCCTCCTCGCCTCGATTCTCCTCCTCGCCTGGTGCACGATTCCTCACAGGAAGGATTCCCGCCTCACCTCTGAGGGACTGCCTGCCCCTGACTGGAAACTGGCCGTTACCTGCACCTACCGCCAGACTCGAGGCCCAGCGTCCCCCGGGCAGATCCTCTCAGGTTAATCTTCTCCGGGCCACGCACTACAGCCTCTGGACAGAGGAGCCCCAGGCCCCTGACGGCCACCTGGCTGCCACCGCAGGAGGGAGGTCCCTGAAACACAACAGGTCCGCAACAACGCCATGGGGACAGCCACCTCTGACGGAGTGCCTGACAAGACCCCAGCCTGAGGTCAACATTTTTTTTTTTTAATTTGGTCATTTGCTAGTTAGTTCTCAATAGCTATATGAGATGTCTTATTATCACCATTTAAAAATAAGAAACATGAGATTCAGAGAGATTATAGAATTTGTTCAAAGTCTCACAGCCAATACGCAGCAGACCAGCATTTAAAAATAATTTTTTTTTTAAAGATTCATTTGAGAGACAGGAGTCCATGCACGCAGGAGAGGGATGGAGGGGTGGAGGGGGCGGGCAGAGGGACAGGGAGAAAGAGAATCCCAAGCAGGCTCCACAGTAAGCACAGAGTCCCCCTTGGGGCTTAACCCTAAGACCCTGAGATCCCCACCTGAGCTTAAATCAAGGCTTCCAGGGATCCCTGGGTGGCTCAGCGGTTTGGCGCCTGCCTTTGGCCCAGGGCGCAATCCTGGAGACCCTGGATCGAATCCCACGTCGGGCTCCCAGTGCATGGAGCCTGCTTCTCCCTCTGCCTGTGTCTCTACCTCTCTCTCTCTCTCTCTCTCTCTGTGACTATCATAAATAATAAATGAAAATTTAAAAAAAAATCCTAGGCTTCCAGAAATAGCATGTTCAGAAGGGCTATATGCCAACTCATGTTCCGGGGGACACAATGCCATGAGCCCTGTGTATGACCTTTTTAACAGATCTGAAGGTACCAAGGTATCGTGGAAAGGGGAAGAAAACATTATTCATGTTGGGAACCTCAATTCATATGTACTTTTAGATGAAGCAAGAAAATTCTTGGTAATACCTGCTGGTTTGACTATTAACATTCCCCACGGTCATCAAAAAGGCTGAGCATGTCTGTTAGGAAGAACGGGAACAGTCAGCTACTTTGCTGCTGCTACCTCCTACATGACACACAACTGCCTGGTATTTCATTTCACCAACTTGACTCCAGGGCATTAATAGATCTAAGCTCTTCTGCACCTCCAGAGTCCCTTGGAAAATGGATATCCTGAGTAATAAATGTTAACTTGGCAAGACGGCAGGAGTCAAGCTGCAAGTGATGAGTAGAGAAATCTCTGAGCACACTGATTGGACAGATGTATCACAGAGACCCGAGGAGCCAACTGCCCCATCTTTGAGCAGATAGTAAAACAAAAACTCTACCCCAATGAGATAATTTTTAAAGAAGGTGAAAGGGCCCATATTTACATATGATCATATAGACATGCTATGGGCATATTATATACATACATATGTAATGTGCATATTTACATACTCTACATAATGCTAAATTTCATGACAATACAACTTCTTGCATTCTGGTTTATTATAAGTATGATAAGTATATTCTTATGGGTATCAAAATGTTCTCTTTTTCTCCTAGCATACATGGGCCTCCTCCATCTAGACCAAAAGAAGTGCATTTCCTTACATTTTTCCTCTGTGTGATATTTTGTTGTTGTTGTTGTGGATTGGTTTGGTTTGGTTTCTAATATATCTCTTCACTGAGAATGGCACTTTTTCTGAGTTTCAGCTTTATGTAGATGTCTCCTTCCAGCTGTCTACTTTCTGTGGGTTCATAAACTTGTCCACACATGGACTCTTAAAACCCAGAGTTCAGAGCTTTTTTTTTTTCATGGTGAAATTCAGCCCCATTATATTTACAAAATAGTGTATTCAGTTTACAAAAATGTTTTTATAGAATAGGAAATGCTACAGAGTATAGAGTTTCCCGGTGTGTTATAAGAATCTATTTCCTAAATAGTCTAAAGTCACTGAAAGCACTGAATATAGCTTTTTTTTTTTTTTTTTTTCTTAACCCTCCCTGGACATCACACACTTGACAAAGTAATTCAAGGCTGGGGGAACTCAGAAAACATAAATTATAATCCTAGAGGACATTATATCTGCTGCCATCATGGATGGGGTTGCTCTTGTGACAAATGCCATAAAGAGAGATTGCAGTTGGCTTTTTTTTTCTAGTAAAGATCAAAATGATATTATTACTGTTCTGAATCAAAGGCAGGATTTTAACTGTTCTCAAATGTAGCAAATACATGGATTTGTCACTTATTTCTCTTAGCTCTAAGCTCTGTTTCATTTAATCTTTCACCTGGGTCATCCTGCTAGTTTGGACAGCATCCCCCTCGGTGGAAGCACCGGTGCGGGGTGGGGGTGGGAGCCTTTCTTTACAAGGAGGAACTGGATTGGGTGGACATAAACTGACACCATTCAAATGCAAACTACAGGAACTGAAGTCATGCAAATGCAAACTACAGGATCCCTCACAAACTACTAATATCAAACTAGAATAGATACAAGACAGTTTATATCATAGATTATTAAAATATTATAATTTGTCTTGACATAGAGCAGCTTTCCTGAGCTGCTGCATAATGATCCTAGAATTACTAATCAGAGGAAATAGTACAAGTTTATGTTTACATTTTCCTCCTTCTTATGTGAGCAGCCAGTCATTCTTCTGTGGCAAAGAGCTTTGAAAATAGGAGCCAGCATTTCCATTAAGGGACTAGAGATCCATGAAGTATGAAGGGAGACACTGAACTTAGCTGGATAAACACACTTTCCTGGGGCATGAAAAGAACACTACGGTCCAGGGAAGCACAGGCCTATCAATACACAGCCCACCAGCCACATGAAAACCTGAAATGTGCTATTTGTGTAAAATAAACTCTAGATTTCTTTTTCTTTTTTATTTAAATTCAAATTTGTTAACATACAGTGTATTATTAGTTTCAGAGGCAGAATCTAGTGATTCATGCGTTGTGGAGAACTCCCAGTGCTCATTCCATCACCTGCCCTCCTTCACGCCCATCACCCAGAGCCCCATCCCCCCACACCCTTCCCTCCAGCAACCCTCAGTTTGTTTCCTAGAGTTAAGAGTCTCTTATCATTTGCCTCCCTGTTTTTATCTTATTTTATTTTTCACTCCCTTCCCCTATGTTTATCAGTTTTGTTTCTTAAATTCCACGTATGAGTGAAATCATATGGTATTTGTCTTTCTCTGAGTGACTTATTTTGTTTAGCATAATACCCTCTAGTTCCATCCATGTCCTTGCAAATGGCAAGATTTTATTTTATTTTATTTTATTTTATTTTATTTTATTTTATTTTATTTTTTGATGGCTGAGTATTAGTATTCCATTGCCTTATACCACATCTTCTTTATCCATTCATCTATCGATGGACATCTGGGTTCTTTCCATGGCTTGGCTATTGTGGACATTGCTGTTATAAACATTGGGGTGCAGGTGCCCCTTTGAATCACTGTTTTTGTATCCTTCGGATAAATACCTAGTAGAACAATTGCTGGATTGTAGGGTAGTTCTTTTTTTAAAAAAAAAAAAAAAAGATTTTATTTATTTATTCATGAGATACACAAAGAGAGAGAAAGATAGAGAGGCTGAGACACAGGCAGAGGGAGAAGCAGGCTCCATGCAGGGAGCCCAACTTGGGACTTGATCCTGGGTCTCCAGGATCATGCTCTGGGCTGAAGGTGGCGCTAAACCGCTGAGCCATCCAGGGTTGCCCTGTAGGGTAGTTGTATTTTTAACTTTTTGAGGAAACTCCATACTGTTTTCCAGAGTGGCTGTTCCAGTTTGCATTTCCACCAACAGTGTAAGATGGTTCTCTGCATCTTTTCTCTGCATCTTCGCTAACATCTGTTGTTTCCTGAGTTGTTCATTTAAGCCATTCTGACAGGTATGAAGTTTTGACTTAATGCACCCTGAATTTCAGAGTTAGTATGAAAAAAAAAGAATGTCGACTATTGCATTAGTAATTTACATTATGAACTGAAATAGTATTCTGGATACCTTGGGCTAAGAAAATTATTAAAATTCACTTCACCTATTTTTTTTTAATTTTTTTTATTTTTGGCTGCTACAAAATTGAGAATTACATGTGTTGTGCATTCGATTTTTATTGTATAGAACTTGTTTAGAGCTCTATACACTTGCTTATTAATCCAGAGTCCCTTAATTATTTTTCTAAAGTCGGCCTCACAGAATTGCTATAAAGGAGTGCATTACAATGTGCTGGGAGTGTCAAGCATGGTCCTGCTCATACCAGAGTCATAATAAGTGTTATTTTGTTTTCCTTCATCTTATTTGCAACTAAAGATATGATGTTTGTAACAAGTCAAAGCCTCAGTTCCTCTTGTTTTCAGTTTTGCTTATGTAATTTCACTGACTGAGGAGAGCCATGACTTAAACCAGCCTGGCTGCTTTATCCCTGCCCTAGCCTTATAAAATATCTTAGTTCCTTATGCACTAGAGCAAAACAACAAGGGAGCAGCCCTTGCACTTCAGAAGCAAGTGATTTTGCCTATTCTTTTTCCATACTTTTTTTTTAAGGAGGGAGAGAGAGCAGATAGTTCTGATACTTAGATTTATTCTATAAAGTGACCTCCTGGGATGCCGGCATGCCGGATCAGTTCAGGGTCCCACAAGAGATCAGGCTCTGTACTCAGCGCAGCCTGTTTGGTTTTCTCTCTCCCTCTCTCCCTGTCCCTCTGACTTGCGCACGCTCTCTCTCTTTGAAATAAATAAGTACATCTTTCAAAAAAAATTTAAAATGTGATTTCCTGTCCATTGACAGATGAGCAGATAAACAAAATGCAGTGTATACACATACGTACAATGGAATGTTATTCAGCATCCTGACACCTGCTACAACATAAATGAAATTTGAGGACATTATGCTAAGTGGAATAACCAGTCACCAGAGGACAAATACTGTGTGATTACCCGTACACGAGGCACCTGGAGTAGTCAAATTCGTATAGATAACAGGATGGTGGATGCCAAGGGTTGCCAGGGAAGGGAGAGTATGAGGAGTTATTGCTTGATGGGTATAGAGTTTCCATTTCGAAAGATAAAAACAGTTCTGGAGATGGTAGTGGCGATGGCTGCACAACAAAGTGAATGTACATGAGGCCACTGAAATGCACCCTTAAAATAATGAAAATGGTCATTTTATTTTATATAGATTTTACCTCCATTAGAAAACAAATTTAAAAAGGGTAATTTCCATGGTAGATGGTGGATGTCGAAGTGAACACAGATTCACTCAACCTACCGCATTTTCTATCACCACATTAACAAGCCCCAGAGTGAACTTTAGGTCCCTAAAGAACTCAGTCACCAATCACTGTTCACAATCACTGAAGTGTGCTTATTAAAGCATTAATATTTCAACAAGTAGAGCTGTCTAAGTAAGACTTTTCCAAATAAACTAACATTTTAATTAGCCAAAATTCCATTTTCCAATACATTACAGGGAAATGACGTTTGGCAGTGACATAGGTTAAAAGACTTCTTTCAACCTTTCCAGGACTCGTCACTGCAGCCTGGCTGGTCCTGCCCTCTGTGACTTCCTCCTCCTGTCCTAAGGCTACAATCCATCCATCAATGCGAGACAAGCTGGTCTTAGCTGAACCTTTATGCCTCTGCCCACTTCCGCCCTCTAGAGGCTGTTCGAGTTTTCCAGGCAGCTCTTTTTTGGCTTAATATTGTCAACCTGAGACGTGTCCCCTGTAGATTCCCTTGCTTTGTTGGACTATATTTCAAGCATATAATTTTTCCTCTGAGTCTTCCACTGAACTCCTTGTTTGCCCAAGAAGGCAACTCTCATACATTTACCACACGTAACTCTTTTCTCAGATGTTGCTTTGGACTTCCTGACTTTAGAAATAGAAACTCTACAATTTTCTCTTCTTAAAAATGGGGTAGTAAATTCAATATGTATAAGATCTCCCTTGACATACAATGGGGTTATGTGCCAATAAATGCACTGTAAGTTTAAGATATTGTTAAGTCAAAAATGGATTTAATACACCTAACCTACCAAACATCATAACTTAGCTTAGGTTACTTTAAACACGCTCAGAGCACATACACAAATCTACAGTTGGGCCAACACAAAGCCTATTTTACAATAAATCATTGACTATCTCATGCAATTTATTGACTACTGTACTGAAAGTGAAAAATAGCATGGTTGCGTGGGGATAGAAGCTTGTAGGTATATCAGCTGTTTCCCTCATGATGGGGTGGCTGACTGGGAGCTGTAGCTCCGTGATGCCCCCCAGTCCTGAGACAGACAAAGAATCAGCCCAGGAAAAGATCAAAACTCAAAATTCAAAGTGTGGTTTCTACTGAATGCATACTTCTTTCACACTATTATAAAGTTGAAAAACTGTAAGCCAAACCATGATAAATCAGGAACTGCCCATAAACTGTGATATTCAATTAGGCATAAGATATTGTGAAGGTATTCAAAACATGCCAAGCCTGCATTAGCCTCTCTGGGGAAAGATAAAGTAGAAACTATAGTTCTTAACCTCAAGATGTTTTCTCATTTATTGGAGAAGGAAAAAAACCATCAGCCAGAAACATAGAATCATATAAACAATAAATGATTAAAAACCACTGAGAGAGAAGATAAGCATTTGGAAGGGAAAAAGATTATGGAAAGCTGGATTCAATGAGCAGCTGTATTTTCCAATCATGGGGCCAGGCTCTGAGATTAGAGAGATGAATAAAATCAACTTTACTTTCATTGAGGAGCTCTCTGTCTGGTTAGCAGATGGATCAGACTTAACTTCTGGAGGTGGAAGGTAGATTTTCAGGGTGGGTAGAATGTAACTAGACAGGGAAGAGAGGAGAGCATAGGGGGTGATCAGAATGAACAAAGCTGCAGAGAGAAGGATCTATGGTGCAGCTTTTCAAAAATTCACAATGGCCTGGATAATTCCAACCCGCCTAATCCTAAATTATTTTCATTGGCCAAGTGATTAGGGGACATCAGCTCTCCTTTTTATTATGCTTTGCTTATTAAAATGAGCTTGTATTTCTAAACCAACACACACTGGAATGGTGGGATGAACCCCGAGAGCCTGCGCAAAGGCAGCAGATGGACAAGAAATTTTAATTTTGCTGTAAAGACTCCATAAAGTGAACCTTTCCCATGTCCACCAGAGAGGTAAGTCATCATGGTTCCTGGTTTCATATGAATATGAAAACTGAACAATGCCAACTGGATAAGCTGGAAGAATTTAAAAGGGATGAGTGAACTTATTCTTTTCAACAAGAATGTGTACCTTATGCAATCACAGTTGCCTCTCTTGACAACCTAGCAGTAGGAGAGTAGGTATTACTAATCCTGTTTTCCAGATAGGTCAATTTAATTTTATAAAGCTCAAAGTAGGAGGTATAGACACATAGACAAATGGAGCAGAATAGAGAACCCAGAGGTAAATGAAGATGCCTAACTGATATTCGGCAAAGTTGCAAAGCAATTCAATGGAGGAGACGCTAGAGCCATTGGTCATCCATAGACCAAACAAACAAATGGGAAACCTTGACCTAAGCCTTACTTCTCGCACAAAAACTACTTCAAAATGCATGCATTTAATGATAAAATATAAAACTATAAAATTATTTTTTTAAAGGAGAAAATCTTTGAGATCTAGGGCTAAGCAAAGTATTCTTAGACCATCCATAAAACTTTTGCTGATGTGAAGCACAGAGCTTCACTTTGGGGTGATAAAAATGTTCTGATGTTGACTGTAGTAATGGTTGAACCACTCTGTGCATATACTAAAAGCCAATGAATTGTACATTTTAAATGGGTGAATTAAAAAAAAATAAAATAAAATAAATGGGTGAATTATATTTATGTGAATTATGTCACAACAAATTGGTCTTTAAAAAAAAAAGGCTGTGTGTGAAGAAAATGGAAAGACGTGCTGCAGACTGGAAGGAAATATATGCAAACCACATATCTAACAAAAGTTTAGTATCAAGAATATAAGGAATCCTCAAAACTCAATGGTAACCAAAAAATCAAATTAAAAATGAGCAAAAGACCAAAAAAAAAAGTTCACTGAAGAAGATATACAGATGTCAAAAAATACATGAAAGGAAGTCCAACATTACTTATAAGGGAGATGAAAATTAATGAGATATCACTATATAGCTATCAAGAATGCTAAACTTAAAAATAGCGACAGTATCACTTTTATGATATTGGATGTGGAGCAAGTGGATCACCTACACACAGCTGGTGGAAATGTAAAATGGTATAGCCACTCTGGAAAATACTTGGGCAGTTTCTTTTTTTTTTTTTTTTTTTTGGGCAGTTTCTTATAAAACTACCCATGCACTTACCATGTGACCCAGCAGTTGAAATCTTGGGCATTTACCCTCGTGAAGTGAGAACTTATGTTCACCTAAAAACTAATACACAATGTTTAGAGCAACTTTATTTCTAATAACCAATAAGTAGACACAGTCCAGTTGTCCTTTCACAAGTGAATGGCTAAACAAATTGTGGTACATACATATCATGACATGCTACTCAGCACTAAAGGAAACAAACTAACGTGGGTGAATGTCTAGGAAATGATGCTGAGTGAAAAAAGCCAATTCCAGAAGGTTACATTCTGTATCATTCCATGCAGGACACTTAAAAATGAAAATGATTTTAGAAAATTTATAACAGCTTGGTGGTTGCCTGAGGATAGGAATGAAGGATGGGGAGTATCATGGGGAGAAGGTGGTGTGGTCACTGAAGAGCAACATGAAGGATTCTCATAGAGAAAGAACTATTCAGTATCTCAACTATGTCGGTAGATGCATGACACCACACCTGTAGTAAAATTGTGTAGAACTAATATCACACATGCACACAAACACACACATGAGTACAAGGAGGCTGGGGAAATCTGAGTGAAATCACTGGGATATGTCAATGTCAATGACCTGACCGATATTTACTGGGGTAAACTGGGTGAAGAGTACATGGGATCTCTTTCTATTCTATCTTAAAACTGTATGTGAATCTAGAAAGACTTCAACAAAAACTTCATTAAGATAAAATAAATTCTTTGTCCGAGTTCACAAAATAGTAGCAAAAGCAAAAAAGTAAACTTAAATCTCCCAATTCCTAATGCTAGTCAGTGACTCATCACTACTCCTCTGGCTCAGACAGCCCTTCTGAGCTTCTGATCTGTGTTTCCTGCTTGAGGGGATTTAACACCATAAAAAGCAGCCTCTGAGGAATGGAGGTAGGGTAGGGAAAGGGAAATTGCCCATAACAGTGACAGCATGCATGATATAATCCCGGGAGTGGAAATCAGAGG